>NC_041390.1:225667451-225680502 GCF_002162155.2 Triticum dicoccoides
TCTCTCTAGGTTTGTATCTCTCTCACACAACCCCACGTAGGTGGTGTACGTATACAAGAAGAGAATAGGTGCACCGTGAACATACTCACGCTTCATGCCCAGCCACACCCGCGCGGGTACACGGTAGAGCTCAATTCTTTACGAAATGGCAGCCCACGTGCTAATTTGAATGCCTGTAGCGGTTGTTTACCTAGGGAGGTTGTGTACCACACGTGCACGAAACAAAGTGATAGCGGCACGTACACAGAATATAAAACGATTTTTATGGAGGAAAAGGTAGTCCGCTCTTCAGAGTATCTCAGACAAGGCTCCGGTGGCCTCTCTCTCTCTCACCGTTGGTCACTGATCCGGCCGCATCCCGTCCGCCGGGGGAAACGGAGTGTGGTGGCCTCTCTCTCTCACCGTTGGTCACTGATCTGGCCACATCCCGTCTGCCGGGGGAAAGGGAGTGTGGTGGCCTATCTCTCTCTCACCGTTGGTCACTGGTCTGGCCGCATCCCGTCCGCCAGGGGAAAGGGAGGAAGTGCATCATTTCTCCGTTCAACGGCGCCGAGGCAGCACGTCCCGATCTGCGGTACACGCCATTCTCTCTGACCAAGCTCTGGCGCGGCAGGACCTACACCACCTACTCGCAGATTCCACCCGCCGCCGCTCACTTAGTTGCATTTTGATGACCTCCAGGTATCCCCTCCAGCCTTGCTCCACTGCTCATTTTCCCACGTTGCTGCATGTGGATCTTCCATAGTTCTTTGCCCAAAACGTAGCTCGTCCAGCATACTTTCCATATTGCATTCTCGTCCTCACACCATTTTAGACAAACACAACCGTGTTGTTATCTTCCCTTAGGACAAGGAATATGCTTCTTTTTTGTCGTCGCATGTGTCATCAACTGCTATTGGCCAGTAATTGTTTCCTTTCTACCTCTTTTTTGCAAACAGGGCTATCCATTTCACCTCGTTGCTATTGCGACCTTTTGGTGAACTGCACAAATCACTTTTTTCTTAAGAGTGTTTTGTGCATTTGTACTAAAATGTCACACAGGCAACGTCTCTACATTTCAGTGCGATTGCACAAAGGGAGATTGGTTTTGCTCTATCCTCCCCATCCAACTCCGAGCCTAATCTTCTCCAACTAGTTAGTCTTAAGAGAGACTGCAAAGGTGACCGGCTTCTATTTGTGTGTTTATTGTTTCATCAGCAGTCCTCTATTATCGTAATCACACTTGATATCTTTGGAACAGGGACGCTCAGCTCTATTTTAGTGGAACTGCACAAAATGATCGGAATGTTGCATGCTCCATACAACTACTTTTTCCCCAACATGCCTTGTTGATTTAGACAGAGCCGGGGGGACGCTGCTTCCACTGAAAGCATGGATCAATTTTAATTTAACACCTTCTCACAACTTTGTCTTCAGTTGTGATGTAATTATTAGCTCTGATCTGCTAATAATTGACATGCATTAGCAAGGAAGTTAGTTTTTTATTGTTTCCGAAAGAGCATCGATGGCAAGACACGCGAAACAAAAGCTGAAAGCTCACACCATTGTACAATTTCATGTCGCTGGAAAATTATTTGTATAGTACGTCAATTATGTAAACAAATGATGGAAGCTTGATAGCATTGCCAGAAGCCTCTTCATCATCCGGGTCCATGTGCCATGCACAAAATTATACTCCTTCGTTCCTAAATATTTGTCTTTTTACAAATTTCAAACGGGCATATTTTAGAGTGTAGATTCACTCATTTTGCTTCGTATGTGTACTCCCTCCGTGCCTAAATATTCTATTCGTCTTAATAGAGATTTCAAAAAGTGACTACATACGGAGCAAAATGAGTGAATCTACACTCTAAAATATGTCTATATACATCCATATGTGCCAGTCCATTTGAAATCTCTAAAAAGACAAATATTTGAGTAGTCACTCATTGAAATCTCTAGAAAGACAAATACTTCGGAGTATATTTAAGAACCGAGGGGGTAGTGCACAACCGCATGGGAGACTTAGCCTGGTCGTTGCGCCGCATTAATAGTGAGTAATGAGCAGTCAAATCATAGGCCCCACCTTTCCCACTGTAAGTTGCTCTGAAGAAGCAACCATCAATATGCTCTTCTTTGAAGCCGCTCATACTACTCCATCTGTCACTGTTTATACAACGCGCTTCAGAAAAAAGAAAAAAATATCCGTGGGACCAAGGAGACTATCAATCGGCCTAAAAATAGCATTGGTAGTTATAGCACGGCATCTATTACTAGAGGGAATAATGCGTAAACACATGCATGCAGTGCTTCCACCCTGGGTACACACATGCATGCACTCCGTAGTAGTACAGTACATGGAGAGAAAATTGTGGACTTGATTGCGGTTACCACGCCCTAATTAATTGAGCATTAAACCAAACGCGTCTAAAGTCTCTCTGGTGGTGGAAATGCATTGAGAGAAATGCATCATAATGAAGCGCGCCCTGTAAATTGTGACGGGGGGTGGAGTAGTATGAAGGTGCAAAACCAAGTACGCGTACTACTGCGCTTGGCTCTTCGCCCCTTCATGAAGTCGAACAATGATGGTACTCCGCATGTTGGGTACTACAGTGTAGGCCTCTGACAACCTGACACCGAATGGACTGATGCATGTCCACCGAGGGTAGGTTGCATTAGTCAAAAGGCGTAAGCGAGCTTCACCTTGTCCTGCAAGCTTCTCCTCGTTCTACGAGTTGACGGGACACACCAAAAAGTAGTGCTAGTCCATACTCCCTCCTTTCCGGTTAATATGGCTTAATCTTTTTTGTGGGTAAATGAGAGAGCTTTATTCATATATAAGCATTCTTAGGACGATCAGCCAAGACACTGGTCACTAGGAAGCGAGGTACCCCGCAAAAAAAGAAGTAGGAAGCGAGGTGTTTCATCAAGCCAGCTCTCGGCCACATTCAAAGTGCAGCAAGCACGGTTCGCACAAAGATGCGCCGCAAGGTTTGCTGACCTGTTTACATGCTAAATAACAAAAAAGAGGAAATATTTCCGAGCGCTACTATTTATAACAGGATATGAGCCAGAATTAAGCAAGAATTGTGGCGAGTGTTCCATGCAATCAACTTCCATTATCACATGCGAGAACCCTCGAAGAGAACCAAATGTGTTGAAGATTGCTTTATCACATTTTAAAATTATAATAAGAGTGCAGACGCTCATCCATCCGGTTCCTAGTACTAGTATAGTATGTACCTTTATGAACTATAGTAGTAGTACTAGTAAACTTTGTGCTTGGCTGTTCGGGAAGTTGAACAATAATAGCACTAGTAGTATAGTGTATGCTTCTGGCAATCTGACACCGAATCAACTGTTGCACGTCCACCGCCTGAGCGAGGGAGAGCTTGCATTAGTCAAAAGTTTCTCCTTGTCCTGCGAGCCACTGCGCGCAAGCTTCTCCCGTCCTACAACCTTCTCCTCGTTCGGCAAGTTGACGGGACACAACAAAGTAATGCTAGTCCATGCTGCCTCCTCTCCGGTTAATATGGCTTAATTTCAAACGAGATAAATACACTGTCTGTCACTGTATATTTGTAAAAATATGGTCAGTGGGATTTCATAATACGCTCATTGCGCTCAATATATATATTTTCTGGTGTTCATACGGTCACTAGCTCACCCTGACTGAGTATGTGTGTGCATGCACGTGTAGGTTGAGCACTTGAGCGTGACCGTGTGTGTTCCGTCGTGTGCTCGGACATGCATGCATTAGGGCGTCGCGCGCGTTTTTGCGTCCATGTGTACATGTGACTGTTGCATACACGTAGGGGGAGTACGTGTAGGGGCCACTAAGGAGCAGTCAAATCACACAGTAAGTTAGTCGGAAGAAGCAACCATCATTTCACTCTTGAATGACACGTACGCAATATAAAATGGTTGATATGGAGAGAAAAAGAAAACCACTATATATACACTAGCAGGAGCCTAAGCTACAAGCCTGCTTGCTTAGGTTGCTCTCTTCACAAGAACGATGGGCCTGATCCCGCAGCTGGGGGAAGGGAACAATGTTCTACGTAGACGCGGTCGACATCGGCGAGGGAGAAAACCCACAGTGGGTGCGTCCCAATCGGGGGTCACCGCGGTATGGGCCGATGTCGCGTCCCAACCGCCCTTCTAGCTACAGCCCGACGTCCCAGGTAGTCCATCTTCCTTTTGGAGCCGGCTTGCTCCACTACCGTAGCTCCATCTCCATGTCGATCTTTCTCTACTTCTACCGGCTTCTACTTGTGATGAGTTTATGTCTCATGAACTAGTGCCAGTACTATTATTCTAATCACACTTCTTCAATATGTTTGCCATCAGGGATGCCCAGGTTGATTTTAGTGGAACTGCACAAAAGCATCGTATGATCCGAGGGTGCCAGCCGTCTTTCCTTCGACAGGTTCTACCTGGCCAGGAAATTAAATCAAGTTTAGGGTTTAGGGTTTAAGTCGTAGTGACCCCATCAGTAGTTTTTCTATCGTACATGCTCTCACAACTTTTTTCTTTAGTTGTGAAGTAAATATTGGCCATGATCTATGAATCATTGAGATGCATCAGCATGCATCTTAGTTTTCCTTTGTATTTGATGGAATGTTGTAATGGGGCAACCTTGGAATAGGAATGAAAATGGAGTGGAAAAGTTTCCGTTTTTCCGGAGAAAAAATGGAAACGGAGAGAAACCACCATTTCGTTTCGTTGGATCACGCCATCGAGCAAAACCAACGTTTAAATCACGTCTATCGCGTTCGTGTCTCACCCTCCTCCACGGCTCGACCCCACACGGTCGCTTGGCATGCCACTCACCGCAAACCGAGTAGTATACCATAACTTTCCCGCCTGCTTGTCGATGGATCGCGCCATGGAGTACTAGCACTACTGGAAGAGATTGACGAGTTGGGGGAGGACACCTAGCTGTAGCACGGACTCCCAAGAACTTACTACTGGAAGAGATCACACATGTTGTAGCCGGCTATTGCGACCTTTGAACGCGGAGCAGCCGCGTGCACCCGGAAGCGGCGCGGGCGACGCTCTCTCGGCCGACGCGCCGCTTCAATGCCGGCGCCAGTGAGAGGTCGCGTCCGCTTTGGCCGGGCATGAATGCAGCACTGACCGTTTCGGGCGGGAAGCACGCGCGGGTGATGAAGAGCGTTCGGGTTGGTCAGGACCAGCCATGGCAGCGGTCCGGACGTGCGCAAACAAGAGATGCTGTACGTTAATATTGCTGCGTATATAATTAACAACGTAAATAATGTGCCTGTTGGACAAATATGATTGGAGATGGAGATGGAAATGGAATTTTACGTAAACACGGATATGCATGTCTATGTCTATGTGTGTGTGCGCGACGACTCTCGCGACCTGGAAGCGAGGGCGTGTTTTTGATCGAGTTTACTTAAGGGAGGGTAGTGTACCACACGTGAAGGACAGGAAGTGCGACCAGGACGCGTGGGCGTGGATCGTTAGTTCATCGGAAGTAGTACTAGTTTTCTTCACTGTACATTAAATAAAGAGTTTCTTTTCGTACTTACACAATTTAAAACGATTGTTATGGAGAGAAAAATAAAACCACTCCACTATATTTTAGTCGTATAAACAAGAGTACTATATGGACGCAGCTTCATTGACTTAGTGCACCTGCCTTTGGATTTACGATAGGTGGGCCCAAAATGTGGCTGGCTCACCTATCATACAGCCAAAAGCAGGTGCAGTGAAGGCACCGGAACTCAGTCCGTACTAAAGTAGTATATATATATATATATATATATATATATATATATATATATATATATATATGTATATATAAGTGGGAGCCTCAGCGCTTGTTCGCTAGGGTTTGCACTCTCCACACGCTCGCCGCACTACATATATGTTACACGCTGGAGGCTCAGCGTTCATTTGCTAGGGTTTGCTATATTCACAGTCTCTCACACTCTCTTCACCAGATCTAAACAAGACTGCGTTGGCCTCTTGTCTCTCTCTCTCCTCCCTCATAGCTGGTGAAGGAGGCATCCATATCCCATCGCATCGGGAAGGGGAGGAGGTGCAGCGTTCACTCTATCGCCTTCGACGAGGGAGGCAATCCACTGCCGGCTGCGCTGTTCTCTTTCACCCAGCGCCTGTGCGGGAGGGCCACCGACCCCTTCTTCCTCGCTGCCGTACGTAGTGTGGGCAGATCCAGCCTCCCGCCGCACGCCTTGCCACATCCCAACGACCCTAAGGTATAAGTTTCTTTGAAACCGTTGTTGCTCTAGCTGCATGTGGATCTTTTTCGATCTGTAGTCGAATCTAGGTCTTGGTTCAAAGAGGAAAGAAGGGTGCGGTGGGCTGGAGCAAGAATCTAGGATGTGGTTCAATAAGGAAAGGAGGGGCAGAAAGTAGTATAGACTGGCTATCCAGCCGCTTTGTAGGTTGAAAAGGGAAAAAGGGGGTAACCCAGTACACACGTCTGTAAGGAACCGATCTCTTTGTTGAAAATGGAAAGAAACTGGGGGGTCGGGTAGTTTGTGCACGACTAGATTTGCTGCCCTCACATAGGAAGGAGGTTCAAAGAGAACAAAAATGGGACCAACGCATATATGTTGCTTGGCTACATACTCTGCATCACCCATTTATACATGTGGACGCACATGGTACTGGCATGTCCCATGCAGCTATTTTTCTGTTGCTAATCTCTGAATTAACTACTGATCTGTTTTAAAAGAATTTCTCTGTTAATATGAATCAATGCAACCGTTTTAGAAATGCTACTGTCCTATACTTTGTTTTCCACCAAGATAAGGTAGATGCTTCTTTTTGTGGCCGCATGTTTCATCCTCCTTTATTGGCCAGTAATTGTTTTCTTTTTTGCCTCTTAAAACAGGGATATCTATTCAACTTGTTGCTATAGAAAACTTAAATGTCACACTGGCAACTTTGCTTGATTTTAGTGCAACTGCACAAAACTTGATTGGATTTCCTATTCGTGTTGGTAGATTCGTATTTTATGTTGGTTGTCTCATGAAAGGTCAGTACAGGCCTTCATCCACATGATTGTGCAGTGTGCTTTGAGATGTTGTGCTACTTGTATTGGTACTGTTTTAAATAAATGATGAATTGAAGCTATTGTATTGCTGTCTTTTCCCATTAAGTGGTGAACAAAAATGGGACCAACCCAGACATGATGCTTGTTGCTTTGTTATAACAAATTCAGCACCACCCCCTTTATAAGCCAGTAATTGATGCCACTCTTAGAATTAACTACTGAATCTTATTTCAAAACTGCAACACTTGTTAGGGATTGGTGGGATTACCATTTTTGTGGCCGCATGTTTCATCCTCCTTTATTAGCGAGTAATTGATTCCTTTTTTTCCTCTGTTTATACAGGGATATCTATTCAACTTGTTTCTATTGCGACATTTTGCTTCTCTACGTGAAACACTTTGCTTGATTTCAGTGCAACTGCACAAAATGAGATTGGATTTCCTATTCATGTTGGCAAATTCGTATTTTATCGTTGTCGGTCTCATGAAAGGTCAGTACAGGCCTTCATCCACATGATTGTGCAGTGTGCTTTGAGATGTTGTGCTACTTGTATTGGTACTGTTTTAAATAAATGTTGAATTGAAGCTATTGTATTGCTGTCTTTTCCCATTAAGTAGTGAACAAAAATAGAACCAACCCAGACATGATGCTTGTTGCTTTGTTACAACAAACTCTGCATCACCCCCTTTATAAGTAGATGGAAGCACATACTGTTGTTGCGCCCACTCTACCCTGGAACTGAATCTTAGTTCAAAACTGCAAACACTTATTAGGGATCGGCAGGAGTACCATTTCTATTAGGGATCGGCCGAAGTACATGTTTAGGAAATGTATTGTTCAGATAATGTCTTTGTTATTATATATCAGTTACAGACTTACAGTGTTTTACAAATGGTACTATCCTGCTTTGTAGTTCTTTCTACATGTTTAACCAAGGTATTGTTAAGATAATGTCTCTATTAAAACGAATCAGTCGCATTGTTTTAGGAATGATACTTTTCTGCTTTTTCGTTCTTTATACATCTTGAAACAAGGCATTGTTAAGATAATGTCTCAGTTAATATGAATGAATCACACTGGTTGAGAATTGCTACTCTCCTGCTTTGTTTCCCATTAAGATAAGGTAGATCAGTAGATGTTTTTCTTCTGGGAGTACAAGTCATCAACCGTTATTTCTCAGTAATTGTTTCCCTTATACCTTTTGTTGCTTACAGGGATATCAAAATTAAAGCTCGGTTTTATTCTGACTTCGATTTTAGTTCAACTCCACAAAAGGAGCCAATGTGTCCAAGGCAAACTGCTGCATTACTGGGTCCAGTTGGTCGTTCCACTTTGCAGAAAGAAGTAGTCATTGTTTGCGCTACATTACAGAAGGAATGACCGAGAAGCTTTACAGAGTATTAGGCCTTCCACTATGTAGGCCAAAAAAGGTGCCAATTTCACCTTTTCTTAGTTTGACACCGAATCCCTCCATTGCTACAGCCGGTGCCATAAATATTAGACACTGGTGACATGACTAGTCTACAGAGACCATTGGCAATTTAATAACACATGGAGTGCCCTGGGCAAGAAGTGCCCAAACAAGTACAAGAAGCGACAGGACTCCACGATCATAGGCATTACATATTTTGAATGGGAAAAGCTTGTCAAAGTTTAATCATTGATGTTAGCAAGAAGCGACAGGACTCCACGATCATAGGCATTACATATTTTGAATGGGAAAAGCTTGTCAAATTTTAATCATTGATGTTAGCAAGAAGACGTTAGTTTAATATATTGGAATTGGAAAACCTTGTCAAAATTTGCTCATTGATGTTAGCCAGAAGACATGCATTTGATATTTTTGAGTGGGACGCCCTTGCTGTGAGCAGCGTCGAGTGTTGTTTCCTATTCCTGTGTTTAGTTTAGAAGTAAATAGTTACTCTGTTGAGATATTCCTATGTTAAGAGTTTGTTCTGAATATTGTCTATGTAATGCCAGGCCTTGTGTTTGATTGCAAAGTTGAGCTTGGAATGTTGTGGCATGCGGCATCACGAGCTGTTCACTGTGCCTCCTGAGAATAATGCTTCGTATTGTTTTGCATGTCAATCTAATGCCAGTGATTTGCTTGTTAAGAAGATCATCCTCTTCTGTTGTTTTCGTGCTTAAGAAGTTCATCGTCTGATGTTTCATTCATAGCCTATACGACAAGTCGGGTAGGTTAGACGTGAAACCATATGATCTTTCGACCAACTCATGATATTAGGCCGTGATTGGATCGTCATTTTCCAACCAAAACCGCTTGTAAAACTGATGCTTGTAAATATAAAGCAGATGGTCTCGGGCGAAGGCGCTTGGTTGGTCGATTTCGACTAGTAAAATATCGGAAGTACTTGACACATGATAAAAACGCTGAACGACACTTGGACGATTGATAATCCAGCCGTTAGCTGCTATTTCAGCCTTGCCCATGGATGGCATGATATGCACGTCATGCATGTATCATCTGGTAATGTTGTCCATATAGCAGTCCTTGTAAAATATACAATGGTCTCTCAAATTACACGCATAACCCGCCGGTTTTACTTACAAACCTCGGGCCCTCGGTTTCATTACGCCTGTATTTTACGCGTTGTTTTCGATGACGAGTAAATTACACTTGTATGTTAAGACAGGTTTGAAATAAACCAGAGCTCCCAAGCACGGCCTTACCGTTTCATGCCGTCTCAGTTTCTCGAAGGTGCTCATAGGTGTCCGATGATCCTGGCATCCTGAATGAGTAGCGGGCGCTGTATCAGACCATCCCTAGGGCCCGCGAGGCCCTCTCCGTTGTCCTTCGAGTTGTTGTGCTCGCCGTGGCGCCGAGCATTGTTAACATCGTCAACGAACATGAGGATTCAGGAGATGACTTTATTTTGACTGGATGACACTAGGGACCCACTAGGGCCATAGCCGTACGTACGCAAGTGCCTCCTTATTATGTACAACTATATATTTTTTGCTTTCTCCTGGTTTCCTGACATCACGGTCCCACACCATTGTCAACCTATGTAGTCAATATAAATGAGAGAATTGCACAAGGTGTGGCCGACAGCTGGGACCAAGCAGCTCGAGCAGTATTTGTGTTTTTGAGGCGTGAGCACTGCAGAGTTTTTCTTGGCGATGATTTTGTTGTTGTTCGAAGGAGAGTAGGGTATTAACTGGGCGGGCTGTGGCCCGTCTAGCCCATGCCAGATATCCAACCCAGATAATAATTTTTTCAAGATGAAAATGGCTAGCCCAGCTATACGTTTTTTTGAGGAATACACATGCATGGTCAACTTGTTATTCTCCGCCCCGTTGGGCTGCAAATCTTTCCTAGGAGGGATGCATTAGGCTTAACAGGAAAATGAGCTTTAAAAATAATAAATGGGATGTAAAAACTGGGCGGTAATTATAAAAAATGCACCAAACACGAAATTAGTTTATAAAATATTATTTATGGATTTTGAAAATCTTAAATTTTCATTGTTGCGCGCGCAATGTTTCGTTGGATTTTTACGTGATACAAATTTATATTTAATCTGACTAGAAATTTCAAGATAAAAATATTTCGGAGCCAATCAAAATGTGGGAAATTTTATTGAATTCTGTCTTCAACGGTTGGTTGAAATTATTAATCATTGTCCTAGCTAGAAAATGGGTTGTACTTTTAACAAACTATAAATGGGCTGTTGTAAATTCCATTAGAATTCCAAAATGGGTTGTACATTCTTACAAAACGCAAATGGGCTATAAGTTCTCTACCACACACTTGTGGGCCTACTAAGTGACGCGTCCCCTAAAAAAATAAGTTGACGCGTATGCAAGGCTTTGCCAACTTATTATAGTCAACACACGGTTCTAGCAGTAGTGGCCGTTGGATGTCTATCCAACAGATGTCGTGCTTCTTCTTCAATCTCGGATATTCTTAGCTTCGGCCACCCAAAAAATGATCCCTCCCCCTAACATCTGGGGCGCACCGTTTCAGAGGCTGACCTGTGGGCCTACTAAGTTGGAGCGTACCAAGGGCTTTGTCAACTCAGTCAATAATAAACGTTTCTAGCTTCAGTGACCGTACGATGTCCATCCAACGACCGTAGTGCTTCTTCAACCTCTGGTCTTCTTGGTCCAGCCGCCCAAAGCAGCGCCGGTCGTGCCGCCTGCTCCTGCCTCCCGTGGCCGGCTGTGCTGCCGCGGAGGCCTCACCGCCCCCATACTACTCCCACCACTGGCCAGGCCATCCCTCCAATCAGCACAACCCCTGTTATTCTGCGGCAACGGCAGCCTCACACCACAGCCGAACCAGTGAACCCTCGTACTCCTCTCCGCGCGGGCTTCCACTGCCGTGTCTTCCCCGGCTCTGCGTCGTCCCCTTCCTAGGCCTCGCCGTCGTCCAGACCACTGCCCTGGTGCTCTCGGTGCGGCATGGTCAACGTGGTCAACGACCGACTTCCATCGGAAGAGTACTATACATGGAGAGGCTGACAGCTGGGTCTAGGCGGCCACAAGGAAGTGCCTCCTTATTACGCGCAAAATTATTATTCCTCCACCTTACAACAGGGACCCACCAGACGAGCCACCTTATTTCACGAAAAAACGTTTCCCCCCTGACTACTTGGACCCACCGGACGGGCCAGCGTATTTCGCGAAAAAGCCATTCCCCCCGCTGTCAGCTCGGACCCACCGGAAGTGCCTCCTTATTACGCACAAAAAATGAATACTCCCCCTGCTAGATGAGACCCACCATGGTGGGAGGCTGACTTGTGGGCCTACTAAGTTGACTGGGATGGGGGCCTTTGTCAACTTTAGTCAATATGAACGATTCTAGCTCCAGTGACAGTACGATGTCCATCCAACGGCCGTAGTGCTTCTGCAACCTCTGGTCTTCTTGCTCCAGCCGCCCAAAGCAGCACCGGTCGTGTCGCATGCTCCTGCCTCCCGTGGCCGGCTGTGCTGCCGCGGAGGCCTCACCGCCCCCTACTATTCCCACCGCTGGCCAGGCCCTGCGGCGATGGCAGCCTCACACCGCAGCCGAACCAGTGAACCCTCGTACTCCTCTCCGCGCGGGCTTCCACTGTCGCGTCTTCCCCGGCTCCCCGTCGTCCCCTTCCTAGGCCTCGCCGTCGTCCACCGCCCTGGTGCTCTCGGCGCGGCATGGTCAACATGGTCAAGGAACGACTTCCATCGGATGTGGACTGTACGTGGAGAGGCTGATAGCTGGGTCCACGGCCGCAGCAAGGAAGTGCCTCCTTATTACATGCAAAATAATTATTCCTCCACCTGACAGCGGGGACCCACCGGACGGGCCACCGTATATCATGAAAAAAATGTTTCCCCCCTGACTGCTGGGACCCACCAGCTACACCTTCGCACGCAAGGAAGTGCGTCCGGGCAAAAAAAAAACGATTCGCCCCCCTGGCTGCTGGGACCCACTAGCTACATCTTCGCATGCAAGGAAGTGCCTGACAGTCGGGACCCACCTAGTCGAAGCGTACGTAGCGCTGTCATTCTAGTTGCGAACGTGTACGTACATATATACTGGTCGATGTAGAGGCGCGCACGTGTCGTAGTAGAGGCGCGCACGTAGCATGTACACGTACGTACAACGGTCACGGTGCAAGAAAGAAAATACCACCACGTATGTGTACATACGGGCGGGGTCTCGAACGCCTACTCGCGCATACGTATGGCGAGGGCTCGTGTACATGGCTGGGTCGGAACAGAGAAATAGCGTTGTTGTCGTGTTCATGGGGAGGCAACGGAATGCATCGTGTTCATGGGGGGGGGGGAACGGAATGCATCGTGTTCATGGTGAGGCAACAGAATGCGTCGTGTTCATTGGGAGGGCTTGGACGGAACAGGCGATGAAAACGAGGCCTGGCGTACCGCAAAATGGAGGAAACGGCCTTGTGTTCGACCGGCCACGTTCGAAACGGGATCCTGTTCATCAGGAGGGGTGTGGCGTACCGCAAAACGGAGGAAACAGACCTCCTACGGTCGAAACGGGGGTCCTGTTGATCG
>NC_041390.1:225681183-225694478 GCF_002162155.2 Triticum dicoccoides
TGAATCGACTTCAGTTAGCAGTAGTAGCGAAGCAATCGCTCGATCGGGTTCAGTTAGCAGCCATCGATCGATCGCTCGGGTTCAGTAACGCGTAGCCTATAGTGCAATCGCTCGGGTTTAGTTAGAGCCCAATGCCTCGCTCGGGTTCAGTTAGAGCCAACGCCTCGCACACACGCGCGTACGTGTACGAGAGAAATGCGCATCGCTCGGCCCCCAACCTCCCACCGTAACCGGGAACTCCCCGAAATTTTCCTCCCCCTCGCTTCTACCATGGTTTTTTCCGTCATGGATGGCCCAAAGAATGTCATGCAGCTGCGTCTCCGGCCCGCCCAAGACGAAAAGCCCATTTTCTGTCATGAATTTTTGTCATAGAAGTAGGAGCCCACCACATCTATGATGATACCGGTTTTTGTCACAATTATCGTCATAGAAGTGTCATATGTATGACAGAAAAAAAATTCGTTCGGCCCAAAATGTCACGGATGTGTCTTTTTTTGTAGTGATAGTAGCTTGGATTGCGTCTAATTATCTGAACCTTGCCTGTTATCGACCCCTCTGGGGATAGTACTCTATTTGAATCCGTCTATGGGAACTGCTGCTACTTTTGTGTGCCCGTGAATCATGTGAGAACCATCATAATTGTTGCCGAAATAGATGCCTCCTCACTAGTTTTTTCATGAATATGGCATGGTAAGACATAAGTTGTCATGGTTTATCATACGAGCAATGTGTGTTTTCATGAAATAGAGCACTCGTTTGAGAACCGTGTGCCGACGTATACATAAGTACTTGTAAACACTGTTGGTGCTACCCCACTTGTAAGCAGTTGTGTAAAACACGACACATTGGCTCAGCTCTCTTCAACACTAGGCTATCGACTAGCTAACAATCAACAATCTGCTGTCTGACATATAAGCAACTATGTATCTTGTTACAGTGGTTCATGCAGTTAATTGAGGCCACAATGTAATAAATTCCAAACGTTCACACGCTAGTCCAGCGCTCATGTGGAACACTCACATTAAACTCGTCTTCATAAAAAACTTGAAAAGCATAAGTTAAGCAATTTTATACATCTCAATGATTCATAGAACATAACAAACATATACTAGTTCACAACAAAAGACAAAGTTGTGAGAAGGTTTACAAATCAGGAAGAAACAAGCAAGGCTTCTCTGAGCAAAGGGCCTCTCGGCAGGCTTAAATTTCCTGGAGTTCACTCTGGTTTCTTATTGTTGTCACCATCCAGGGTTAGGTTCTATCATTCCAGAATAACCAATTATAATTGTGGCCTCAGCTGGAATGCTGAACTGAACCATGCAGTGTACTAACCAACTGAAATGCTTGTGCATTCCACTAAATTTAAGCACCGCTATTTGCAGAAATAAGCAGTCCACAATGCCTCTTGTCCGCGCACCTGTCCAAAAAACCGCCATGCAGCCGTGCCAGCTAGTCCTCGGTCGATGGATGAACTGGTAGAAAGTGCATTCCGGACTAGGATGCAGTTGTTTTTGCTCATCCCTACACTGCAGTCAGGAAGTAAAACGTACGAATCAGCTTCTTTTAGATTGCGTTGGTCATTCTACCTTAGTCACTACCAATGTAGGGAAACCTTGAAGATGGGAGGTTAGACGACGACAACGAGGGATATCCATCTCATTTTGCGCAGTTGTACTAAAACTAAGGTGTGTGCTTTTGATTGCGCGGATAGAAATGATACGGAGACAGACATCCCGAAACGATATGGAGACAGACATCCCTATTTGCGCAAATACGAAATACGGTTATTTAAGCAGTGACAGATATTACTACTTTCCCCCGTTTCCTCTTAGAACCAAGTCCTAGATTCATGCTACAACTTTCCCACTTTCTTCCCTATTTGAACCAACGCTTTGAGTCGACTGTATGAACTAGCTTTACTTCTAATAATAGTAGAAGTCTAGGTGGCTTTGGAACAGCAGACGGAATTAGAAAAGGATCCACACGAAGGGAGCTGGGGTAGTAGAGCAAGGCAGGTTTCGAAGGAATATATACCTGAGGGTCATCGGCATGTGGCGAAGACGGCATCGGGAGGCCGCATCTTGGCCACAATACCGTAGGGAGGAAGAAGGGGTCAGAGGCCCTCCCGAGTCGGCGCTCTCTCGGAGAGAACGGCATGGCCGCCGATCGGGATGCACGGGCAGCCGTTGGTCTCCTCCCTCGCCGCCGACGACAGCGTGAACGATGCACCTACACCCCTGCCCCGGTCGAGGTTGTCCGGCCGGATTTGTGACCAGCCGTGAGCTGAGAGAGAGTGTGGCCACCTATGTGTTTCTTAGATCTGAAGAGCATGAGAGAGTGAATGAGAGGAACCCTAGTAAAGCAAGCGCTAAGGCTCCTGCTTTTATATATAGTGGAGTGATTTTGTTGTACCAGCTTCAAAATAATGCGCTCCTATGTGTACCCGCGAGTGGGTGTGAGAGAACTAGTGCGTGCGTGCACCGCTTCTCTTCGTGAGAGTACAATATACTATGCCCAAAGAATGTTCGCCGCAAGAGTAATAGTATAAGTGTGTGACGTGTGAGCTAAAATAAAATGTGTGCGCCGTCTATTGTTTTTTAGAAGTTATGAGGGTAGGGTGTGAAGAGCACATATGTGCGTGACGTCTACCTGCAGATAGACGGTGGGTGCGACGTGCGAGTCTGCGAGAGGACTCGGGAGAGTCGTGACTCGTGAGGGTGCGTGTGCGTGTGCATGAGAGAGAGGGGGCACATATCAATGCAATGCATGTGTCCGTAAATCATTATCCGACAAACATTCGCCACAAGCCTTTTCCTGACGAACGCCATAAGAACCGTTAGATCGGCATCCGACACTATCAGTTTTTCCATGTCATTTAACAGAACAACCACTCCTACACACAAATCTTCCACGTGAGTGTTAGCAACTGCCGTATGCTCCCTCCGTTTTGAAATGCAATGCATATAGCTTTATTGAAAATTCGAACCTCGCAAACTTTTACCGAGTTTTCGTGTACCAAATTGCACATGTAGAATACCATGTATATATCATTTCATTCATCTTCGAGAGGTAACTATAAAGATGAGTGAGGAGTCTACAAAGAAAGACCATCGTATCACCCACAGCAATTTCAAGCATCCTTTAGTGTCGAGGAATATCATAGGAACTCTATATGATATGTTTTTTATAGGATTTTTTCCTTTAGAGCCAATTGGTTCATAGGAATAGATTCATATACTCCACATTTCAAAGCAAATAAACATGATATCATTTCTATAGCTTTAGAGCCACTTGGTTCATATGAATGGATTCCTATACTCCCTTAATTTCAAAGAAAATAAACATTAGCGTACATTCAATAGAAAAGTTCCTATGATATGAACCAAATTACATCTCTTTTCTAATCCCTCCTCATAGGAATTGAGATACATGTCATCTCTCTATTCAATAGAAAAGTTCCTATGATGTGAACCAAATGACTTCTCTTTTCCAATCCCTACTCATAGGAATTGAGATGCTCCATGTCACCTCTTTCCCTACAACTTCCATGTATACATCTTCTATTCCTAAATAGATAGTACAACCCACTAGTAGCTTTTTTCCAAAACATGCAACTATGGCACAAGAACTATATAGTGTGCCAATAACTTTGAAAGATGGTCGCTGGATGAAGCTAACCCGGCAGTGCAGAGATAGGCAAATCCGAGCACTACTGGCCGTTGGATATCATCAACATTCCACCAGATCTACCACATGTACAATTTAGAAGACTCCATGGTTGAACTTAAGCATAATGCACAAACCTCAAAACACAAGCACTTCTCCTTTGTTCTAGAATCTTCTGTATCATAATTGATTATTTTTTTGTAAATGAATTGCCATTATTTGTTTTTTACTTTATGATTTACAATGGACAACCCCATGAATCTTAACATTTTTTATAAAACTAATTGATTTTGAATGAGATGAACTATAAGAACTAAACGAACATCTACATCATGCATATATGACTCAAAGCTTTACATGCTATAGTGTGTATTTATTCATAATTTGGTTTTGAAATCTCATGCGTTCAATACATGTGTACCTTACTAGTTTTGAGCAGAGTAGCAAATTTCATGCGGCCCGGGTATACCAAAATGCAGGGCCCATGCATCATTGCCTTTCGGTCAAACCTACGTCCATAATTTTTTGTACGTACTATATATCCACTGGTCCCCGAACCCAAAATGTTGCCTCGTTCCCATAAAACCAAGCAGATCACACATATTTAAGGCGTCGACTAGAAACCATTTACTACGACGTGGCCCCGCACGCCGTAGTACTCCTAAAAACCCTACCGCCGCACTCATCATTGGTTTTCTTCAAGAGGACGAGGGAGAAGCCGATTTGTAGTGGAGGCGCTTTCAAAAAAAGGATCTGTAGTGGAGACCCCTACCCTAGGGTGCCCTAGGTAGCTACCGCATGCATCATTGTTTTCTCTTTTCTTTATTCTCTTGCGCCCTAGAGTGAAATGATGGTTGCTTCGTCGGTCTAGCTTAATGCGGGAAAGGTGGGGCTTTGTGATTTGACCCCTCATCGCTCATTTTCTACTACTGCGGCGCTATGACCGGGGTGCCTCCAATTCCAACCGCTGCTCCGAACTGTAATTTGGTGCATCGCACGTGGAACAAGACGGTGGATGAGCCACATGTCGGCCAAAGGGGTCCTGTTAAGTGTGTCACCATTTCGTGTGCGGATTGACCCTGCTTGAGTTGCTACACCAACACGACAGGAGCAGCCTACCACTTGGTTTTGCTCCTTGGTGAATCCCGACTATATTGATCTAAAAAGATACGTGCTGAACTACCCTCTCCGTCTCGGTTTTATTTTATTTTTAGGCGTATCGGTTTTTTTATTTTTAGGCGTCTCGGTTTATAGGACCTGCACGTAGTTCTAGGTCATCTATTTGACTAACAAAATATGAGTTACTATGTCACAAAAAGTATATCATTGGATTCTTAAGAGGATGTAGTTGTAATTAAAAGTCGAGGGCGGGGCTTTTCCTGCATGGTAGGCGGGGCAGTTCCGCCTAGCGGTTCGACATAGACGCGAGAAGACGAGGGAGTAGGCTGCTGCAAACATAGGGCTGTGTGATTTGACAGCGAGTTACTGCTGGACAGGTGGGGCCCCGTGATTTGACTTGCCATTATCATTTTAACTGCGGCGCTACGACCGGCGTGAGTCTCCTGATTCCTGACCACCTCCATACAGGTGCCTCTCCCAATGCTCCACCATGTAGTAGAGGCTGGCTCTTGCATGAGAGCCCACTTCTCCACTTTTTCCTTGCCTCTCTTTCCTCCACATATGCAAAAATGCCATGTAAAGCGCACTATTGTACTTACTTTTACTTGCTCCTACAGGTGCTTAAGCTTGCCACATAGGCATAAAGTCTGATGTGGCAAGTTAATCAAGAAGAGAGAGACTAGTTTGGTGACCCAAGGAAGAAACGGTGCTAAGCGCGTGTACCTAGGTGAAAAGACAATTTTGAGTCTATAGCTAATTAAATGAAGCAAACTTAGCAACACCATTTCATTGGAAGAGGTCACTCCTTGGCAAATGCAATAAATACTAGTACTCCCTGTGTCCCATAATATAAGAACGTTTTTGGCACTACACTAGTGTCAAAAACATTCTTATATTATGGGACGGAGGGAGTACGAAGAAAGAGATAGAGAGGAGTAAAAAAATACACTTATAGCCAACCTTATAGCCAACCTTGTTGTAGTATGAGTGACTAAGTAATGACTATGTATGACATGCCAACATCAGATAGCCTAACGCACCGTGTTAAATCTCCAAGGGCGCGACCGCGCGAGCGACGCGACGGTCGTGGTAGGCACGACCATGATATGGGCTGCTGGCAGCCCTTGGATCTGAGATCAAACAGTCGCATGCTAAGTTGCTGAAAATTTGCAGAATAACCCTCCAGGATAGGATATTCACCCATAGGTCTAGAATCACACCACGCAACCGTTCGATCTTAGATCCAAGGGCTCTCGGAAGCCCGTATCATGGGAGAATGGAAAGCCACTACCCCGCCGTTCACACGCTGGCAGTTCGCTCCTACTCGTCCCCGCACGTCCTTCAATACTACGGCGGTTCGCTCCTAGTCGTCCCGTCCATTCACATTACGGCAGTTCCACTAATCCTAACCCTCCTCCTAAATCCATGGCGTCCCAAATCTCCACAATCGGCGGTGAGTACAAGGTTAGAACCATCACCGGCGACGAGTTCGACGTCATCTACACCCGTTCTTCCGCGACGGTGAAAGGATGCCTTTCTCGCTTCAGACGCATGTTCGAAAACTCAGATGATGAGTGGGTCGCTGGGCTAGATGTTGAGTACACCATAGTCCTGGGACGAGAGAAGGATCTAAAGGACGAAGAGAGGAAGAAGCCCGCCATGATCCAGGTTTGCGTACATAACGTTTGCTTGGTCTACCACATATGCCATGCCGACATTGAGTGCCAGGATTTTAAGAACTTCCTCAAGGACAAAACAGTGAAATTCGTTACTGTAGACTTTAAGAACGACAAAGAAGTCCTGGGTTGGATAGGCCTCGTTGTAGGCAACCCCTTCGACCTCCAGAAGAATCGGCTGGTGCCCTCTCGTCAGCCTTCAATGCTGACCCTGGCAGGAGCCATGGTTCATCCTTCGTACTGTAAACTGGAGAAACCTCATTACACATTTCATCGTCATGCATGGCAGTGGAATGTACTAGATATAGACCACATCCACTATGCTGCAATGGATGGCTACCTTTGTTTCAATATCTACAAGGGTTGGATGAAGAGCAACAGCCAAGTGTGCGGTTCAAGCAAAGAAGTATCGGCCAAGAGGAAGAGGGACAATGACGAAGTCGAGGATGTGGACGAGGACTCCGAGTAAGGTGGCAGTGCCGTTGCTCATGGTGGTTCTAAACTTCTAATGCAGTGTCTACCGGATTAGTTGCATAGTTTAATTTCAGGTGTGCTTACTTTAATTTGAGGGGTGTGTTGTGCTGAGCCCCCAGCAGAACTATGTTATGTTTCTTCTCGTTACTTTAACTCTTCAGTATGTACATACTACTAGTATTTCTTTAATAGAATTTAGCACCCCAATTAAGCACGTACTAGCTTTTTTAATAGTACTATATACATAATTTGGCGACGAGCGTTCTCTATATGTACCACCTTTTTTTTAATTTCATTTTTTGCTCCATGGCGCAATCCATCGATAGTACTACTGTACAAAAGTATACATTTTTTAAAAGGCTAGAGCACTGTTCATCACATATATAGCCAGTTAAATTCTCAACCTAGAACAACGTGCATGCCATGTAGTAAACCGATACGGAGGAAGTATAGTAAAAATGAGGTGATTTTACCGAGCGATCGATGGAGGAGCATGGCTTGTCATGCGGTTCCACGTGTCATGATGTACCAAGGCGATGCGCGTGTCCCTCTTGAGGCAGAAGCAATACTACGTGGTTTGAGATGATGGTGAACCGAAGTGTGAAATAATGGTTGCTTCGTCTGTCTGGGAAGGTGCGGCATTGTGATTTGACGTCTCATTGCTTATTACTACTACCGGGCCGGTACGAGTGGGGTGCGCCCCCCTGCTGTTCTGCACTGTTATTTGGTGCTTGACACGTCGACCCGGTTGCTATATGTCCCACATTTCGGCGACAGGAAGTATAGAATTCATGAAAGGGAGCGTCGATGGATGAGTATACTACAGAATTCATGAAAGGGAGCGAATTAGTTTTGGAAAAATCTGTCTTTACGGAGTACGTACCCACTAGGGTTTATAGGGCTCATCTAAAAAACATTCATTTTTCCGTTTGATAATTCTCAATTCTACTATACTAGTAGTAGTACCATTACATGTTGGATTTCGAGGTGCATTAGATCACCCGACGCAAGCAGTGTCAAGAGGAAACCACTACTTCGCCATGGCCGGCACCGGCTCGAGTTCATCCTAACATTCCCCTCTTCCATGGAGCCCTTGCAGGGTTGACGAAGGTCCTCGCAACAAAAGGATCCGGAAAGACACCTGATGTGTACGCCGGTGTCGCCTCCGCGATGGCCTTCATGGGACCCAAGCGGCGGCGGCCTCCCGTGTTCTACTTCTCCTCGATGATGGCGGCGGACGCGGAGGCTCTGGCCACCGACTCGTCGCTCTCCGCGCACCCGGCTTCTGTCGCTGCTTGCATGGCGTGGCCGCCGGCATGGGAGTCTCGGCCACAGAAACGGGAGACGCGGTACGATGCGGTGGCGTGGACGGTAGCAACGACGCCCGTGCACCACTCCTCGTCGAGCTGGCCTAGAGCGGCGAGTTGTTGAACCGCATGCCGGCTTGGGGCGGCTACTGGCTCCGTCGGGAGAGGGAAGGGAGGTGGATCAGCAGGCTGCATAGCTCGTATCCGGCAGGCTACCCAGCCGGCTTGGATGCGGAATAACTACTCTTCGTAAGCCATTGTAAGAGTGGACAAAATGGTGGAGGAGATAGGGGAGCGGCGGAGGTGTGCGATTCTTGGCTGGCGTTTGGCCTCGTTTAAATAGGAGATTAAATAGACGGCGGACGGGACGAGCTCGGCCGGCATTGCGTTTAACGCCGGCCTGGTCATGAACCGACGTGTGTCCAGAGTGGGTTTCTCAGCTTCCACACGGGCGGGTTTCATGGAGGGGTTTGAATGCGGCACGGAGGCGTGTTCAGACGGGCGTGCCGCGAGTGGCGCCCTCAACTCTGACCTAGGACACCGCGCCGTTCTTCCACTGACGTGTGGGCTCTTTGGGTGCATGGCCTGCATGTTAGTGACCCAACACAGGCAGCGCACAGCAGAGGAACCTTTGGTGGGCCAGGGCGGTCAGAAGCGGGCATTTCATAAACCGATGATTGTTCATTGAGTGTGACGTCATCTTTTTCATGTAGATAAGCCTACTATGTTGATAGCCCGTTCGATACGTTGTGATTCATAAAGACCGCTGCAAACATCAATGTTCTGCTTATCACAGATAAGATTGATTAATACCCATAACAATCCATGTCCTTAACAAAGGGTGCATGCACGTATAGGTTGAGCGTGTGTCTTGTGTCGTGTGCTGTGTGCATGTAGGCATGCGAGTGTTGTGTGCGTGCAAGGGTATGTTTCAGTGTTGCATGCATGGGTGCGTACGTGCGTGTGTTCGTGAGTGCATGTGTATGTGTCAGTGTTGCACGCCAGCATGTGTGCGTGTGTACGTGTCAGTGTTGCATGCCTACATGCGTGCGTGTCTTGCGTGCGTGCATGTGTACGTGCGGGGTGAGGCTACGCGTCAGTCGACTGACTTTTTCATCTCTGGTCATTAGATTTTCCAGCCATTGGATACGAAATCAAGGGCCTCCAGTTTATCATCAAACTCCACCCCCCTTAGCCGCCAGCCACCACCGGCCGAACCGCCAGCCGCCGCCGCCCGCGGCTGGCCCGCCCTCCCCGAAACCACTCCCCACCGCCGGTCCGCCACCGCACCGGCCATCCCTCTAGCCCCCCCTAGCCGAGCTTTTTCTCCGGGGATGCCCACCCCACTGCCATATGAACGCCCCCAACCACCGGTGACTGCCAACCAGAGGTCTCACGACTTCGAATACCCACCGACCACTAATTTATTACCATTTCTGTCCTTCATATACGCGCTGACGGGTGGGCCCTATGGCAATGTTGGCTGTTGAATGTGGACCGTTTGACCGGTCAATTGATCATGTTATCAACAAATTACAGAGCTGTATGGTGAGCCAGTGACAGTACGATCACCCTAAAATGTACTCCTATTTTATTAACACAGTACAGACTCAAACTACCATTTCTTTCTTTCATATACGGGCTGACAGGTGGCCCCACGGTTACGCACCCCGACGGTGCAACACTAGTTGCGCCGCATGGAACATTTGACTGGTTAATTGATTGTGTCATTATCAAAATACGGAGTTGTACGGGTGAGCTAGTGACCATATAATCATGATATGTATTTGTTTAACACGGTACAGACGCAAGGGCTCATATATATGCGTAAGCAGTCACCGCTATAAGCGCACACATGCGAACCCTACCCCTATGAGCACCTTCGAGAGAGTGGGCCAGCATATATGATCTTGAGATTTTACGAAGTCACCATAGGTGCCTCGTAGTCGAGTGGAACGTCTCCTCCCACTGAATGTACATCGCCGGAAAATACTGAAATTAACACAAGATAAATGCGAGCACCGGGACTTTAACCTTGGTGGGCTCGAGAAACCATTGTCCTCTAACCATCTAACCACATGTTGGTTAGCACGACAAAATGTATGTGGTGACCGTGATGAGATTATTCTGAAGTCCAGTGACCATATTGTGCTTTCGCTTCAAATACAATGATCGTAAATGTCGTCAACAAAATACGGAGCACGCATCAAATGCAAAGTCCGCCAATGTCATCAACAAAATATGGAGACGTATCGTGAGCTAGATATCGTTGTACTATTGTATATGCTTATTTTCTTAGTGGACGATTGCGTGTGTGGTGTGGTGGGCACATCATTTCTAGATGTGGTGGGTCAACATGAAGACTGATGGGTCGGTTCCATCCTGCGCCACATATAGGTTGGACCGAGATGTGTTATACGAAGACCCATGTGGAGGACTCAGCGTACAACACAAAGCTACCAGAGTCGCGGAGGACTCTATCCCCACTGGTGATAAGCCGAATATATATGATTTGTAACCCTAGGCCCTTAGTATGTTATACAAGCTTGGGGGCTAGTTCGTCGATAGTATACA
Organism: Triticum dicoccoides; assembly: GCF_002162155.2. NCBI lineage: Eukaryota > Viridiplantae > Streptophyta > Magnoliopsida > Poales > Poaceae > Triticum > Triticum dicoccoides. The sequence continues at coordinate 225,692,000 of NC_041390.1, forward strand.
CACACGCACAATGCCTGGTATTCACGTGTACTTTGTACACACCCCTATCAATAATATACAGTACTAGGAGTAGGCTCTTTCTTTAACTTCAAGGGTCCGATCCGAACTAGGGTAAAACTTTGCCTCGTATTACCATCCAGCCTAACAGCCAGGGATATCCTACCGAATGATACGATGAAATCATATCTGCCAACTACTAAGAGAGAGGTGTGTCGGGCGGGCAATGTGTGCGAGAGAGGCCTAAAGATAATGTGCGTGCGAGAGACACGTAGGCACATATATGTGCGTATAGAGGGTTAGTAGAGACCGTGCATGTGTATATATGCATGTGAGAGAAATAGTGTTCTCCAACTGAGATTAGTGAAAAGAGTGGTACATAGTAGTCAGAAAGAGAGAGAGAGAAACAGAGAGAGCATGTGCATGAGACACCCCGACACCTTGAGAGAGATTGTGAGCATGTGTGAAAGAGAAATGCTGATGCATATAAAGTGTGTGCACTTATGCGTTAGATAGAGAGATATATAATGCGTTTGTGAGAACGGGGCGAGGCATAGTGCATCTACGTGTAAAAGGCGGTTCTACGCATTAAATTAAAATATAAATGGCATTATTATTTTTGGATGAGATCATGAATTTTGCAAATTGCGTATGGACGAAAATCGGTCTATCAGACACCCATACTCTGTTGAATTATAGCATGTGCATGTGTTTATTTCATATTATCGATGCATAGAGTGAGAGCGGTTTGAAATACAGGCCATGGATGATTTTGCAATTCATATATAAACATTAATTAGTGCACTCCATGTTGTTATTGTGAAGCACTTTATACATTTGTCACTTGCATGGATACATTCCAAATTGCTAGCTAAGAAATAGAATACATGTCGAATTCAACATAAAGGGGGTTTCGAAGATTCGAATTCATAGGAAGTGCATTCATCTATTTGAACTCGAGATAATGGCATTTGTAAATCAGATGTAAAAGGGGGCATCAATCTTTGTTGTGAGTTTGAACATGCTATATATATTCATACACATATCTAACTTTTTTTTTGCAACCAAGGAGATTATATCTGGAACCATGCATGAACTGAGGTAAGTTGCATATTTTTTTAATATATACTCGTGTACAATGTATATTCAAATGTACCCCCTCCATTCCAAAATAACCGTAGCTTTAGGATTTTCAAGAGTAAAGATTTGTGAAGTTTGACAAATCCTGAAAGTTCAATTCAAGAGAACCGAAAACGTTAATGCTTCTGCTCCCAAATATTGAATGAAGGGCCAAATAGGCCTATGGTCACCCAAAACCGCACGAGACTAATGTTTTGGTGGTAGGAAATTACTGTCCTGACTCTGGCCCATGTAGCCTATCGGCCCGATGTCCAAAGGTCTAAACCGAGGTAGGTTTGTAACTTCACCAAGATGCCAGTCTTAACCGCCTCCGAGAAGCATCCATACGCCGTGGGCGCCTACCCATGTGCTCGGCCGAAATCTATCCCGCCCACATTTGGGACACCTGACATGACTGTCCTACCCCCAACCCGCAATATGTCCGAAATTTTAGATGGGGGCAAAGTTTGTAACTTTCCCCAAATTTCAAACAAGCGCGTTTCAAACCGAAACAATGTTCCCCCTTAGTTCCCCGCCTCCCTTCATTTCCCCATTCATACTCCGTGGGCACGAAAACGCCCTCTCCACCAGCCGTGAAACCCCAGCCTCCTCCGTCCTCCACCCCATAGCGGCCAATCCACCGCCGCCCTCCTCCACCACGCCGGAGCCGGTACCCCGACGTCGTCGTCCAACGCAACCGCAACTGCAACGCCCTCAAGGACTTAGCAGCTGAAGCCGAGGCAGAGCTGCCTCGACGACGCCGACGCCGAGGTGCGCCATACCAGAACCACTCCGACCACGCCATCCTGCGCCTCACTGCTGCGGCTCCATTGTCGCAACCGTCCACCGCACCAGAGCTGTTCTCGCTACACCATCGTTCGCCGTCTCGGATCTGCTTCCTCGCCGCCGACAAATGGCCACCTCACCACACTCAACAACTTGGCCATGGGTTCATCCAAGGCTGCACCGTCCTCCACAACTTCTGGTTTCCGGCGAACAACAAGAAGATCGTCGGAAAAACAGAAGGAGGACACAACACTGCGAGTAGAAAGAGGTACTCCTCTTCCCTTATTCGTGCAAATCTTACGTCTCCGCTCACACCGTATTCATCCCACGAAAGAGACTAGTTGAGCGCTTATTACTGCATCTTCTTCGTGATACCAAATGCACAAGGTTTCCTCCCTTTTACTATTTCACCTTTGCTAGAGGTCAGTAGCCCGCCTGGATTTCAATTCAGGGTTAGTCGAACCGCAATTAAAAGAAGCAGCACCCGCTTAGGCGCGCGGAGCACCTAGTCCTCCTGTTCTCCGGGGAAGCGGCACATCGGTGTCTATCATAGGGGTGTGGGGCGCAGGAGCTGCTT
>NC_041390.1:225694827-225719828 GCF_002162155.2 Triticum dicoccoides
AAGCACGGCGGTGAGGTCGAGGGGAGGGCGCAGGAAGGGGAGGAATACTGGGCCGGTGGTCGCTAGCGTTTCGAGGAAGATCGTCAACACTGACTGGCTGAAGGTAGATGAAGGCGATCTGCCCGTTCTTTGTACATCGGACGGTGCAGAAAAAATGGACTGGCCTATTTGCTTTCAGTCGACTGTTATTTTCATAGAATCCTGTAGTAATTTAGTGTGCCATGCATGTTGTAGAGCTATCATATGTCTCCCGTCATTTATTTCTCACCGACCTGCTATCTGCTACCTTTACACTTTGCTAATTGTGCACACACTTCACCCATACTCACACTATTGTTTTTTATGCATGGGTATTTCAGACTCTGACACAGTGTTGATGAATGCAGAAAAGAAAAGACAAAAGTCGCTCCAGTGTAATTCAAAGATAAGCACTAAGTGTTTCAGTGCTCTAATGGGTGCAGTGTCAGCAGTTGGAGACAGTAAATGTAGCTCTGCAGTTGATGATCTCAATTGCCACACACAACCATCCCAGGTGCTTGATTTAACTTCGCGCTGTCAAATGTGGTTGCATGTTGCATATGGTGCCTAGCTTGTATTGCTTCCAATTTGGTTAAATTGCATCTGCTTACTTTACACATTATACCCTTGATAATGACATGCCTTCCTGTTTTTGATACATACTACATATGTCTATTAACCATGTTCGTACATCAAACTAATGCTCTTTTGTATCCCTCATCAATCACTTATGATGAGACAGTCACCCGAGTGGGTTACTGTGAGACTCCCTACTCGTTTAAAGAGTGCAGTGTCATCCTCCCCACATGATTCTCAAGAAATAGCAAGGCTAAATGAAGATAGTCAACGTAGCTCTCTAGTTGATCACCGCAATTCCCCCACACCACCATCGCAGGTGCTTGTTCTTACTTGGCAGTGTGATATGTGGTTGCATGTTGCATATGGTGTCTACCTTGTAATGCTTCTAATTAGGGTAAATTGCATCTGCTTTGTTAACACATTATACCTGTGAATATGACATGCCTTCTTGTTTTTGGTACATACTACGTCTTTCTATTAACCATGTTCTTACATCAAACTACTTTTCTAGTGTATCCCTCATCAATGCTCCTAATTTGTTAAACTGCATCTCCTTAGCTTACACATTATACATGTGAATATGACACGCCTTCCTGTTTTTGGTACATACTACATCTGCCTATCACACCATGTTCTTACATCAAACTACTGTTCTTGTGTATCCTGCGTCTATCGCTTATGATGAGACAGTCACGCGCGTGGGTTAATATGAGACGCAATACTCTTATAAAGAATGCAATTTCATCCTCTCCACATGATTCTCAAGAAACAGCAAGCCTAAATGAAGATATTGAACATAGCTCTGTACCTGAAGACCGCACTTCCCCTACACCACCATCACAGGTGCTTGCTCTAACTTTGCAGTGTGATATGTGGTTGCATGTTGCATACAGTGTCTAGCTTGTAATGCTTCTAATTAGGGTAAATTGCATCTGCTTAGTTTACACACTATACCTGTGAATATGACATGCCTTCCTATTTTTGGTACACACTACATCTATGTGTTAACCTTGTTCTTACAAGAAACTACCTCTCTTCTGTATCCTGCATCAATCACTTACGATGAGTCACCTTTATTCGTTGCATATTGCATATTATTTCTAGCCTGTTGCCATGTATTGCTTCTAATTTGGTCAAATACATTTGTTAGGGCACCCTTTTAATTTGGCAGAGTGCTATTGGTTTCATCTTTCATATGGTTTCTAGCTTGCATCGATTCTAACAAGTTCAAGCACCTTGTGCTTAGTTTACACTTTATACATCATACATGTCAATATGTCACGCCATCCTGTTTTTCATACATATTCCATCCTCCTATCATGCGGCTGCCTTACATGAAAGTAGTGTTCGTCGGTATCATGCATCAGTGAGTTCTGAAGAGCAAATTTTATTCCTTTTTCTTGTGTGTTTGACTTGACAAGGCAAAATCAAGAAATATGAAGGAAAAGACTAAGGAAGGCGATGATGGTGGTCCTCTGCAGCAACGTAAACGGAGCATCTGTACCGATTCTCCTTGTACTGATAGTGCATTACAAGGTCCAAGTCTTCGCTCCCCTACTCCACCATCCAAGGTGCTTGCTCTAACTTGGCAGTGTGATATCTGGTTGCATGTTGCATATGGTGTCTAGCTTGTATTGCTCCTAATTAGTGTAAACTGCATCTGCTTAGCTTACACATGATACATTTGAATATGACACGCTTTCTTGTTTTTGGTACATACTATATCTGTCTATCACACCATGTTCTTACATGAAACTACTCTTCTTGTGTATCCTGCATCATTCACTTATGATGGGACACCTTTAAGTTGGCAGTGTGATATTGGTTTGCGTCTTGAATATGATTTCTAGCATGTATTGCTTCTAGTTTGATGAATGCCACCTATGACGAGACAGTTTTAACTTGGTAGAGTGATATTGATTGCACCTTCCATATGGTGGCTTGCAGTGTTTCTAATTTGTTGAAGTGCCTTCTGCTTAGTTACCACATCATAGGTGTGAATATGTCAAGCCGTCTATTTTTTCGTACATATTCCATCCTCGTATCATGACTTTGCCTTTCATCAGAGTAGTGTTCATTAGTTCATGCATGAATGAGTTCTGAAGAGCGAATGATATTCCTTTTTCTTGTCGGTATGACCTCACAATGCAAAATCAATAAAGCTGAAGGAAATTGGCAAAGGCATTGGATGATGGTGGTCCTTCCGAGCAACTAAAACGAAGGTTCTTTACAAATTCTACTCGGCCATCATGCCAACAAGATTCACAAGACAACACAAGGCTAGACAGTCAACGTAGCTGTGTAGATGATGAGCACATCTCCCCTACCCCACCATCACAGGTGCTTGCTCGAACTTGGCACTATTATATGTGGTTGCATGTTGCGTATGATGTCTAGCTTGTGTTGCTTCTAACTTTGTTGAATTGCATCTGCTTACTTTACACATAATGCGTGTGAATATGACATGTGTTCCTATTTCTACATCAGACTACTATTCTTGCATATCCCGCATCAGTCACTTATGATAAGGCATCTTTAAGTCGCCACTGTGATATTGGTTGTGTCTTGCATATGATCTCTAGCATGTACTGCTTCTAATTTGTTGAAACGACATATAGTTTGAACTTGGCAGAGTGATATTGGTTGCATCTTTCATATGGTGTCTAGCTTGCAGTGCTTCTAATTTGTTGAAATGCCTTCTGCTTAGTTACCACATCATAGGTGTGAATATGTCACACCATCCTGTTTTTCATAAATATTCCATCCTCGCATCATGTGTTTGCCTTTCATCCGAGTAGTGTTCGTCAGTATCATGCATGAATGAGTTCTGAAGAGCGAATTTTATTCCTTTTTCTTATCGGTTTGACTTCACAATGCAAAATCATTACAGCTGAAGGAAATTAGTCCGACAGTGGATGATGGTGGTCCTTCGGAGCAACTCAAACAGGGGGTCTCTACAGATTCTACTCCGCCATCCTCCCAACAAGATTCGCAAGACAACACAAGGCTGGACAGTCAACATAGCTATGTAGATGATGAACACATCTCCCCTACTCCACCATCACAGGTGCTTGCTCTAACTTGACACTATTATATGTGGTTGCATGTTGCGTATGATGTCTAGCTTGTATTGCTTCTAACTTGAATTGCATCTGCTTACTTTACACATAATGCCTGTGAATATGACACGTGTTCCTGTTTCTAGAACATACATGTACATGATGAGCACATCTCCCCTACTCCACCATCACAGGTGCTTGCTCTTACTTGGAACTGTTATACGTGGTTGCGTTTTCTGTATGATGTCTAGTTTGTATTGCTTCTGATTATGTTGAATTGCATCTGCGTAGCTTACAACTTATACATGCAATGATCACTTACCCATAAGACACATTTAACTTGGGACTGTGATGTAGGTTGCATCTTGCATTGTCTTCTAGCTTATACTGCTTCTAATTTCTTGAAATGGCACTTACGACGAGACACTTTTTACCTGATAGAGTGATATTGGTTGCATGTTCATATGGTGCCTAGCTTTCATTTCTTCTAATTTTGTTGAAATGCCTTCCGCTTACTATTTTTTCATACATATTCCATCCTCCTATCGTACATGTGAATATTAAACGCTGTCTTTTTTTGTAGATATTCCATCCTCATATCCCGCGCTTGCCTTACATCAAAGTAGTGCTCGTCTGTATCATGCATCAACCAGTTATGAAGAGCTAATTTTATTCATCTTCTTGTGGTTTTGACTTCATAAGGCAATATCAGAAAATAGGAAGGAAAAGAGTAAGTTAGGGGATGTTGGTGGTCCTCCGCACCGATGCAAACAGAGACTCTCTAGATTTGCCACTCCTACTGCTAAGAAGTTGAAGTCCCAACTCTACATGATGAGTTCATCTCCCGTACTCCACCATCGCAGGTGCTTGCTCTAAGTTGACAGTGTGATAATTGGTTTCATGTTGCATATGTTGTCTAGCCTGTATTTCTTCTATTTTGATTAAATTGCACCTGCTGAGTTTATACATTATACATGTGCATATGACATGGCTTTCTGTGTCTAGAATACACTGCATCTATCTATCATACCATGTTCTTACATCAAAGTACTGTTGTTGTGTATCCCGCATCAGTCACTCATGATTGGACGCTTTTAAAATGGCAGTTTGATAGTGGTTGCATCTTGCATTGATTTCTACGTTGTACTGCTTCTAATTTTTCAAATTGCCACTTATGAAAAGACACTTTTAACTTGGTAGAGTAATATTGGTTGCATCTTTCATATGGTGTCTAGCTTGCATTACTTCTATTTTCTTGAAAATCCTTCTGCTTAGTTTGCACATCGTAGCTGTGAATATGTCATGCCGTCCTGTTTTTCTTACATATTCCATCCTCATACGGTTGTCTTACATCAAAGTATTGCTTTTCTGTATCATGCATCAATGAGTTCTGAAGAGTGATTTTATTCTGTTGTGTTGTGCGTACAGCTTGACATGGCAAAGTCAAAAAAGAGCAAGGAAAATAATATAGTAGGGAGTGTTGTTACTCGTTGGGTGAAACGGAAAAGGTTCTGCCGTCGAGATTCTGCTGGTACTTATAGTGCAGTAGAAGGTCCAAGTCCACCGGCTAAATCTACAAACACAGTATCACCTGCTCCACCAGCTGCAGCATCCGCTTCAACTGTACCAGCATCTCAACCAGTTACACGTTTGTTTGCTCTGGAACTGGCCAGATCACAAGCTGCCTTCACACCTAACACTACTTCTAAAGAACTGCTGACACAACAGGACTTGGCAAGATCAGATGAACCTCATGAGCATCAACACCAAGACGGTACCTGACCGAGTCAAGTTGCAGTTGCATGCTCCTTTATATGTACTCTCACAGTTTGATGTACACTAACACTTTCCATATTCGTTGTTGAACTAGCACCACGGCGCAAGCGGAAACAGACATCAAGGATAATGCTTGACAGATTAACAAAATCTAAAGGAAGAAGAATGGAGATCCATTTTGAGGCAGGTTTAAAAAGGCCACGTGATGCTACAGAGTCAGCCAAGTTAGTATCAGAGGCAGCCGTTGCCGTTAGGTGTCATGCATGTATCCTCCCAATGTGGATCCAGTATAGGAATGAGAAAGACAATACCCAGTTTAACACCTTCCTTGACCATTTATCCGTAAATAATGTTATTCATTGCAATTAGTAATATTGTCTTGCTCTGTCCCATACTTTCTAGCTTCTTCCTAATAAGACTCACATTCTTTTTTCAATAGATGAGGTTCAAGTTGGATCCGGAAGATGATGCAACTAAACAAGCATGCACTCATGTTTTTCAGTCTGCTCTACGACAGTATCGGTACCACCTTAGAAAATCTCACTTTGAAGACAAGGCTAATAATGAAATTGCCCAAACATCTCCAGTGGAATATATTGTAGATGAAGACTGGATAGCCCTCGTTAAACACTGGTCCGATCCAAAGTATTAGGTAGGCTATATGTATTTGATCAGACCACATATTGAACTTGTATTTATGTATATGCCTTACAAGTGTATCTTCTTCTAGGCTAACTGTTTGAAGAACAAAACCAACCGTTCTAAAGTGAAATTCCAATAGACAACAGGATCTCGTAGCTATATTGCACACTGCGAGGCTCTTGTAAATAGCTGCTACTTCCTTCTTTTTTTTGTGCCATATTATCGTATCTATATTGACTTGTTCCAAATACAGAGGAAAGCCCGTGCGGACCAAAAAGAACCTGAACCGAATGCAGTGCAAATCTTCAAGGATTGCCACACCAGCAAGATGAAGGGCATGAGCACACTAGTTCAAGCCGATGTTGTAAGTCCTTACTCCTCCTGCCTTGAACTAATTGGTACTGTGATGTGTTCATTTAACTACTTGGTTTGCAGCCAATGTCAGTTACTTTGTTCACTTTTATTCACAGTTGTCTTAACGTATCATTTCACCTTACATGGTTTAAAAGAGATGAAGGATATTCTTTTGGTCTTGATCTGTAATCTAGTTGTTATGTTCACGTGCGCACACAATGATAAAATAGCATGTTTGTTTTATATCTGTTTGCCCATGATATGAATGATGTCATACTATGTTCATCCTACTTTAAACCATGTCTCTTTATCCTTACATGTCAACGAATGTGAGGAAATAGACAATACAGTAGGCATGCTACATGGACATATGTTCCGAAAGTGATTTTATTATGTAGTTGGCACTACAATACATGCTAATGTATTACAGTAGTTCACCAAAATAAGTTATGTATAAACGTTTAACCTACTTTGTTTGTTTTTATATCATTACTAACTTATCTGGTACACTAATCTACAAGTTCAAAATTTCAGGAAGCTATGGAAAAAAAATGATTGAACAGCCACAACCACTTGAAGGTGACGAGGCTACTACAGGCACAATGTCACCTCTTGCTGCAGTGTGTCAGTATCTCTCCACTAACAGTACAAAAAGCACCTTCCTGTGTAATTCTGGGTTGGTTGTCAAGGTAACCTCGTCCAAATCGCCTACTAAACAAAATCTTCCTGCTAGACAGAGTGATATATCTGTGCTCCAGACACAAGTCCAATCCCTAATGGACGTTGTTTCAGAAACAAGAATAGTGGTTGAGAAATGTCGTCAAGATATGAATGGTTTTGAAACCAGACTATCAGACATTCGCTTCGTTGTTCAAGAGCAATGGTGGAAAAAGGTGGAGATCGTGCTGCTCCATCAGATTCTACAGCCTGAAATATTAGCACTCAGGTCAAATGATCTGTGCTTCTATACATCTGATGGTGCTTTTATCTGGAAGGACTGTAAACTTTATGCCAACAGGCCTTTTGTTGTATGGTTGGAATTTATTTTGTTGTGATACAACATTTATGATGCTGCCTCAGGCTGCAGTAATTACGACGCTATTTTTCTATATTGTTGGTTTATCTTAGTAATGTATTCGGTCGAAAGCTTCGTAGGAGCCCAACATGCCAACATTCGTCGGGCCCATTCCAATTGGGCTAGAAACGATTACGGGCCGAAATTGGCATGTAGCCCACTAAAAATATCTGGGCCTAAATCAGCATAAGCTTTCATATTTTTCTGGTAGGCCTATGCCCATAGCGGGCCTTTAACAGGCCTAAACATAATTTGGGCCCTCAGTAAAAATAGGCCGTTTACAGGTGTAAATATCTCGAGCACATAAAAATATAGGCCTTTAATAGACCGAAAGTGAGATTGGGGCCTGATTGTGCCAAATAACCCACTGGACTTAGCAGGCCGAAATGGTGGCCCATTTACGATGTGGATCTTTGACAGGCCGAAATTCGGACGGGCCGTAAATGCGCCGACCTAATACACGGGCCTTTAACAGGCCGGAACTTCGCTCGAGCTAGATTATCGTCATTTTTATATGGGCCGTTAATGGGGCTGATATGACGTTGGGCCACATATGGCCCATGGTTTACATCCGGCGTTAACAGGCCGAAAATGACAACATGCCGAAAGTGGCCCAAAGCTATAGTGGGCCTCTAACAGGCCGAATGTCAGACATGGCCGAATATGACCCAAATCCTTCACGGTCGTTTATGGGCCAAAAGTTTTGATGGCCTGTAAATGGGCCCAAATGAAGCCGGGCCTTTAGCAGGCCGGAAATACATCGCGCCATAATTCGGCCCAATTACTTAGTGGACTGTTAACGGGCCAGAAGTGACCACGGGTCGCGTTGATGACAAGTTTAGGACAGGCCGTTGATGAGCCGATTTGACAGAGAATGTTGGGCCTTTAGCTGGGCCGGCCCATTATGGTCTGCAGAATCTTGTGGGCCTTTAGCTGGGCCGGCCCATTGTGGCCCGCAAAATCTTGTGGGCCTTTAGCTGGGCCGGCCCATTATGATCTGCAAAACCGTGTGGGCCTTTAGCTGGGCCGGCCCATTATGGTCCGCTAAATTTTGTGGGCCTTTAGCTGGGCCGGCCCATTATGGTCCGCTAAATCTTATGGGCCTTCGGTTGGGCTGGCCCATTTAAACTTTGTGGGCCACTTTTGGCCGGTCCACGTGTCAACATATCATAGGCCCATCTCAACCGTTGGATGAGTGACACCTGTGCCAACGCGGAGCTGACGCGTGGATCCATCACCCAATGAGAATTTTACACGTGGAAAATCGGCATTGGTCGTGGATGTTAACGGGTTATCGGATCCAAAATCCGACCCGATAGCTTAATGGCGTTCCGTTACGGTGGATGCCACGTGTCGGTCACCCTTGACGAAAGCACTTCTCTGACGCGCGATTTATCATCATGGAAGTGGACACTTCTGTGATGATAATTTTGGCAATGTCATGGAACACTTGTACGACGGCACAGGTATGACTATCTTGATTCTGTCATAAATTTGTCATGGACGTACATGCATGACAGAAAACGCGACCTACTGTGACAAACACGTATCATCACGGAAGTGTATTTTTTTGTAGTGGAAGGTTAAACTGATACACGACAGGCTCAAGGTAGCCCAGTCCAGGCAGAAGAGCTATGTGGATTCAAAACACAAGGAGACAGCTTATGAAGTCGGAGATAGAGTGTATCTTCGTGTATCACCACTTCGAGGAGTGAAGCGTTTTGGAGTTAAGAGAAAGTTAGCACCGCGTTTTGTGGGACCATACAAAGTTTTGGAACGTATGGGAGAAGTTGCTTACAAGTTGGAATTGCCCGAAGGATTGTCAGAAGTTCACCATGTGCTCCACGTTTCTCAGTTGAAGAAGTGCCACGCAAAGATGGCTGATATTCCTCTAAGAGATACAATGCCACTGGAAGCGATTTAGTTGGATACTGATTTGACCTACGAGGAGAAACCAGTCAAGATTCTTGAGTTTGCCAGTCGTGTCACACGCAGCAAGGTTATCAAGTTCTGCAAAGTTCAGTGGAGCCACCATACCGAGGATGAAGCCACCTGGGAACGAGTGGAAGACCAACGGAAAGTTCACCCTCACCTATTTTCTAGCTGACCCGAATCTCGAGGGCGAGATTCATCTTAAGGGGGGTAGTTTTTTAACATCCCAAATTTTCAATTTGGAATGTTATACATTAGATCATCATTGCATATCATATTTTATTGCATTTTGGCTTGATCCTAGAAATTCTATGCAACTCAAGGACCCACGGAGAGAGTTGGGGATTTCGTTATTTTCATATTTGAGTTTTCTCAAATTTTGAAAAGAGGATCGTTTGATTTTAATTATTTTCTCTTCGAATATTTCTTTTATGAAAATAAAAGAGAGGGGATAAAATGACTTCCCCAAAATAAAGGAATATTGGAGATTTAATATTAAAATCAAATAAGATTTTATTCAGAGTTTTTATCGCTATTTTATTTGAATTAGAAAAAATATGCGTTTTCCAAAATTGCATTAGAGGCCCAAATAAATGTTCACCTTGTCCGATAGATTTTTAGAGTACGGGGAAAAATTATTTCAGGATTTTTTGAGTCCGTTTAGTATTTCATTTCTTCGTTTTTCTGCGTGGAATTATTTAAAAAAGCCAACAGACTTACCAGGCCGTGTCTGACCTGGACACTGCGCCCGGGCGGCCTTTTTAAGCCGAGGCCCCGCCGCCAGCCCACCCCGTCCCAAACCCTAGCCCCGACCGCGCCACCGCCACGCACCACCGCCGCTGCACACCGCACGCCGCCGCCCGACCCCGCCGCCGGAGCCGCTCGCCGCCGCTGCCACCAACCCCGCCGCCGACGAGGTAGTCGCCGCTGCCGATTTAGAGCATTTTTTCCTGTTTTTTTATTTAGTGAACGCCCATTCATACATTCGTTTTAACGAACGGTTTTCACCCGTTAGCCACAGACAACGAACTTCGTTCGTTAGCCTGTTCGTCAGCTTTCTTTTTCCAGGGTTTTTCCGCGATTATTTTCGATCGCGATTCCTGCCCTAATCTTCGTTCTAGTATAACTTTTCGCTCGTTTATTGAAATCAGGCGATTCAAGCGCCTAGATCTTTGTGTCGAAGCCCTCTTTCTGTTTAACCAACTTGAACAAGTTTTTGCTACTGTAAAATTTGACTTAAGTCCAGATTAGTAAACGGATCTTGTTTCTTTCGAAGTTTGAGTTTCGTTGCTTCGTTTTGTTTGATTCTTTTTGCAAACCGGAGTTCTTAAGTTGAACTTTCTGGTTAGATTTCGTATTTGAGTTTTACCCGTGCTTCTTGTTGAGTGCTTATTGTATGCTTGTTTATTTGCGATAGAGTACCCGGAGTGTGAAGCGTGCCACTACGAGTCTCTAGGTTTCATGAATCATCAGCAAGGCAAGTAACACTTTGATCATACCCTTTTACTACCTAGATTTACTACATTAAATCAATCCTCAAACAATTGCATGGTTAGGATCTGATTAAATTGTGGGTTTTGGGAAGTACATGAGGTAGTACCTATTCACCTGTTTATTTTTTCAGACCTATGGGAGGTACTTCTACGTTGCTTATATTGCTATGCTATGCTTGTAGACGTGGATTGGGTTTGAGTGTATTCATGACATATGTGAGTTATTAATTAATGGTTCAACTTAAGGTGGCAACTTAAATACACATCTAGGTGGATTGCTTGTGGGTACCTGGAGAATCCAGTGTTGTCCTAGGATATCCTGGAGGACCCGTGTGATCATCCTACGGCCCGCCACCCAGGCTCAAAGGGATCATAAGATTATTCATGCTAGAAACTTCTGTGTGCAGCTACAAGCCATTATGGGCTCTGGCATAGTTGAGTAAGTTGCGTGAAGCTCTCGAAGAGGTAGACTAGCAGATGTAGTGGGTTGTAGGTGGCACTGTCTATCCAGAGTAGAGAGTTAATGCTTCAGAAAGACTGTGTCTCGAATATCCGACCATGGATGTATTCGAGTCTTGTGGGGAAAAGTGCGCAAACCTCTGCAGAGTGTATAAACTAATCATGGTTAGTCGTGTCCCCGGTTATGGACATCTTGAGTATCTGGTTCTTGGATTATCATGTTGATCTCATCACTCTTAATATAATTTGATTGGGTTTAATGATGATGTTTAATTGGGATTGAGTTGGAGGAACCTTCTCAATGTTTAACAACTACCATGATAGTTAAATAAAATTTATTCCTTTGTTGTAGGGAAAAATTGCCTTTACGCAAAACTGTAACCCTAGAGCCTACCACTAGCCAAATATGCATGTAGTGATAGCATTTATCCTGTTCATTACTCTTGTGTTACCTTGCCAGCATATTCCATGTGATGACCCGTTTCGGGCTGCAACGTTCATGTTGCAGACTTTTCAGACGACGAGTAAGGAGACATAGGTCGTTGTCTTTCACTCAGTGATGTCGTTGGAGTTGATGGACTCACTTTATCTTCCAAGCCTTCCGCTGTTATCGTATTAGATGGCCTTAAGCCATATTTATTGTAATAAGTTCTCTTTTGAGACTCGATGTAATAAGTGTGTGATTGCTACTCTGTTGTAAATCCTCAAGTACTGTTCGTGTTAGCATTACTGATCCAGGGATGACACTGATGCACAGAATCAAACTATTTGAGGTCTGGTCGCTACATGGACAAGACCCATCTGTTGGCTTAGCATAATGATCATATAGTTTGATTGCTATTGCTTTCTTCATAACTTATACATATTCCTCTGACTATGAGATTATGCAACTCCCGAATACCAGAGGAACACCTTGTGTGCTATCAAACGTCACAACGTAACTAGGTGATTATAAAGATACTCTACAGGTGTCTCCAAAGGTGTTTGTTGAGTTGGCATAGATCAAGATTAGGATTTTTCACTCCCAGTATCGGAGAGGTATCTCCGGGCCCTCTCTCTAATGCACATCACTATAAGCCTTGCAAGCAATGTGACTAATGAGTTAGTTACGGGATGCTCCATTACGGAATGAGTAAAGAGACTTGCCGGTAACGAGATTGAACTAGGTATGATGATACCAACGATCGAATCTCGGGAAAGTAACATTCCGATGACAAAGGGAATAACGTATGTTGTTATGCGGTTTGGCCGATAAAGATCTTCATAGAATATGTAGGAGCCAATATGAGCATCCAGGTTCCGCTATTGGTTATTGACTGGAGATGTGTCTCGCTCATGTCTACATAGTTCTTGAACCCATAGGGTCCGTACACTTAACGTTCGATGACGATTTGTACTATGAGTTATGTGATTTGAGGACCAAAGTTTGTTCAGAGTCCCGGATGAGATCACGGACATGACGAGGAGTCTTGAAATGGTTGAGAGGTAAAGACAAATATATTGGAAGGTTATATACGAACACCGGAATGGTTCCGATAAGGTTCGGGGATTATTCGGAGTACCGGGAGGCTACCAGAACCCCCAGGATAGTTATTGGGCCTATTGGGCCATAGTGGAGGAGAGGAGGTGGGGCGCACCCCCTTGCCCCAATCCGATTTGGACAAGGGGAGGGGGCGCGACCCCCTCTTTCCTTCTCCCTCTCCCTCCTTTCCCCTTTCTCCCTCTCCATTGGAAGGAAAGGTGCGGACGAATCCTACTAGGTTTAGAGTCCTAGTAGGACTCCCCCCTTGGCGCGCCTCCCCCTTGGCCGACCTCCTCCTCCCCACCTTTATATACGTGGGCAGGGGGCACCCCAAAGCACAACAAACAATCTCTTAGCCGTGTGCGGTGCCCCCCTCCATAGTTTAACACCTCGGTCATATCGTCATAGTGCTTAGGCGAAGCCCTGTGCCGATAACTTCATCATCACCGTCACCACGCAATCATGCTGACAGAACTCTCCTTCGTCCCTCTACTGGATCAAGAGCTCGAGGGATGTCATCGTGCTAAAGTGTGCTGAACACAGAGGTGCCGTACGTTCGGTACTTGGATCGGTTGGATCGTGAAGACGTTCGACTACATCAACCGCATTACTAAACGCTTCCGCTTTCGGTATATGAGGGTATGTGGACACACTCTCCCCTCTCGTTGCTATGCATCTCCTAGTTAGATCTTGCATGATCGTAGGAATTTTTTTGAATTACTACGTTCCCCTACAGTTGTATCAGAGCCAAGTCTATGCGTAGATGATATATGCACGAGTAGAACACAAAGAGTTGTGGGCGATAATAGTTATACTGCTTACCACCAATGTCTTACTTTGATTCGGCGGTATTGTTGGATGAAGCGGCCCGGACCGATATTACATGACCGTGTTTATGAGACTGGTTCTACCGACGTGCTTCGCACACAGGTGGCTGGCGGGTGTCTGTTTCTCCAACTTTAGTTGAATCGAGTTTTACTATGGTCGGTCCTTGTTGAAGGTTAAAACAGCACACTTGACGAAAAATCGTTGTGGTTTTGATGCATAGGTAAGAACGGTTCTTGCTAGAAGCCTGTGGTGGCCACGTAAAACTTGCAACAACAAAGTAGAGGACGTGTAACTTGTTTTGCAGGGCATGTTGTGATGTGATATGGTCAAGACCTGATGAGATATAAATTGTTGTATGAGATGATCATGTTTTGTAAAAGTTATTGGCAACTGGCAAGAGCCTTCTGGTTGTCGCATTATTGTATGAAATGCAATCGCCATGTAATTGCTTTACTTTATCACTAAGCGGTAGCGATAGTCATAGAAGCAATAGTTGGTGAGACGACAACGATGCTACGATGGAGATCAAGGTGTCAAGCCGGTGATGATGGAGATCATGATGGTGCTTTGGAGATGGAGATCAAAGGCACAAGATGATGATGGCCATATCTTTTTTTTGACAGAAAGACTATAGGGGAACCCCCTACAATATAATTGGTGCAACAAACCCAAATTGCAAGTACCATGCCTTGAACCTGGGTGGGTGGGAAGGCATCAGCCCCTTCACACCACTAGGCTATTCCTTAGTCTGCTGGAAAATAGAGTGCGCTGACCAGCTCGCCTAGACGATGTTTGTATGATGGCCATATCATGTCACATATTTTGATTGCATGTGATGTTTATCCTTTATGCATCTTATTTTGCTTAGTTCGGTGGTAGCATTTTAAGATGATTCCTCACTAAATTTCAAGGTATAAGTGTTCTCCCTGAGTATGCAACATTGCTACAGTTCGTCATGCCGAGACACCACATGATGATCGTGTGTGATAAGCTCTACGTTCACATACAACGGGTGCAAGCCAGTTTTGCACGTGCAGAATACTCGGGTTAAACTTGACGAGCCTAGCATATGCAGATATGGCCTCGGAACACTGAGACCAAAAGGTCAAACGAGAATCATATAGTAGATATGATCAACATAGTGATGTTCACCATTGAAAACTACTCCATCTCACGTGATGATCGGACATGGTTTAGTTGATATGGATCATGTGATCATTTAGATGACTAGAGGGTTGTTTATCTAAATGGGAGTTCATAGGTAATACGATTAATTGAACTTTAATTTATAATGAACTTAGTACCTGATAGTTTTTTGCATATCTATGTTGTTGTAGATCAATGGCATGTGCTACTGTTCCCTTGAATTTTAATGCGTTCCTAGAGAAAGCTAAGTTGAAAGATGATGGTAGTAACTACACGGACTGGTTCTGTAACTTGAGGATTATCCTCATTGCTGCATAGAAGAATTACATCCTGGAAGCACCGCTAGGTGCAAGACCCGCTGCAGGAGCAACTCCGGACGTTATGAACGTCTGGCAGAGCAAAGCTCATGACTACTCGATAGTTCAGTGTGCCATGCTTTACGGCTTAGAATCGGGACTTCAAAGACGTTTTGAACGTCATGGAGCATATGAGATGTTCCAAGAGTTGAAGTTAACATTTCAAGCAAATGCCTGAGTTGAGAGATATGAAGTCTCCAACAAGTTCTACAGCTGCAAAATGGAGGAGAATAGTTATGTCAGTGAACACATACTCAGAATGTCTGGGTACCACAACAACTTGACTTAGCTGGGAGTTAATTCTTCAATCACTGCCACCAAGCTATAAAGGCTTTGTGATGAACTATAATATGCAAGGGATGGAAAAGACAATTCCCGAGCTCTTAGCGATGCTAAAGGCTGCGTAGGTAGAAATCAAAAGGGCAAAGGGGAGAAGGGGAACTTCAAGAAGAACAGCAAACCAGTTGCTGCTCAAGGGAAGAAGCCCAAGTCTGGACCTAAGCCTGAAACTGAGTGCTTCTACTACAAAGGGACTGGTTAGTAGAAGCGGGACTACCCCAAGTATTTGGCGGATAAGAAGGATGGCAAAGTGAAAGGTATATTTGATATACATGTTATTGATGTGTACCTTACTAATGCTCGTAGTAGTGCCTGGGTATTTGATACTGGTTCTGTTGCTCATATTTGCAACTCGAAACAGGGGCTATAGATTAAACAAAGATTGGCTAAGGACGAGGTGACGATGCGCGTGGGAAATGGTTCCAAAGTCAATGTGATCGCCGTCGGCACGCTACCTCTACATCTACCGTCGGGTTTAGTTTTATACCTAAATAATTGTTATTTGGTGCCAGCATTGAGAATGAATATTATATCTAGATCTTTTTTAATGTGAGATGGTTATTCATTTAAATCAGAGAATGATGGTTGTTCTATTTATATGAGTAATATCTTTTATGGCCATGCACCCTTGATGAGTGGTCTATTTTTGTTAAATCTCGATTGTAGTGATACACATATTCATAATATTGAAGCAAAAAGATGCAAATTTAATAATGATAGTGCAACTTATTTGTGGCATTGCCGTTTAGGTCATATTGGTGTAAAGTGCATGAAGAAACTCCATGCTGATGGGCTTTTGGAATCACTTGATTATGAATCAATTGATGCTTGCGAACTATGCCTCATGGGCAAGATGACTAAGACTCCGTTCTCCGGAACAATGGAGCGAGCAACTGACTTATTGGAAATAATATATACTGATGTATGCGGTTCGATGAGTGTTGAGGCTCGTGGCGGGTATCGTTATTTTCTAACCTTCACAGATGATTTGAGCAGATATGGGTATATCTACTTAATGAAACATAAGCTTGATCGTGGAGGTGA
The DNA here is from genome assembly GCF_002162155.2 of Triticum dicoccoides. Classification (NCBI taxonomy): domain Eukaryota; kingdom Viridiplantae; phylum Streptophyta; class Magnoliopsida; order Poales; family Poaceae; genus Triticum; species Triticum dicoccoides. The sequence continues at coordinate 225,711,450 of NC_041390.1, forward strand.
ATATTTGAGTTATGAGCTTGGTCTTCATTTGATACAATGTGGAATAGTTTCGCAACTCACGCCACCTGGAACACCACAGCGTAATGGTGTGTTCGAACATCATAACCGTACTTTATTAGATATGGTGCGATATATGATGTCTCTTACCGATTTACCACTAACGTTTTGGGGTTATGCTTTAGCGACGACTGCATTCACGTTAAATAAGGCATCATCTAAATCCGTTGAGATGACACCATATGAACTGTGGTTTGACAAGAAACCTAAGCTATCATTTCTTAAAGTTTGGGGATGCGATGCTTATGTGAAAAAGCTTCAACATGATAAGCTCAAACCCAAATCGGAGAAATGTGTCGTCATAGGATACCCAAAGGAGACTATTGGGTACACCTTCTATCACAGATCCGAAGGCAATATATTCGTTGCTAAGAATGGATCCTTTCTAGAGAAGGAGTTTCTCTCGAAAGAAGTGAATGGGAGGAAAGTAGAACTTGATGAGGTAATTGTACCTTATCCCGAATTGGAAAGTACTTCATCACAGAAATCAGTTCCAGTGATTCCTACACCAATTAGAGAGGAAGCTAATGATGATGATCATGAAACTTCTGATCAAGTTACAACCGAACCTCGTAGGTCAACCAGAGTACAATCCGCACCAGAGTGGTACGGTAATCCTGTTCTGGAGGTCATGCTACTTGACCATGACGAACCTACGAACTATGAGGAAGCGACGATGATCTCAGATTCTGCGAAATGGCTTGAGGCCATGAAATCTGAGATGGGATCCATGTATGAGAACAAAGTGTGGAATTTGGTTGACTTGCCCGATGATAAGCAAGCCATAGAGAATAAATGGATCTTCAAGAAGAAGACCGACGCTGGCGGTAATGTTACTGTCTACAAAGCTCGACTTGTGGCGAAAGGTTTTCGACAAGTTCAAGGAGTTGACTACAATGAGACCTTCTCACCCGTAGCGATGCTTAAGTCTGTCCGAATCATGTTAGCAATTGTTGCACTTTATGATTATGAAATTTGGCAAATGGATGTCAAAACTGCATTCCTTAATGGATATCTTAAAGAAGAGTTGTATATGATTCAACCAGATGGTTTTGTCTATCCTAAAGGTTCTAACAAAGTGTGCAAGTGAGGGAGTCCTGGATTAGGGGGTCCTCGGACTGTCGGACTATATACTTTGGCCGGACTGTTGGACTATGAAGATACAAGATTGAAGACTTCATCCCGTGTCCGAGTGGGACTCAGCGTTGCATGGAAGGCAAGCTTGGCAATTCGGATATGTAGATCTCCTCCCCTGTAACCAACTCTGTGTAACCCTAGCCCCCTCCGGTGTCTATATAAACTGGAGGGTTTAGTCTGTAGGACAACAACAATCATAATCATAGGCTAGCTTCTAGGGTTTAGCCTCTACGATCTCGTGGTAGATCAACTCTTGTAATACTTATATCATCAAGATCAATGAAGCAGGAAGTAGGGTATTACCTCCATCGAGAGAGCCCGAACCTGGGTAAACATTGTGTCCCCCTCCTCCTGTTATCATCCGCCTTAGACGCACAGTTCGGGACCCCCTACCCAAGATCCGCCGGTTTTGACACCGACATTGGTGCTTTCATTCAGAGTTACACTGTGTCGTCACCATAAGGCTTGATGGCTCCTTCGATCATCGGCAACGATGTGATCCAGGGTGAGGTTTTTCTCCCCGGACAGATCTTTGCCTTTCGGGGCTTCGCATTGCGGGCCAACTCGCTTGGCCATCTGGAGCAGATCGAGAGCTACGCCCCTGGCCGTCAGGTCAAGTTTGGAAACTTAAAATATACTGCCGACATCCACGAAGACTTGATCTTCGACGGATTTGAGCTCGTGTCAGGTGCGCTGCACAGCCACGACGAGCATGACTTAGCTCTGCCGCCGGACAGTGTTCGGGAGATCACACCTGTGGCAACTCCGGCCCTTGATCCGGAGCAGATCGCGCCGTCCGAGGACGGGTGGATGGACCCCGCCATGGAGGCCGCACCCTCAGCGGCGACAGAGCCGAATACTGAGTTCACCTCCTATGAGACATGTGTTGCTGGACCCTTGGATTCGTCCCCGGCCACGGGCTCCGAACCGCATGCATCCGTGCCTATCGAATTTGATTGGGCGCTGATTATGGAGTTTTCCTCTGCGGATATCTTTCAGCACTCGCCCCTGGGCGACGCGCTGAATTCATTAATGTCTCTCTCCTTGTCAGAAACTATGTCCGGCTGGAGTGGGAAGCGGACGACGAAATTCCTTCCCCACCCACCACCCACTTAATAGCCACTATCGACGACTTAACCAACATGCTTGATTTTGACACCGAAGACATCGACGATATGGACGACGATGCAGGAGAGGAACAGGAACCACCGCCCACAGGGCGCTAGACAGCCACTTCATCACACGATATATACATGGTGGATACACCCAAAGAAAACACTGACGAGGAACGGAAGGATGCAACGAAGGATAATCCCCTCGAGAAACAACCAAAGCTACGATGTAGGCACCGTTCCAAATCCCGCCTCGGCAAAAACAGGGATAATAGCGCAAGAAAGAATAATACCCCGGTCAACTCCAAAGCAAACAACGACCACATGGACCCAGCAACAGAGCAGGATGAACCAGCGGACGACGAATATAGTACGGAGCCGCTGTCCGATCATGGCGACGCCGAGGGTAAAGCTCATCAACCTGTCTCCGGAGAGGAGTACAGTCCGGACGATGATGCACACATCATCCCGGAGAGGCACTTGGAGTAAGAGGACCTCCACAGAAGGCTTATTGCCACCGCGAGGAGTCTGAAGAAGCAGAAGCAAAGGCTTAAAGCCACGCAAAATACACTCAATAGTAGATGGAACAAAGTGCTCGACACTAAAGAAAAGTACGGTGGCAGCCACCACACAAAGAGCTATCCAAAGCGCAAGCTGCTGCCTGAATTCGATGACGAGGCTTTAGAGCCTATACAACTGAAAAATAAAACGACCGATCAACCGGATCGACCACCCCGTGGCCGTGATAGGGTGGCTAACGATGTCACGCATAAGTCAGCACACAATTCACGTGAGGACTTACACCAAAAAGCCGGTATGACTAGGTCCATGTACGGATCTAGGAAACGCGCTCCGCACAGAATCAATACCGAACACTACAACCGTCAGAATGCCATGACACATCCAAATACAAGGGTGCCGTGCACCCCCTATGCTTCACCGATGAGGTTCTGGATCACGAGTTTCCAGAAGGATTCAAACCCGTGGACATAGAGGCATATGACGGAAGGACAGACCCTAGGGTCTGGATTGAGGATTTTATCCTTCATATCCACATGGCTTGCGGAGATGATCTCCACGCCATCAAATACTTGCCCCTCAAGTTGAAAGGACCATCTCGACACTGGCTGAAGAGCCTCCCCCGAAAACTCAATTGGAAGTTGGGAAGAGCTTGAGGATGCTTTTAGGGCTAATTTTCAAGGGACCTATGTCCGACCTCTGGATGCAGACGATTTAAGTCATATAATTCAACAGCCCGGAGAGTCAGCCCGAAAGATTTGGAACAAATTCCTCACTAAGAAGAATCAAATTGTCGACTGCCCGGACGCCGAAGCCTTAGCGGCTTTCAAACACATTGTCCGGGACGAATGGCTCACCAGACACCTCGGCCAGGAAAAACCGAGGACAATGGAAGCCCTAACAAGCCTTATCACCCGCTTTTGCGTGGGCGAAGATAGTTGGCTGGCCCGTAGCGGCACTAGCGACCCAGTCACATCCGAAGTCAGGGATGGCAATGGAAAACCATGACGCAATGAAATCAAGCGTCGAAACAATGAAGACATCCCAGACAACATGGTGGTAAACGCCAGATTCGGGGGCTCTCGACCCGGTCAATGGAAAAAGCCATTCAAAGGCAGCAGAGATGGACCGTCCAGCCTAAACAAGATTCTAGACAGATTATGTCGAATTCATGGCACCTCCGACAAACCGGCAAATCACACCAACAGAGAATGTTGGGTCTTCAAGCAAGCCGGCAATCTAAACGCCGAACACAAGGGGAGGGAGACACCAAGTGAAGACAAGGATGAGCCTCGCCAGCAAAACACTAGGGGACAGAAAAAATTCCGACCAGATGTCAAAATAGTGAACATGATTCACGTAACGAAGAGGAGGACCAAACGTGCACTCCAAGACGTATGCGCCGTGGAGCCCGTCACCCCCAAGTTCAACCCTTGGTCAGCCTGCCCGATCACTTTTGATCGCAGGGATTACCCTACTAGTATCCGGCACGGAGGATCGGCTGCCTTGGTACTAGACCCAATAATTGACGAATACCATCTCACCCGAGTCCTTATGGACGGCAGCAGTAGTCTTAATCTGATTTATCAGGACACAGTCCGCAAAATGGGGACAGACCCGACAAGAATTAGCCAAAGCAATACTACCTTTAAAGGAGTAATACCAGGCCCAGAGGCCCGTTGCACAGTCTCTCTAATACTAGAGGTTGTATTCGGTTCTCCCGACAACTTCAGAAGTCAAAAGTTAACCTTCGACATCGCTCCATTCCAAAGCGGCTATCAAGCACTACTCGGAAGAACGGCCTTTGCTCGTTTTAATGCAATACCGCATTACGCTTATCTTAAGCTTAAGATGCCCGGTCCACGTGGCATCATCATAGTTAGTGGAAACACAGAGCATTCCTTACGTGCGGAAGAATGTGTGGAGGCTTTAGCAGCCGAACACTAAACAACCCCTCCAACCAGAATAAATGATCGGTCGTCAAGACCGCGGACATGGCTAGACGAGTCCGGCGCACCACTAGCTGTAACAGCTCAGATAAACCTAAGACCGGGTCGATGGATATACCCCCATAGGTGGTGCTAGGAGCTTCCCACATGTAAAAAGGACTACAGTTCGGCTTGACCTTATTTAGATTGAATTTCAACGGTTTATTAAGAATAACCGATTTTTCGCACGAAAACTTTCACCTGGGCTTTTCTCTCTTACAGATGATCATCGTGCTACACCCTTCCAGGATATGGCACAACGGAGACACAGGCGCAGACATGCAGGGCCCCGCTCAAAGGTTTCTTTTTAGATTAAGACCATGTGTAAACCTTTTTTACTGTCTCTTGTTGCTTCACACCCTTCGGATACTCAACATAACCAAGAGGGATGCTGGCGTTATTGGCATTTCGTCACGTCAGACTAATGCACGTACCTGGAAATTCAAGGCTTATTATCGAGGGCGTTACTCAGCCCAGTATACGTTGTAAAGACCGAATACCTTAGGGAGTGTTCAGCGTCGCGAGTTTGGCCTTATATCCATCAGCTCCGAATCATGTCTTTGCTCAATAGTTGGGTTTTCCCGGCTCCCGTGTTTTGCTACCTTACGTTCTGCTCTATCGGCTAAGGTGGCACCGAGAGAACTACTGCGATTGTGCCCTGGTTCATCTGGATGAGCACCTCAGTAGAGAAAGCCAAAAACTGACTGTCATGATAAAGCGCGAGACTAGTCAACCACTCGAGGACTCAGCAGAATCTTCGCGATTCCTCCGCATTAACGAAGGACCGGTTTCCCGATCATGTATGTACGCGCATCGTATTCGGATAAGCGCGGAAGTACCAGGGGCTATATAGTAGCCCCACTGTCAAACTCCTAAGGCTAAGTGAAAGTGTTAAAGCAATATAGTCCAATTGCCTTGTTCGCCGCGCTATCACCACCTTAATGGACCAAGACGTTGGATCAAGTGTGAATCCGCGCTTTTCCGAACACCCCCGCATTATATGCGTGGGGGCTGAAGCCGACGACTGCAAACTTTCAGGTGATATACATACATAAACGGCCGTACAGGAGGCATCATAATACTTTCAGGAAAAAGTATAAACACAGCCTTTATAATCCAAATAGCATTGCTTTTACAATTGGGATACATGTCACTCGAACATGATACTCTTCGAACACTGAGCCTCTATTAAATGAGCGTCTTCTAGGACTTCTTCAAAATAGTGCTTGGCCGAGACCTGTCCTACGGCCGGACCCCGGGTTGCAATAGCGGTGGCATCCATCTCTGCCCAGTATGTCTTAACATGGGCAAGAGCCATCCGCGCAGCCTCTATGCACGCTGACCTCTTTACAGCGTCGATATGCGGCACAGCACCAAGGAATCGTTGCATTAAACCAAAATAACTATTCGGCCTTGGTCCTTCCGGCCAAAGATGATCCACGACAGACCTCATGGTAAGCCTGGACAACCTATGGAGCTCAGCCCACTCAGCCATTTGCTCATTTAACAGCAGCGGACGTGTTGGACCACTGAACTGCGACCAGAACAATCTTTCCACTTCATGATCATTCTGATCTTTGAAAAACTCAGTCGCATCGGCAGCACTCATTGCCAGGTCCGAATACGCGTCTGCAGCACTCCATAATTGATCCAGAGGGGCATACTTCGGATCTCCGAACTTCGTCCGCAACAAAAAGGGCTTCCCAGCCGTGATATCTCCGGCCTGACAGAGCTCCTCCTTCGCCGCTCTGATTTTAGAGCGGGTTTCCTTGGCTGCTACCATGGCTTTCTTCAGGTCCGCCGCTTTCGCTTGGCTTTCCTTTTCAAGAAGCTCATACCGGTCGGCGGCATCCTTCAGCTCAACAGGCATCTTGGCTATTTTATCTTTGCTCTGGTGATGAGCAGCCCGTTCATCTCTTAACTCTTCGGCCGCCTTTAGGGCGGCCGCATCACTTCTCCTGGCTTGTTCCTTGGCTCGGGCAAGCTCCGCCCAAAAGGTCTCCACGGCAGCAGCTCCATCTGCAGTCATAGCATGTTATAGATACTAGCATCATGCTCCCCTTAATATCCGTTGACCACCGGAGAATACATACCATGTGCCTCGTCAAGAGGCTTGTTCACAAGCACGATGTCGGCATCTGCCATATCAAGTTGCCGCCTCAGTCCGGCAAACTCAGCAGTCCGGCCAGCCACCGGACCTTCAGCCGCCTGCACATGAAAGCAGCGCGATCATTACCTGGGACTATGATCCTCTGTTTGCCACCTCGGGACAGCAACCAGAGTCTCAGGGGCTACTATCTGTATAGAGCACACCTAGCGTGTGCAATACTGTCAAAAAATTTATATGTTACTTTGCGTACCTCAAAGCCTCTTAACAGACTCATAAAAGCTTCATGCAACCCACTTTTGGCGGATGAAATACTCTCAACCACCATACCCATTAAAGTACGATGTGCCTCTGAGATAGCCGCTTGCTCCAAAAGACCCGTCAGTGCGTCCGGTTGTGCACTAGATAGTCCCAGACTCTTTCTGTCGCTCTCCTTAGGAGTTGAATGCTCCGGACTTCGGGTGGCCGAAGGGTTACCTTCTGGCCTCGGGGATCAGGAGAAATCCTCCGTGATGACACCTCAGGGTCGTCCACCTTAGGAGGCGGGGAGACAGGGGGAGGCGTTTCGCTCTCCATCATATCCGGAAGAAGATCCCCCGAAGACAAACTCTGTTGAGAAGGGCTACGAGCCAGACTACAAGATATATGTCTCGGTTATTTGCCTCGGAGATAAAGCAGGATATATTTACCAAAAGTACTCTTGATTTACTTACAACTCGGTGGAGGGCTGGCCCCCTTGTGGGCACTGTGCGGTAAGGACGCCCTCCGGGGTAGGGCCCCTTGGCGAAGGTTTCTTCCCTCGTTTGGAAACCTTCATTTCCAAGTCTTCAGATGCGGTCCTTTTCCTTCCTTGGGGAGAGGGGATTCTAGATTCTTCTCCCTGATTATCCTCCTTCGCGGAGACACTAATTCCCCTGGTTTGGATGAGTAATGCGTGAGGCCCGCTTTCGGCTTCTTTATTCCTCCCTTTATCTTCCCCTGATGGCACTTGATAAAGTGCATGCTCAAGCATCCTGGCTAGTACAGGATCCGGTGAGCCTTCCGGAAGGGGGGCCGAGCACCTGATCATCTTCGCCTTTCTTATCCAGTCCTGGCCAAGAGCAATTTTTTCAGGATGATGTTATGACAAATGAAAAGACGATGTGTTCGGCCGCCGAATTACTTACATGGGTATCTAGACGATTGCAGTTTAGACCCGCATCCTCGGTGGTGTTCGGACACTTTATTCGTGATCCGAAGAACAATCCATACATCCCTTCAAGCGTCACGCCGAAGAATTGCTGAATAGTTCGCGATCCTTCCGGGTTGAACTCCCACATACGGAGAGATTGATGTTGGCATGGCAAGACCCGATGAACTAGCATAACTTGCATTACATTGACGAGACTGACATCCCTCTTGAGGAGATCTCGTATGCGACTTTGCAATGTCGGCACGTCATTAACTGGCCCCCAGTCCA
>NC_041390.1:225720200-225796309 GCF_002162155.2 Triticum dicoccoides
GGGGAGCTGTGATGTAAAACCACTCCCACTGCCATAAGTTGGACACCTCCGGGAAGGAACCCTTTGGCCATGGAGCATCGGCGCCTTTGCTTATTATGGCACCTCCGCATTCTGCGTGTCGCCCATCGATCATCTTCAGCTTCACATTGAAGGTCTTGAGCCATAAGCCGAAGTGTGGGGTGATGCGAAGGAAGGCCTCACACATGACGATAAACGACAAGATGTGAAGGATGGAATATGGGGCTAGATCATGGAAATCGAGCCCGTAATAGAACATAAGCCCTCTAACAAAGGGATCAAGACTAAAGCCTAGCCCTCAGAGGAAGTGGGAAACAAATATGACACTCTCGTTAGGTTCGGGAGTGAGGATGACCTGCCCTTGAGCAGGCAGCCTGTGCGAGATTTCGGCGGTCAGATACCTGACTTCCCTTAGCTTCTTGATGTCCCCCTCTATGACAGAGGAGGCCATCCATTGGCCTTGAAGGTTGGATCCGGACATGGTTGAAGGTCTGAAGTGCTTAGCCTGAGCCTTGGGTGTTGGAACTCGAGGTGTGGGAGGGGAAGGATCGAGCGCGAGAAGAAAAGGACAGGCCTTGGCCCCTTTATAAAGAGGATGAATATCAAGCGTCCTCCACGTGGCCGTTCGGAATTTGCCTAAAATCGAGGAGTCATACCAGTAGGCGCGATTGGGTTACCCACACCCGTATTGATGAGAATCCCGTGATAAGGGGACACGATCTCTGCTTCGACAAGACGTGCCAAGAAAACCGCCTCGCAATATGTGCAGTTGCTGGTTGAGAAAAATGGTTCGAATAATGACCGGGCCATGGCGTGATGTCGCGTTATGAAAAGCTGTCAGCAGATTAGATTTGTGGAAATATTATACTCTCTACGGTGGTATGTGGAATTTGTTTTGCAGAGCCAGACACAATCCTTGTGTTTGAAATCTTCTATGGAGTATTCGGAGGAGGAACCCACCTTGCAATGCCGAAGACGATCTGCGCGCCGGACTCATCGTCATTGAAGCCTGGTTCAGGGGCTACTGAGGGAGTCCTGGATTAGGGGGTCCTCGGACTGCCAGACTATATACTTTGGCCGGACTGTTGGACTATGAAGATACAAGATTGAAGACTTCGTCCCGTGTCCAGGTGGGACTCTCCTTTGCGTGGAAGGCAAGCTTGGCAATTCGGATCTGTAGATCTCCTCCCTGGTAACCGACTCTGTGTAACCCTAGCCCCCTCCGGTGTCTATATAAACTGGAGGGTTTAGTCCGTCGGACAACAACAACCATAATCATAGGCTAGCTTCTAGGGTTTAGCCTCTACGATCTCGTGGTAGATCAACTCTTGTAATACTTATATCATCAAGATCAATGAAGCAGGAAGTAGGGTATTACCTCCATCGAGAGGGCCCGAACCTGGGTAAACATTGTGTCCCCTGCCTCCTGTTACCATCCGCCTTAGACGCATAGTTCGGGACCCCCTACCTGAGATCCGCCGGTTTTGACACCGACAGCAAGCTCCAACGATCTATTTATGGACTGGTGCAAGCCTCTCGGAGTTGGAATATACGCTTTTGATAGTGTGATCAAAGCATATGGTTTTATAGAGACTTTTGGAGAAGCCTATATTTACAAGAAAGTGACTGGGAGCTCTGTAGCATTTCTAATATTATATGTGGATGACATATTGTTGATTGGAAATAATACATAATTTCTGGATAGCATAAAAGGATACTTGAATAAGAATTTTTCAATGAAAGACTGATAAACCACAAGTATAGGGGATCACAACAGTTTTCGAGGGTAGAGTATTCAGCCCAAATTTATTGATTCGACACAAGGGGAGCCAAAGAATATTCTCAAGTATTAGCAGCTAAGTTGTCAATTCAACCACACCTGGAAACTTAGTATCTGCAGCAAAGTGTTCTGTAGCAAAGTAATATGATAGAAGTGGTAATGATAGCAAAAGTAACGGTAGCAAAAGTAATGATTTTGGTATTTTGTAGTGATGATAACAATAGCAACGGAAAAGTAAATAAGCGAAGAACAATATATGGGAAGCTCGTAGGCAATGGATTGGTGATAGAGAATTATGCCAGATGTGGTTCATCATGTAACAGTCATAACCTAGGGTGACACAGAACTAGCTCCAATTCATCAATGTAATGTACACATGTATTCCGAATATAGTCATACGTGCTTATGGAAAAGAACTTGCATGACATCTTTTGTCCTACCCTCCCATGGCAGCGGGGTCCTAGTGGAAACTAAGAGATATTAAGGCCTCCTTTTAATAGAGTACCGTACCAAAGCATTAACACATAGTGAATACATGAACTCCTCAAACTACGGTCATCACCGGGAGTGGTCCCGATTATTGTCACTTAGGGGTTGCCGGATCATAACACATAGTAGGTGACTATAGACTTGCAAGAAAGGATCAAGAACTCACATATATTCATGAAAACATAATAGGTTCAGATCTGAAATCATGGCACTCGGGCCCTAGTGACAAGCATTAAGCATAGCAAAGTCATAGCAACATCAATCTCAGAACATAGTGGATACTAGGGATCAAGCCCTAACAAAACTAACTTGATTACATGATAAATCTCATCCACCCATCACCGTCCAGCAAGCCTACGATGGAATTACTCACGCATGGTGGTGAGCATCATGAAATTGGTGATGGAGGATGGTTGATGATGATGACGGTGATGGATTCCCCTCTCCGGAGCCCCGAACGGACTCCAGATCAGCCCTCCCGAGAGAGTTTAGGGCTTGGCGGCGGCTCCGTATCATAAAACGCGATGAATCTTTCTCTCTGATTTTTTTCTCTCCGAACACGAATATATAGAGTTGGAGTTGAGGTCGGAGGAGCTCCAGGGGGCCCACGAGGCAGGGGGCGCGCCCCCACCCTCATGAAATTGGTGATGGAGGATGGTTGATGATGACGACGGCGGCGGATTCCCCTCTCCGGAGCCCCGAACGGACTCCAAATCAGCCCTCCCGAGAGAGTTTAGGGCTTGGCGATGGCTCCGTATCGTAAAACATGATGAATCCTTCTCTCCTTTCTTTTTCTCCCCGAGCACGAATATATAGAGTTGGAGTTGAGGTCGTAGGAGCTCCAGGGGACCCACGAGGTAGGGGGCGCGCCTAAGGGGGCAAGCGCGCCCCCACCCTCGTGGCTAAGGTGTGGGCCCCGTGGCCTTGATTCTTTGCCAGTATTTTTTATTATTTCCAAAAATAATCTCCGTGGAGTTTTAGGTCATTCCGAGAACTTTTGTTTCTGCACATAAATAACACCATGGCAATTCTGCTGAAAACAGCGTCAGTCCGGGTTAGTTCCATTCAAATCATGCAAGTTAGAGACCAAAACAAGGGCAAAAGTGTTTGGAAAAGTAGATACGACAGAGACGTATCAACTCCCCCAAGCTTAAACCTTTGCTTGTCCTCAAGCAATCAAGTTGATAAACTGAAAGTGATAAAGAAAAACTTTTACAAAGTCTATTTGCTCTTGTTGTTGTAAATATGTAAAGCCAGCATTCAAGTTTTCAGCAAAGATTATGAACTAACCATATTCACAATAACTCTTCAGTCACACGTTTACTCATATCAACGGCATAATCAACTAGCAAGCAATACTAATAAATCTCGGATGACAACACTTTCTCAAAACAATCATAATATGATATAACAAGATGGTATCTCGCTAGCCCTTTCTGAGACCGCAAAACATAAATGCAGAGCACCTTTAAAGATCAAGGACTGACTAGACATTGTAATTCATGGTAAAAGAGATCCAGTCAAGTCATACTCAATGTAAACTAACAGTAATGAATGCAAATGACAGTGGTGCTCTCCAACTGGTGCTTTTTAATGAGAGGATGATGACTCAAAATAAAAGTAAATAGATAGGCCCTTCGTAGAGGGAAGCTGGGATTTGTAGAGGTGCCAGAGCTCGGTTTTGAAATAAAGGTGAATAATATTTTGAGCGGTATACTTTCATTGTCAACATAACAACCAATAGATGGCGATATCTTCCATGCTACACACATTATAGGCGGTTCCCAAACAGAATGGTAAAGTTTGTACTCCCCCTCCACCAACAAGCATCAATCCATGGCTTGCTCGAAACAAGGAGTGCCTCCAACTAACAATAGTCCCAGGGGGAGTTTTGTTTGCAATTATTTTGATTTGATTTGCATAAAGCATGCGACTGGGCATCCCGGTGACTAGCCATTTTCTCATGAGTGAGGAGCGGAGTCCACTCCTCTTGAGAATAACCCGCCTAACATGGAAGATACGGACAACCCTAGTTGATACATGAGCTATTCGAGCATACAAAACAGAATGTTTATTTGAAGGTTTAGGGTTTAGCACATACAAATTTACTTGGAACGGCAGGTAGATACCGTATATAGGTAGGTATGGTGGACTCATATGGAATAACTTTGGGGTTTATGGAATTGGATGCACAAGCAGTATTCCCGCTTAGTACAGGTGAAAGCTAGAAAAAGACTGGCAAGCGACCAGGTAGAGAGCGACAACAGTCATGGACATGCATTAAAATTAATCAACACTGAATGGAAGCATGAGTAGGATATAATGCACCATGAACATAAATATCGTAGAGGCTATGTTGATTTTGTTTCAACTACATGCGTGAACATATGCCAAGTCAAGCCACTCGAATCGTTCAAAAGAGGATACCACCCTATCATACCACATCACAACCATTTTAATAGCATGTTGGCACACAAGGTAAACCATTATAAGCTAATTAAGCATGGCATAAGCAACTATAATCTCTAATTGTCATTGCAAACATGTTTATTCATAATAGGCTGAATCAGGAACGATGAACTAATCATATTTGCAAAAACAAGAGAGGTCGAGTTCATACCATCTTTTCCCATCTCAATCAGTCCATCATATATCGTCATAATTGCCTTTCACTTGCATGATCGAATGATGTGAATAATAATAAGAGTGCACGTGCATTGGACTAAGCTGGAATCTACGAGCATTCAATAAACAGGAGAAGACAAGGAAATATGGACTCTTGGTTAAATCAACAATAATGCATATATGAGTCACTTCAACAATTTAATTATGGTCTTCTCCTATCGACACCCAAAGAAAAGAAAAGAAATAAAACTATTTACACGGGAAAGCTCCCAACAAGCAAAAGAAGAACTAGAAATATTTTTTGGCTTTCTTTTTAGTTACTACTACAAGCATGGAAAGTAAACTAATTAAAAGCTACAACTAATTATTTTTTCTTAAGGTTTATTAAACACACAAGAAGAAAGCATAAAAAAGAGAAAATAAACTAGCATGGATGATACAATGAAAAAGTATGAGCACCGACATCTAGCAATGAGTGTGTGAACATGAATGTAATGTCGATGAGAAATACGTACTCCCCCAAGCTTAGGCTTTTGGCCTAAGTTGATCTAATGCCGCGGATGGCCCGGCGGGTATCCAAAGTTGTAGTTGGGGTCGTACTGAGATGCAGCAGTCATTGCATCATGGGCTGCATCTTGGAGGCGAGCTATCTCAACCCTCCTCTTATACTATTCCGCCTCCTCTCTGGTTATAAAATATCTCCCTTTTGCCTGAAAGTCAAATAAAGTAGAAGCAGGGATAGCAATGTGATAGGTGCGTCGTCTGTCAAAGATTAGTCGATACTGGAGGAACTGATCGTTCCTTTCAACAAAATGATGACAAACCATAGCCTCATAATCCAAATAAGCAGGAGGCAACTCAATATCATCCTCACGTATGGTTATACCAAGAAAATTAGCTATACGGGTTGCATAAATTCCACCAACGAAATCTCCATTAAATCTATTATGATGCAACCTACGTGCAACAATGGCTCCTAAATTATAACGTTTATCTCCTAACACAGCACTCCTAAGAATACTGAGGTCAGGTACACATGTATGACATGCCTCATCTTTACCATTTATGCACCTACCTATGAAGAGAGCAAAACAATGTATAGCAGGAAAATGAATGCTCCCTATGGTAGCTTGTGCTATATCTCTAGATTCCCCCACAGTTATACTAGCAAGAAAATCTCTAAACTCAGGTTTGCGAGGTTCACTAGTACTACCCCATTGTGGAAGTTTGCAAGCAGTGGTAAAATCCTCTAAGTCCATAGTATAAGAATTTTCATAAAGATCAAACAGGACAGTTTGAGAATTGCGTGAAGATGAAAATTCAAACCTCCTCACAAAGGAACTAGTGAGATAGTGGTACTGACGGCACTTTCTGCCTCGAAGCTCACAAGATTAGTGTTACGCAAATATGCATTAAATTCTTCCTCAATTCCTGCTCGATCCATGAAGTCCTCTGAAGGCCATTCACAAGGCCGCACTGGGGCGTCCCTTGGTGGTTCATCATCAGCATCACGCATTGCAAGCCTGGGTCCTTGCTTTCTTGAAGGACTGCCTTGGTACATTTTCCTAAACATATTTCTTCCTCTGACATTTCTCAAATTTTAGTAACTTCAAAATAAAAGTGAACCAAACTCAGAAATATTGATAGCAACTACTCCTACAAGTGCATAGAGGCAATATCATGCATCAAAACTACTTTTGACCGCATAAATTTGACATGCAAGCTCAAGAGCAGGGTCACCTAAGCAGAAAAAATATGCAATGAATAAAGTACTAGAACAAAAACGAATTGGACCATTGGAGGAGTTACATACCAAGGAACAAACCCCCAAAGCAGTTTTGCGAGAGGTGCTTTGAGCAAGGAGGTCAAAAATCACAGCAAAATGAGCTAGAACTCGTGCTTGAGATGGATTGTGATTTTTTGGGAGGAAGACGAAGTGTGTGGGTGCAGGAATAAGTGGAGGGGAGCCACCATGGGCCCACAAGGTAGGGGGCGCACCCAGGGGGTAGGGCGTGCCCTGGACCCTCGTGGCCAGGTGCTTGCCCCCGCTGCTATGTTCTCAGTGCCAGCTATTCTCAAATATTCCAGAAAAAATCATATTAAATTGGAAGGGCATTTGGAGAACTTTTATTTTAGGGGTATTTTTTATTGCATGGATAATTCAGAAAATAGACAGAAATTACTATTTTTCTTTATTCAATCTAAATAACAGAAAGTAAAAAGAGGGTACAGAGAGTTGTGTTCTCTAAATTCATCCATCTCATGCTCATCAAAAGGAATCCACTAACAAGGTTGATCAAGTCTTGTTAACAAACTCATTTTGAGTAACACGAAACCGGAGAATTTTCGAATAACACTAGGTTACCACAACAGGGATATGCACATCCCCAACAATAAGAATATCATATTTCTTCTTGACAGTAGGAAGGGGAAATTCAAAACCTCCAAAAATAATCGATGGAATTTTTCCAATAGAGTTTATACTGTGGACTTGAGGTTATTTCCTCGGAAAGTGTACCGTATGCTCATTACAATTAACATGAAAAGTGATATTGCCTTTGGTGCAATCAATAACAGCCCCTGCAGATTCAAAAAGGGTCTTCCAAGAATAATAGACATACTATCGTCCTCGGGAATATCAAGAATAACAAAGTCCATTAAAATAGTAACGGTTGCAACCACAACAGCCACATCCTCACAAATACCGACAGGTATAGCAGTTGATTTATTAGCCATTTGCAAAGATATTTCGGTAGGTGTCAACTTATTCAAATCAAGTCTATGATATAAAGAGAGAGGCATAACACTAACACCGGCTCCAATATCACATAAAGCAGTTTTAACATAGTTTCCTTTAATGGAGCATGGTATAGTTGGTACTCCAGGATTTCCTAGTTCCTTGGTATTCCACCCTTAAAAGTATAATTAGCAAGCATGGTGGAAATTTCATCTTTCGGTATCTTTCTTTTATTAGTGACAATATCTTTCATATACTTAGCATAAGGATTCATTTTGAGCATATCAGTTAATCGCATATGCAAAAAGATAGGTCTAATCATTTCAGTAAAGCGCTCAAAATCCTCATCATCCTTTTTCTTGGATGGTTTGAGAGGAAAAGGCATGGGTTTCTAAACCCATGGTTCTCTTTCTTTACCATGCTTCCTAGCAACAAAGTCTTTCTTATCATAACGTTGATTCTTTGATTGTGGGTTATGAAGATCAACATCAGGTTCAATTTCTATATCATTATCATTACTAGGTTGAGCATCAACATGAACATTATCATTAACATTATCACTAGTTTCCTATTCATTACCAGAATGTGTTTCAGCATCAGAAATAGAGATATCATTGGGATTCTCAGGTGTGTCAATAATAGGTTCACTAGAAGCATGCAAAGTCCTATCATTTTTCTTTTTCTTCCTTTTAGAAGGACTAGGTGCATCTATATTATTTCTCTGAGAATCTTGCTCAATTCTCTTTGGATGGCCTTCAGGATATAAAGGTTCCTGAGTCATTTTACCACCTCTAGTCATAACTCTAACAGCATTATCATTCTTCTTACCGTTTAATTCACTGAGAAAATCATTCTGAGCTTTAAGTACTTGTTCTACTTGAGTGGTAACCATAGAAGCATGTTTACTAATGAGTTTAAGTTCACCTTTAACTCTAGACATATAATCACCCAAGTGTTCAATCATATAAGCATTTTGTTTCAATTATCTACCAAAATAAGCATTGACGTCTTCTTGCTTAACCATAAAGTTATCAAACTCATCCAAATATTGACTAGCAAACTTAGTAGGAGGGATTTCAGCTTGATCATATCTATAGAGAGAATTTACCTTTACTACCTGTGTCGGGTTATCAAGACCATGTGTTTCTTTAATAGGTGATGGATTAAAACCATATATTTCTTCATCAGGTGGTAAGTTAAGACCATGTATTTCTTCAATAGGAGGTAAATTCTTAACATCTTCAGCTTTAATACCCTTTTCTTTCATGGATTTCTTTGCCTCTTGCATATCTTCAGGACTGAGAAATAGAACACCCCTTTTCTTCAGAGTTGGTTTAGGAATAGGCTCAGGAATTGGCTCAGGAAGTGTTCAGTTATTTCCATTTGTCAACATATTATTCAATAGAATCTCAGCTTCATCCGGTGTTCTTTCCCTAAAAACAAAACGAGCACAACTATCCAGGTAATCTCTGGAAGCATCGGTTAGTCCATTATCAAAGATATCAAGTTTTCATTTTTCTTAAGAGGATGATCAGGCAAAGCATTAAGTAATTGGAGAAGCCTCCCCCAAGCTTGTGGGAGACTCTCTTCTTCAATTCGCACAAAATTATATATATATATATATATATATATATATATATATATATATATATATATATATATCCCTTAAGGCAGCTTGTTTCTTATGAGCAGGGAAATATTTCGCAGAGAAGTAATAAATCATATCCTGGAGACTACGCACACAACCAGGATCAAGAGAATTAAACCATATCTTAGCATCACCCTTTAATGAGAACGGAAATATTTTAAGGATATAAAAGTAGCGAGTTATCTCATCATTAGTGAACAGGGTGGCTATATCATCTAATTTAGTAAGATGTGCCACAACAGTTTCAGATTCATAGCCATAAAAAGGATCAGATTCAACCAAAGTAATTATATCAGGATCAATAGAGAATTCATAATCCTTATCAGTAACAAAGATAGGTGAAGCAGCATAAGCAGGATCATAATTCATTCTAGCATTCAGAGTTTTTCGTTTAAGCTTAGCTAATAATTTCTTAATATCACTTCTATCATTGCAAGCAAGAAAGTCTCTTTTAGTTTCTTCATCCATAACATAGCCCTCAGGCACAACATGTAATTCATATTTATTAGGAGAGCCTTCATCATCACTTTCATCAATATTATCAGTTTCAATAATTTCATTCTCTCTAGCCCTAGCAAGTTGTTCATCAAGTTGTTCATCAAGTGGCACAGTAGTATCAAGCATAGAAGTAGTTTCATCATAAGTATCATGCATAGCAGAAGTGGCATCATCAATAATATGCGACATATCAGAATTAATAGCAGAAGCAGGTTTAGGAGTCGCAAGCTTACTCAAAACAAAAGGTGAATCAAGTGCAGAGCTTGATGGCAGTTCCTTACCTCCCCTCGTAGTTGAGGGATAAATCTTGGTTCTTGGATCTTTCAAGTTCTTCATAATGATAAGAAGATATAAATCCCAAGTGACTCAAAGAATAGAGCTATGCTCCCCGACAACGGCGCCAGAAAATAGTCTTGATAACCCACAAGTATAGACTCAAAGAATATTCTCAAGTATTAGCGGCTGAGTTGTCAATTCAACCACACCTGGAAACTTAGTATCTGCAGCAGAGTGTTTAGTAGCAAAGTAATATGATAGTAGTGGTAACGATAGCAAAAGTAATGGTAGAAAAAGTAATGTTTTGGTATTTTGTAGTGATGATAACAATAGCAACGGAAAAGTAAATAAGCGAAGAACAATATATGGGAAGCTCGTAGGTAATGGATCGGTGATAGAGAATTATGTCGGATGTGGTTCATCATGTAACAGTCATAACCTAGGGTGACACAGAACTAGCTCCAATTCATCAATGTAATGTACGCATGTATTCCGAATATAGTCATACGTGCTTATGGAAAAGAACTTGCATGACATCTTTTGTCCTACCCTCCCATGGCAGCGGGGTCCTAGTGGAAACTAAGAGATATTAAGGCCTCCTTTTAATAGAGTACCGTACCAAAGCATTAACACATAGTGAATACATGAACTCCTCAAACTACGGTCATCACCGGGAGTGGTCCCGATTATTGTCACTTAGGGGTTGTCGGATCATAACACATAGTAGGTGACTATAGACTTGCAAGAAAGGATCAAGAACTCACATATATTCATGAAAACATAATAGGTTCAGATCTGAAATCATGGCACTCGGGCCCTAGTGACAAGCATTAAGCATAGCAAAGTCATAGCAACATCAATCTCAGAACATAGTGGATACTAGGGATCAAGCCCTAACAAAACTAACTCGATTACATGATAAATCTCATCCACCCATCACCGTCCAGCAAGCCTACGATGGAATTACTCACGCATGGTGGTGAGCATCATGAAATTGGTGATGGAGGATGGTTGATGATGATGACGGCGATGGATTCCCCTCTCCGGAGCCCCGAACGGACTCCAGATCAGCCCTCCCGAGAGAGTTTAGGGCTTGGCGGCGGCTCCGTATCATAAAACGCGATGAATCTTTCTCTCTGATTTTTTTTTCTCCGAACACGAATATATAGAGTTGGAGTTGAGGTCGAAGGAGCTCCAGGGGGCCCACGAGGCAGGGGGCGCGCCCCCACCCTCATGGCTAGAGTGTGGGCCCCTGTCCTTGATTCTTTGTCAGTATTTTTTATTATTTCCAAAAATAATCTCCGTGGAGTTTCAGGTCATTCCGAGAACTTTTGTTTCTGCATATAAATAACATCATGGCAATTCTGCTGAAAACAGCGCCAGTCCGGGTTAGTTCCATTCTAATCATGCAAGTTAGAGTCCAAAACAAGGGCAAAAGTGTTTGGAAAAGTAGATAAGACAGATACGTATCAAAGACCTCGGTGAAGCTGCTTATATATTGGGCATCAAGATCTATAGAGATAGATCAAGACGCTTAATTGGACTTTCATAAAGCACATACCTTGATAAAGTTTTGAAGAAGTCCAAAATGGATCAGTCAAAGAAAGGTTTCTTGCCTGTATTACAAGGTGTGAAGTTGAGTTAAACTCAATACCCGACCACTGCAGAATATAGAGAGCAAATGAAAGTCACTCCATATGCCTCGGCCATAGGTTCTATCATGTATGCAATGCTGTGTACCAGACCTGATGTGTGCCTTGCTATAAGTTTAGCAAGGAGGTACTAAAGTAATCCAGGAGTGGATCACTGGACAATGGTCAAGCACATCCTGAAATACGTGAAAAGGACTAAGGATATGTTTCTCGTTTATGGAGGTGACAAAGAGCTTGTCGTAAATGGTTACGTCGATGCAAGCTTTGACACTGATCCGGATGACTCTATGTCACAAACCGGATACATATTTATATTGAATGGTGGAGCTGTCAGTGGGTGCAGTTCCAAGCAGAGTATCATGGCGGGATCTACGTGTGAAGCGGAGTACATAGCTGCTTCGGAAGCAGCAGATGAAGGAGTCTGGATGAAGGAGTTCATATCCGATCTAGGTGTAATACCTAGTGCATCGGGTCCAATGAAAAATCTTTTGTGACAATACTGGGGCAATTTCCTTGGCTAAGGAATCTAGATTTCACAAGAGAACCAAACACATCAAGAGACGCTTCAATTCCATCCGCGATCAAGTCAAGGAGGGAGACATAGAGATTTCTAAGATACATACGGATCTGAATGTTGCAGACCCATTGACTAAGCCTCTCTCAAGAGCAAAACAAGATCAGCACCAAGACTCCATGGGTGTTAGAATCATTACTATGTAATCTAGATTATTGACTCTAGTACAAGTGGGAGACTGAAGTAAATATGCCCCAGAGGCAATAATAAAGTTGTTAATTGTATTTCCTTATATCATTATAAATGTTTATTATTCATGCTAGAATTGTATTAACCGGAAACTTAGTACATGTGTGAATACATAGACAAACAGAGTGTCCCTAGTATGCCTCTACTAGACTAGCTCGTTAATAAAAGATGGTTAAGTTTCCTGGCCATAGACATGTGTTGTCATTTGATGAACGGGATCAAATCATTAGAGAATGATGTGATGGACAAGACCCATCCGTTAGCTTAGCATAATGATCGTTTAGTTTTATTGCTATTGTTTTCTTCATGACTTATACATATTCCTCTCACAATGAGATTGTGCAACTCTCGAATATCGGAGGAACACCTTGTGTGCTATCAAACGTCACAACGTAACTGGGTGATTATAAAGATACTCTATAGGTGTCTCTAAAGGTGTTTGTTGAGTTGGCATAGATCGAGATTAGGATTTGTCACTCCGAGTATCGGAGAGGTATCTCTGGGCCCTCTCGGTAATGCACATCACTATAAGCCTTGCAAGCAATGTGACTAATGAGTTAGTTACGAGATGATGCATTACGGAATGAGTAAAGAGACTTGCCGGTAACAAGGTTGAACTAGGTATGATGATACCGATGATCGAACCTCGGGAAAGTAACATACCGATGACAAAGGGAATAACGTATGTTGTTATATGGTTTGACCAATAAAGATCTTCGTAGACTATGTAGGAGCCAATATGAGCATCTAGGTTCCGCTATTGGTTATTTACCCGAGATGTGTCTCGGTCATGTCTACATAGTTATCGAACCCGTAGGGTCCGCACGCTTAATGTTCGATGACGAATTTTATTATGAGTTATGTGATTTGATGACCGAAGTTTGCTCGGAGTCCCGGATGAGATCACGGACATGACGAGGAGTCTCGAAATGGTCGAGAGGTAAAGATTGATATATTGGAAGGTTATATACGGAAACCGGAATGGTTACGATAAGGTTCCGGGATTTTTCGGAGTACCAGGAACCTACGTGAACCCCCCTCCCCCCGGGAAAGCTATTGGGCCTAATGGGCCATAGTGGAGGAGAGGAGGCAGGCCACAAGAGGTGGGGCGCGCCCCCCTTGCCCCAGTCTGATTTGGATAAGGGGAGGGGTGCGGCCCCCCTCTTTCCTTCTCTCTCTCTCCCTCCTTTCCCCTTTCCTCCTCTCTGTTGGAAGGAAAGGGGGCTAAATCCTACTAGGTTTGGAGTGCTAGTAGGACTCCCCCTTTGGCGCGCCTCCCCCTTGGCCGGCCTCCTCCACCCCCTCCTTTATATACGTGGGAAGGGGGCACCCCAAAGCACAACAGACAATCTCTTAGCCGTGTGCGGTGCCCCCCTCCGCAGTTTAACACCTCGGCCATATCGTCATAGTGCTTAGGCGACGCCCTGCGCTGGTAACTTCATCATCACCGTCACCACACCGTCATGATGATGTAAATCTCCTTCGTCCCTCTACTAGATCAAGAGCTCGAGGGACGTCATCGTGCTAAACGTGTGCTGAACACGGAGGTGTCGTACATTCGGTACTTGGATCGGTTGGATTGTGAAGATGTACGACTACATCAAACGCGTTACAAAACGCTTCCGCTTTCGGTCTACGAGGGTACGTGGACACACTCTCCCCTCTCGTTGCTATGCATCTCCTAGTTAGATCTTGCATGATCGTAGGATTTTTTTTGAATTACTACGTTCCCCAACAGACGGTACCCATGGATACGGCTAGCCATGGAATGTGAAAGTATGGTGGGAAAAGGAATAAACTTTATTTTAAGTTTAGGAACCGCCTATGAGATATCTAGCATGGAAAGTGTTGGGAATTACTCGGTCGTTTTTGTTGATGGGAAAAGCATGCCTCTCAAGAAAATCTCTAAATTTTTGCTCTGAGCTCTGGATCCTTTACAAATCTCTACTTCCCTCTGCGAAGGGCTTATCTATTTACTTTATGCATTTTTTATTTATATTTGAGTCTCCATTTTCTCGTATAAAGCACCAACTAGGAAGCAGTATGATCATACTTGAGCATTGTATGTAGCTAATATTCGAGTGTGTTTCGTGAATGGATCAATGATTGAGCATGATGGGCTAGGGATAACTTTCTTTAGTGTTGATATTTTGAAAGACATGGTTGCTTGTTGATATGCTTGAGTATTGAAATCTTCATGTCAAAACTAGACTATTGCTTTGAACCATCTAAAAGTCCAAATGTCCATGCTACAAAAGAAAAAAATATGTGATGAACATGTTAGGCAGCATTCCACATCAAAAATTCAGTTTTTATCATTTACCTACTCGAGGACGGGTAGGAATTAAGCTTGAGGATGGTGATACGTCTCCAAAGTATCTATAATTTTTTATTATTCCATGTTGTTATATTATCATTCTTGGATGTTTTACAATCAATTTATAGGAACTTTATATCATTTTTTGGCACTAACCTATTGACATAGTGCCCAGTGCCAGTTGCTGTTTTTTGCTTGTTTTTTACTTCGCGGAATATCCCTATCAAACAAAGTAAAAACACAGCAAAACTTTTTGGAGATTTTTTTTGGACCAGAAGACACCTTGGGGGCCAAGAAAGCACCTTGGAGGCTCGTGGGGACAACAAGACACCAGGGTGCGCCTAGGAGCCCAAGCACGCCCTGGTGGGTTGTCGGGCCCACAGGGGTCTCTTGCACTGCCTCTTCGCCTTATAAATTACCAAATATTTCAGAAACCCTATGGGAGTAGATGAAACACAATTCTAGTCGTTGCAAGTTCCAGAACCACGAGATCTAATCTAACACCATCACGCAGGGGTTCATCATCCTCATTGGTGCCTCTCCGATGATGCGTGAGTAGTCCACCATAGAACTATGCGTCCGTAGGCAGTAGCTAGATGGCTTCTTCTCTCTTTTTGCTTCCCAATACAATTGTCTCTTGGAGAACTATTTGATGTAAACCTTTTTGTGATGTGTTTGGGATCTGAAGAACTTTGATTTTATGATCAGATCTATATCCATGAATATTATTTGAGTCTTCTTTGATCTCTTATATGCATTATTATTTATAGCCTCGTATTTCTTCTTTGAATCTTTGGTTTAGTTAGGCCAACTAGATCGATTTTTCTTGCCATGGGAAGAGGTGCTTTGTGATGGGTTCGATCCTGCGGTGTCCTCTCCCAGTGACAGAAGGGGCAGTGAGGCACGCATGTATCGTTGCTATTAAGGATAACAAGATGGGGTCTAGCCCTACATGAATAGATCTTCTCTACATCATGTCATCGTTCTTATTGCATTACTCTGTTTCTCCATGAACTTAATACATTAGATGCATGTTGGGTAGCAGTCAATGTGTGGAGTAATAATAGTAGATGCAGGTAGGAGTCGGTTTACTAATCTTGGAGGTGATGCCTATATATGTGCCATGGATATCCTCATAATTATTTGATCTTCTATCAATTTCCCAACAACAATTTGTTCACCCACCGTATGCTATTTTCTGAAGAGAAGCCACTAGTGAAATCTACGGCCCCGGGGTCTATCTTTATCATATTGCTTTCAACTCTATTTTTATTCGCATTTGTTTTCAGATCTTTTATTCCAAAAACCCAAAAATACCTTGCTACACTTTTTCTTTATTTATTTTATTTTGTGTTTTATTCAGATCTATTCGCCCAAACTCATACAAATTAATCTATCTTTTTACCGAGGAGGGATTGACAACCCCTCTTACGCGTGGGTTTACGAGGATTTGTTCTTTGTGTGCAGGTACCATTTACATAGTGTTGCTTGGTTCTCCTACTGCATTGATACCTTGGTTTCATAACCGAGGGAAATACCTACCGTAGCTGTACTGCATCATCCCTTCCTCTTTGGGGAAATACCGATGCAGTTTCAAGCCGCATTAGAGATCTATTTGATATAATGATTTTTTGCGGTGTGTTTGTTGGGATCCGATAAATTGTGAGTTTATGATCAGATCTATCCATGAATATTATTTGAGTTTTCTCTGAACTCTTTTATGCATGATTGTTATAGCCTCATATTTCTTCTCCCATTTATTGGTTTGGTTTGGCCAATTAGATTGATTTATCTTGCCATGGGAATAGGTGCTTTGTAATGGGTTTGATCTTGCGGTGCTCAATTGTAACACCCACAATGCGGCTATATCTCCCACGTGTCGGGCACGACTTAGAGGCATAGCCGCATGGTAGGCATGTCGCAAGAGGGGTAATCTTTACACATCCCATGTACTGAATAAGAAAGGGATAAAGAGTCGGCTTACAATCGCCACTTCACACAATACATAAATATATCATACATCATCCAGAATACAATCAAGGTCCGACTACGGAACCAAAATAAAAGAAGACAACCCCAAATGCAAGATCCCCAATCGTCCCAACTGGGGCCCACTACTGATCAACTGAAAACGAAACCACACAACGAACACGATCTTCATCGAGCTCCCACTTGAGCTCAGTTGCGTCATCTGCACTAGTATCATCGGCACTTGCAAGTGTTTGGAAGTATCTGTGAGCCACGAGGACTTAGAAAATCTCACACCCACGAGATCAAGACTATTTAAGCTTATGGGTAGGGTAAGGTAATGAGGTGGAGCTACAGCAAGCACTAAGCATATATGGTGGCTAACATACGCAAATAAGAGGGAGAAGAGAAGCAACGCAACGGTCGTGAAACTAGAAGTGATCAAGAAGTGATCCTGAAACTACTTACGTTCAAGCATAACACAAGACCGTGTTCACTTCCCGGACTCCGCGAAAGAGACCATCATGGCTACACACGCGGTTGATACATTTTAATTAAATTAAGTGTCAAGTTCTCTACAACCGGACATTAACAAATTCCCATCTGCCCATAACCACGGGCACGGCTTTCGAAAGTTCAAAACCCTGCAGGGGTGTCCCAACCTAGCCCATCACAAGCTCTCACGGTCAACGAAGGATATTCCTTCTCCCAAGAAGACCCGATCAGTCTCGGAATCCTGGTTACAAGAAATTTCAACAATGGTAAACCAAGACAAGCAAAGCCGCCAGATGTGCCGACAATCCCGATAGGAGCTACACATATCTCATTCTCAGGGCAACACCGGATGAGACATCCTATGAGTAAAACCAAACCTCAAGTTTCCCCGAGGTGGCCCCGCAGTCTACTCAGTTTGGACCAACACTTAGAGAAGCACTGGCCCAGGGGGGTTAAAATAAAGATGACCCTCGGGTTAGCCGACCCAAGGGAAGGGTAAAAAGTTGTTAGGAAAATGTAAAACCAAGGTTGGGCCTTGCAGGAGGAGTTTTATTCAAAGTGAACTGTCAATGGGTTCCCATAACACCCAACCGCGTAAGGGACGCAAAATCAAGGAACATAACACCAGTATGACGGAAACTAGGGCGACAAGAGTGGAACAAAACACCAGGCATAAGGCCGAGCCTTCCACCCTTTACCAAGTATATAGATGCATTAATTAAATAAGAGATATTGTGATATCCCAACGTATTCATGTTCCAACATGGAACAAACTTCATCTTCACTTGCAACTAGCAACGCTATAAGAGGGGCTGAGCAAAAGCTGTAACATAGCCAAGCAACGGTTTGCTAGGATGGTTGACAAAGGTTAGAGGCTATCATGGCAATTTGTGAGGCTTGATATAACATGTGGTAGGTAGCGCGACATAGCAATAGAACGAACACTAGCAAGCAAAGATAGAAGTGATTTTGAGGGTATGGTCATCTTGCCTGAGATCCCGCAAGGAAGAAGAATGAGTCCATGAAGCAGACAAACGGACATAGTCGAACGGATCCTCACAACTCCGGAACGAAAACCGAAGCTAACGGGAGAAGCAACCCAGAAAGAAGCAAACAACATATTAAACAACCATCACATAAACATGGCATGATGCACAACCAAGTATGATGCGTGTCCGGTTTAAAGAGGCATGACATGGCAATGTGCACAAACAATCCTACAAATTAAGTGGGGCTCAATATGCAACTCCGTTGCATATTGACGAAACACCATGTCAATTATTTAGTTCGATCTCGTTTATGTACCCAACACTATTAAATGTTGATTAACATGGCAAGAGGTGAAGCATGAAGAAACTATCTATTTAGGCAAGTTTAAATGAGGCCAGAACAACAAGCAACAAGTCCGGAAAATCCCCAGATGCATATATTAGATTTGGTACAGTTATGTCCTAAAGCATATTTTAGAGTTATTAAACATGCAAGGTGAGAGCACCATGTTAAACTAGGCAATTTTCTACCCCATTTTCATATAAAGTTTATTAAATTTGGAGGTATGGTTATTAAGTTATGAATTAAATCATTTTAACATGGCAATTAAGCAAATAAATGCAAACTGCAGTTTAAACATTTTAAACATGGTGGAAAGTTGGATATTATGAAAGTAGACACAATTCTAAGCATTTTTCATATATAAAGTATTTTAAACCGAGGCATAGTTAAAGAGGTATTATATGCATGAAGTACAAGGGTGGTTCTGTAAATCTGCAGTAAACTGGAAAAATAGGCAAATTCGTTCTATGGAAAAAACATGAAGCGGGTCGGTTCTGTCTAGCCCAACAGAGCACAGTGGGGGGCTGGGCGGGTGCTCACATCGGGCCAGATCTGGTCGAAACTGGAACTGGGCCAGAAAGGAGACCACGGTTGGGCCTTAGCGTCGAAGTGGCCTGGAGCATGGTTACGGTCAACGCGTGCCAGCAGATCGAGCACGGGCTGCGCTGCTCGTTCCCCTCGGGTAAAACAGGGGCATGGACAAAGCAGAGGAGGTCGCAGCAGGCAACGGCGATGCAGGGAGCGACGACGGCGAATCTGACGGATGACACATCGAGGAGGTGGCTAGCGGAGGCGGACCGGGTGGTCCTTGGGCAGGGACGCAGCGAGGTCCTCGCTCGTGGACTCGAGCACATGGATGAGGACGGCTGTGGCGCTGCTGGTGGCTTGCTCGCCGGGGATGGCGCGGGCCACGACAAAGGAACAAGGGCGCTGCGGCGGGACTTGGCGCGAGCAACCGACGACTCCAGGCGACGAAGGACGATGAAGAGGAGGGCGCGAGGCATGGGCCCTAGTTCTGCTGGTGGCAGACGGTGCGAGGACACCGGCGAGCTTGTTCGGGCATCCAGGACGGGAAGCATGGCTGGGAGGCGAGGCGCTGCAAGGCACTCCCGCGAGGAGCGGGCAGACGGCGGAGCTGCGGTTCCATGGCAGCGATGTCGACCTGCAGAGGGCGTCGCAGCAGGGTCAGAGAAGCTCACTGAAAGGAAAGCGAGAGGTGAGAATAGAAGAACGGGGCACCGACGGCGAGGTCCTGGTCGAGGTCCAGCGAGATCCCATCGGAGCTCCGGTTGGTGGCGAGGAACGCAAGCCGAAGGAGCGGTTCCCCGTAGCTGCTTGAGCATCGGGCGGCCATGGAGATGTTACAGAGAACACAGGAGAGGGATGAGACGAAGGGAAGGAGCTCCGGAAGGAAAATAAGATGGCACGGGGTGGATCCGGGCGGTGGATCATTGGAGGGTCGCCGGGGCTCCATTTTGCGATGAGGCGGCAACGGCGGGGTCGAGCGAAGCAGGATCGAGGGAGGCACGGGAGCACTCGCTCTCATGCGGTGGATCGATGGAGGAAGTGGGTGGTTGGATGCATTTGATCGGGGGGATTCCAAGGAGGGTGGCGGCCGTTGTTGGATTGGATCGGCCAGATCCCGATGAAGGAGGGGGGTTGGTCAGCCGGCGGCGGAGACGGGATTGATGGGACAGCTTTCCTAGATTTTAGGGTTAGGTCTGGTTTATATAACAAGTGGAATTTTGGATAGAGGCATTTGGTCCCTCCGATCTTAATCGAGCGGTACCGGATAAATAGGCTAGGGAGACCAAAAAGAAAAACAGAGATGTTTTATAGGCGTTTGGGGATGATCCGGACCCGATGGTAACGAATGGTCCGGTCCGGGTTCGGGGAAGTTTCGGACATAGGCGAGGGGGTCTGACAAAAAGGCCACGGAGGCAAGGGGGTTAGGAGGGGTTTTCGGAGCCTCCGATCGTGACCGATGGATCCGATCGACATGGGGAATAGGTAGGCCTATGTGGGATGGTTCTGACTGTGTAGAAGGTCGAGGGTTGCGGGAGATAAGAGAGAGAGAGACCCGGCAGCAGTTTTCGGAGACCGGAAATGTCCGACGATTTGACCGACTATAATGTCGCTATAGTTATCCGTTGGGGCATCAAACGATCTCCGAATGCGATGAAATTTGATAGGCGTTCTATCTACACTATAACAACACCGCATGTCAACTTTCAACCCATTCTAAGAACATTTTCCGACCACTTATAAAATAATATTTCGGACATGCCGCGGGAGCGTGCGAGTGTGTCTGGGCTCAGAATGGACAACAGAGAGAACGGGGAGAACCCGGGCGAATGCAAGTTTTAAGAAAACAATGTCGATGTAATGCGAATGATGACATGTCAAGATGCAACACGCAAGCGAAAGCCATGGCAACAAAACGAATAATTGGAAGACACCTGGCGCAACGGTCTCGGGGCGTTACATCAATCCCAGTTACAAAAAGGGACATGACACATATGTATCGTTGCTATTAAGGATAAAAATATGGGATTTATTTCATATGTGAGTTTATCTTGTCTACATCATGTCATCTTGCTTAAGACGTTACTCCATTCTTCTATGAACTTAATACACTAGATGCATGCTGAATCACTTCGGTCTAATTGTCTCGGACGTGATGCCTATATACATGATCATTGCATTGGATACGTCATAATTATTTTCTTTTCTATCAATTGCCCAACAGTATTTTTTTACCCACCATATGCTATTTCTATGAGAGAAGCCTCTAGTGAAAACTATGGCCACCGGGTCTATCTTTTATCATCTATTAAAACCAAAAATACTTTGCTGCAATTTTCCTTTATTATTTTATTTTTTATTTTTGTCCGATCTATCTATCAAAAACTATACAATTTAATCTTGCTCGTAACCGTCAAGGGATTGACAACCCCTTGTTCGCGTTCGGTTGCAAGTATTTGTTATTTGTGTGTAGGTGTTGTTCACTAGTCGTTACTTGGTTCTCCTACTGGATTGATAAACTTGGTTTCACAACTGAGGGAAATACTTATCTCTACTATACTACATCATCTCTCATCTTCGGGGAAATCCCAACATAGCTCACAAGTAGCAGGAAGAATTTCTGGTGCCGTTGCCAAGGAGACATCAGCAACGACTATCAAGTACCTGCGCATAAACTTTCATCTCCTTTCATTTACATTATTTTCCATTTGCCTCTCGTTTTCATCTCCCCACTTCTAAAAAGTTGTTACAAAAATACCAAAAATAGCTTATGCTTGCCTTTTTGTGTGCTTTGTGTGTTTGTTTGTTTGCTTGCCCACTTTATCGTTATGGCTAGTTCTTCTCTTGCTACGTGCACTCCTAAGAATGAAGTTCTCAATTTTAAGCAAAGGGGTAGAGAATTTAAAAGATGCTTGGTGTAGGATTTGCAATGCTCATAATAGATCAACTCGTAAGCAATCTACTATCGTTCTCCATCGCAATTTTAATATGGGTATTACTACTTGGTATAGATTTGTGCTTGACACTATTGCCGGGGGGAATTTCTTGTTGTGTCCCTCTATGGATGCTTTCAATGCTATGGGAAATTTAGTGGGATCACCACCTATCACTGTTAACAAAACATTTAACTTTGGAACATGTTATGCAAAGGTTAGATGCTATTGAAAAGAACATGCCTACCATAGAACATATTAACAATTTGGATAAAAAGATTCATAACCATGTCACTCAATTTGGATCAAAGTTATGAATTACTCTAAATATGTTAAAGAGAAAGAACAAATAATCAATGAAAGGTTAGAACAAAGTCCCACTAGGATCGATAACTTGGAAGAAATTTTTCTTAATTTGGATTCCGCCTTTTCCTCCATTAAAACTATTGAAAAAACTCCTCCTATCAAGAATTGCAAGTTTATATATGTTCCTAAATACAAGGGTACCACGACTAGCAACAATAATGAAGATCTTAAAATGATTAGTGTTCACCCCAACTTCTCTTGATTGATGAAGGAACCAATATATAAAAATAAGTCTCTTGGTTTTGTCCCTAGGAGTGTGATTATTAAAAAATATGCTAGAACTCCTAGGAAATATGGTTGTGTGATTGAGGAATTGAAAACCAAAGATGACAACTCTTGAAACTATGCATTATGCCTAGCTAGGGGCGTAAAACAATAGCGCTAGTTGGGAGGCAATCCAATAGTTATCTTTAATTTTTTTGTTTCCTTGTTGTTTTTTAATAGACACACAATTATGCTACTGTCATAATTGTGTTTTAGTGTTTGTGCCAAGAAAATCCTTTGGGATGATTTGGGTGATAGTTGGGTCATCAAGAATATTTTTGGGTCATCAAGAATATTTTCTAACCTAGACAAGTTATCAGCTACGGGATTCTCAGCTCCCTTCCTATCAGTAATATGCAAATCAAATTCTTGTAGCAAAAGAACCCACCTAATGAGTCTAGGTTTAGCATCTTTCTTTTCCATAAGGTATTTAATAGCAACAGATCAGTGTGAACAATTACTTTATAATCAACTATGTAAGACCTGAATTTATCACAAGCAAACACAACTACTAAGAATTCTTCTTCAGTGGTAGCATAATTTCTTTGAGCATTGTCTAGAGTTTTTCTAGCATATGGATAACATTTAATTTCTTATCAACTCTTTATCCTAGAACAGCACCAACAACATAATCACTAGCATCACACATAATTTCAAAAGGTAGGTTCCAATTAGGTGGTTGAACAATAGATGCAGAGATTAAGGCTTTCTTAAGTATTTCAAAGGCTTTCACACAATCATCATCAAAAACAAATGGAACGTCTTTTTTCTAGAGATTAGTAAGAGGCCTAAATTTTTTAGAGAAATCTTTAATAAATCTCCTAGAAAAACTGACATGACCAAGGAAACTTCTTATACCTTTGATATCTTTAGGACACGACATTTTCTCAATTGCATCAACTTTAGCTTTATCAACTTCAATACCACTTTCAGAAATTTTATGCCCCAATACAATACCTTCATTCACCATAGAGTGGCACCTCTCCCAATTCAAGACAATATTAGTTTCTTCACATCTCTGCAATACTCGATCAAGGTTGCTTAAGCAGTCATCAAAAGAAGTTCCATAAACAGAAAAATCATCCATGAAGACCTCAACAATATTTTCACAAAAGTCAGAGAATATAGCAGTCATACATCTTTGAAAGGTAGCGGGTGCATTACATAAACCGAAAGGCATACGCCTATAAGAAAAAGTACCAAAAGGGCATGTAAAAGTAGTTTTTTCTTGATCATCTTGTGACATGGGTATTTGGGGAAAACCAGAATATCCATCTAGAAAAATAGAAATGTGTATGTTTTGATAATCTTTCTAGCATTTCATCAGTAAATTGTAGAGGGTAATGATCTTTCTTAGTCGCTTTGTTTAATTTTCTAAAATCGATCACCATCCTATAACCTATTATTATTCTTTGTGGGATAAGTTCATTGTTATCATTAGGGACAACGATAATACCTCCCTTCTTAGGAACACAATGAATATGACTTACCCATCTACTATCAGCTATGGGATAGATTATACCTGCTTCCAGCAGCTTTAATATTTCATTTCTTACCACTTCCTTCATCTTAGGATTTAATCATCGCTAGTGATCAATAACAGGCTTAGCATCTGGCTCCATATTAAGCTTGAGCTGACATAGAGTGGGACTAATGCCCTTAAGATCATCAAGAGTATATCCAATAGTGGCACAGTGCTTCTTCAGAGTTTTCAATAATCTCTTTTCTTCATCCTCTAAAAGGTTAGCACTGATAATAACATGATATATCTTCTTTTCATCAAGGTAAGCATATTTCAATGTATCAGGCAATTGCTTAAGCTCAAACATGGGATCACTCTTGGGTGGAAGAGGATCTCCAAGAGTCTCAACAGGAAAATTGTATTTCAAAATAGGCATTTGTTTAAAGAATATCTCAACTATTTCATTTCTTTCATTCATATTGCTACTTCTTGAGCTTGCATTAGTTTTTCCTTGAAGAGGAAAGGGTGATGCAACACAGTAGAGATAAGTATTTCCCTTAGTTAAGAACCAAGGTATCAACCCCGTAGGAGAAGTGCGCAAGTCCCCAATATATGCACCTACACAAACAATCAAACACTTGCACCCAACGTGATAAAGGGGTTATCAATCCCTTCACGGTCACTTGCAAAGGTGAGATCTAATAGAGATAGATAAAACTAAACAAAAGATAAAATATTTTTGGTTTTTGTGGTTTATAGATCTGAAAATAAAAAATAAAAAATAGTAGACCGGAAACAAATAGGATGGAAAATAGACCCGGGGGCCATAGGTTTCACTAGAGGCTTCTCTCATGAAGGCAAATAATACGGTGGGTGAATTACCGTCGAGCAATTGATAGAAAAGCGCAAAGTTATGACGATATCCAAGGCAATGATTATGCATATAGGCATCACGTCTATGTCAAGTAGACCAACTCCTGCCTGCATCTAGTACTATTACTCCACACATCGACCGCTATCCAACATGCATCTAGAGTATTAAGTTCATAAAGAACGGAGTAACTCCTTAAGTAAGATGACATGACATAGAGGAATAAACTCAATAAATATGATGAAAACCCCATCTTTTTATCCTCGATGGCAACAATTCAATACGTGTCTCGCTACCCCTACTTTGTCACTGGATGAAATCACGCAAGATTGAACCCAAAGCTAAGCACCTCTCCCATTGCAAGAAAAACCAATCTAGTTGGCCAAACCAAACTGATAGTTCGAAGAGAAATACAAAGATATCAAATCATGCATATAAGAATTCAGAGAAGATTCAAATAATATTCATAGATAAGCTAGTCATAAATCCACAATTCATCGGATCTTGACAAACACACCGCAAAAGAATATTGCATCGGATAGATCTCCAAGAACATCGAGGAGAACATGGTATTGAGAATCAAAGAGAGAGAAGAAGTCATCCAGCTACTAGCTATGGACCCATAGGTCTGAGGTAAACTACTCACACTTCATCGGAAGGGCAATAGAGTTGATGTAGATGCCCTCCGTGATGGAATCCCCCTTTGGCAGGATGTCGGAAAAGGCCCTAAGATGAGATCTCACGGGAACAGAAGGTTGCAGCGAAGGAAAAGTATTTTCTTGGACTCCCCTGAGGGTTTTGGAATAAATGTGAATATATTGGATGAAGAGCTAGGTCAGGGAGTCACCGAGAGGCCCACAAGGTAGCCTCCCCTAGGGCGCGCCCTCCACCCTTTTTGCTGCCTCGTGGCTCTTATGACTTGGACTCCAAGTCCCCTAGGTGTCTTCTGGTCCAAGATAAATCATCGTGAAGTTTCATTCCGTTTGGACTCCGTTTGATATTCCTTTTCTGCGAAACTCAAAAACAAGTAAAAAACATAAACTGTCACTAGGCTCTAGATTAATAAGTTAGTCCCAAAATAATATAAAATAGCATATTAATGCATATAAAACATCCAAAACAAATAATATAATAGCATGGAACAATAAAAATTATAGATACGTTGGAGACGTATCACATATGCATATCATTTTCATGGTCTAGTAAATATTGTTCTAAGGGGTCATTAGGAGGCACATCAATGGAAGCAAGACCAATAAGTTTGTATTTACTAGCCAATTCTTTATCATGAGGTTGTCTACGGAATTTGGAGAAATCAAACTCATGAGACACATCACCAAAATTAACATTAACAGTTTCGTTAGTACAATCAATCTTAGCATTAACCGTATTCAGGAAAGGTCTACCAAAAATAATGGGACAAAAATCATCTTGTGGGGAACCAAGAACTAGAAAATAAGTAGGGTATTTTATTTTCCCACACAAGACTTCAACATCTATAACAATCCCAAGTGGTGTGATAGTATCTCTATTAGCAATCTTAATAGTAACATC
Organism: Triticum dicoccoides; assembly: GCF_002162155.2. Classification (NCBI taxonomy): domain Eukaryota; kingdom Viridiplantae; phylum Streptophyta; class Magnoliopsida; order Poales; family Poaceae; genus Triticum; species Triticum dicoccoides. The sequence continues at coordinate 225,746,774 of NC_041390.1, forward strand.
AATGTCTTCTATCTCAGCAGGTGCAATATCATTCATAATTTCTTGATCTAAGGTAAACAGGATAGCACTCACACTAGAACCGAAATCACATAAGCCATGATAACAATGATCTCCTATTTTAACAGAGACAACAGGCATGCCAACAACAGGTCTATTCTTATCTTTATCATCATGTTTAGCAATTCTAGCAGCTTCACCACAGAAATAAATAACATCAATATTATCAACCAAGAGATCTTTAACCATAGCAACATTAGCTTCAACTTTAATTTATTCAGAGGGTGTAGGTGTTCTTATGTAACTCTTGTGGACCACAGTTGATACCTTAGCATGTTCTTTTATCCTTACGGGAAAAGGGGGTTTCTCAATATAAGCAATAGGAATTACTGGGTTAACACCATAAGTAATAATTTCCTCTTCAGCTTTAGTAGGTTCTTCTACTTCTACTTCAATAGGTGGATGATATTTAAACCACTTTGCCTTGGGGAGATCAACATGAGTAGCAAATGATTCACAGAAAAGAACTACTATCTCAAAGTCAAGTCCATATTTAGTGCTAAAATTATGAAAAGCATCGGTATCCATAAAAGTTTTAACACAATCAAACTCAAGCTTTATACCTGACTCTTTACCTTCATCGAGTTCCTAACCTTCAGAGTTGCATTTAATTCTTTCCAAAAGACCCTAGTTGAATCCAATAGTCTTCTTCATAAAAGAACTAGTGCAAGAAGTATCAAGCATTGATTGATCATCATGAGAAAGCCGAGCATAAAAATTATGTATAATAATTTCTCTTGAGAGCTCATGATTGGGGCATGAATACAACACTGACTTAATCCTCCCCCAAGCTTGAGCGATACTTTCTCCTTCACGAGGCCAAAATTTATATATATAATTCCGATCACGATGAACCAGATGCATAGGATAAACTTCTGATGAAATTCCAATTTCAGTCGGTTCTAATCCCATGTTCCGATATCATCACACAACATATACCATGTCAATGCCTTTCCCCCCAAAGATAAAGGGAAAACCTTCTAGTTAACTTCATCTCCGGGTAAACCTGCAAGCTTAAACAATCCACAAATTTTATCCACATATATCAGGTGCATATCAGGATGCAAGGTTCCATCTCCAACATAAAGATTAGCTAGCAGTTTCTCTATCATACTCGAAGGAATTTCATACTAAATATTTTTAGTAGGTGCGGTAGGTTGAGGAGCAACTCTTTGTTCTTCCAGTCGAGGTGAAGATACCCCAAACAAACCCCTCAAAGGATTATTTTCCATCGTGACAAGTGATAGTAAATTTTAGCACGTAATATAAATGTTTCCTTACCAAATTCCATTCACCAAAGGCGCTTCACTCCCCGGCAACAGTGCCAAAAAAGAGTCTTGATGACCCACAAGTATAGGGGATCAATCGTACTCCTTTCGATAAGTAAGAGTGTCGAACCCAACAAGGAGTAGAAGGAAATGACAAGCGGTTTTTAGCAAGGTATTTTCTACAAGCACTAAAATTATCGGTTACAGATAGTTTGGTAGCAAGGTAATTCATGATGGGTAACAAGTGAAAAGTGTAACAAAAGTGCAACAAGGTGGATCAATCCCTTTTATAGCGAAGGGCAAGCAAGGACAAACTCTTATATAAAGCAAAGCGCTCCCGAGGACACATGGGAATTATCATCAAGTTAGTTTTCATCATGCTCATATGATTTGCGTTCGTTACTTTGATAATTTGATATGTGGGTGGACCGACGCTTGGCTGTTGTCCTTACTTGGACAAGCCTCCCGCTTATGATTAACCCCTCTCGCAAGCATCTGCAATTATGAAAGAAGAATTAAGATAAATCTAACCCTCGCAAGCATCTGCAATTATGAAAGAAGAATTAAGATAAATCTAACCATAGCCTTAAACATATGGATCCAAATCAACCCCTTAAGAAGCAACGCATAAACTAGGTTTTAAGCTTCTGTCACTCTAGCAACCCATCATCTATTTGCTACTTCCCAATGCCTTCCCCTAGGCCCAAATCATGGTGAAGTGTCATCCAGTCAACGTTCACATAACACCACTAGAGGAAAGACAACATACATCTCATCAAAATATCGAATGAATACTAAATTCACATGATTACTTATAACAAGACTTCTCCCATGTCCTTGGGAACAAAAGTAATTACTCACAAAGCATATTCATGTTCATGATCAAAGGGGTATTGAATATCATTAAAGATCTGAACGTATGATCTTCCACCAAATAAACCAACTAGCATCAACTACAAGGAGTAATCAACACTACTAGCAACTGATACGTCTCCGTCGTATCTACTTTTCCAAACACTTTTGCCCTTCTTTTGGACTCTAACTTGCATGATTTGAATGGAACTAACCCGGATTGATGTTGTTTTCAGCAGAATTGCCATGGTGTTATTTATGTGCAGAAACAAAAGTTCTCAGAATGACCTGAAACTTCACGGAGATTATTTTTGGAAATAATAAAAAATACTGGCAAAAGATCAAGACCAGGGGGCCCACACCCTAGCCACGAGGGTGGGGCGCGCCCCCTACCTCGTGGGCCCCCTGGAGCTCCTCCAATCTCAACTCCAACTCTATATATCGTTTTCGGAGAGAAAAAATCAGAGAGAAAGATTCATCGCATTTTACAATACGGAGCCGCCGCCAAGCCCTAAACTCTCTCGGGAGGGATGATCTGGAGTCCGTTCGGGACTCCGGAGAGGGGAATCTGTCACCATCGTCATCATCAACCATCCCCCATCACCAATTTCATGATGTTCACTGCCGTGCGTGAGTAATTCCATCGTAGCCTTGCTCGACGGTGATGGGTTGGATGAGATTTATCATGTAATCGAGTTAGTTTTGTTAGGGTTATATCCCTAGTATCCACTATGTTCTGAGATTGATGTTGCTATGACTTTGCTATGCTTAATGCTTGTCACTAGGGCCCGAGTGCCATGATTTCATATCTGAACCTATTATGTTTTCATGAATATATGTGAGTTCTTGATCCTATCTTGCAAGTCTATAGTCACCTACTATGTGTTATGATTCGGCAACCCCGAAGTGACAATTATCAGGACCACTTCCGGTGATGACCGTAGTTTGAGGAGTTCATGTATTCACTATGTGTTAATGCTTTGGTCCGGTACTCTATTAAAAGGAGGCCTTAATATCCCTTAGTTTCCGCTAGGACCCCGCTGCCACGGGAGGGTAGGATAAAAGATGCCATGCAAGTTCTTTTCCATAAGCACGTATGACTATATTCAGAATACATGCCTACATTACATTGATGAATTGGAGCTAGTTCTGTGTTACCCTAGGTTATGAATGTTACATGATGAACCACATCCGGCATAATTCTCTATCACCGATCCATTGCCTATGAGCTTTTCATATATTGTTCTTCGCTTTTTTACTTTTCTGTTGCTATTGTTACAATCACTACAAAATACCAAAAACATTACTTTTGCTATCGTTACCTTTTGCTACCATCACCACTACTATCATATTACTTTGCTACTAAATACCTTGCTGCAGATATTAAGTTTCTAGGTGTGGTTGAATTGACAACTTAGCTGCTAACACTTGAGAATATTGTTTGGCTCCCCTTGTGTCGAATCAATAAATTTGGGTTGAATACTCTACCCTCGAAAACTGTTGCGATCCCCTATACTTGTGGGTTATCAAGACTATTTTCTGGCGCCATTGCCAGGGAGCATAGATCTATTCTTTGAGTCACTTGGGATTTATATCTGCTTATCATTATGAAGAACTTGATAGATCCAAAAACCAAGATTTATCCCTCAACTACGAGGGGAGGTAAGGAACTGCCATCTAGCTCTGCACTTGATTCACCTTCTGTTTTGAGTAAGCTTGCGACACCTAAACCTACTTCTGCTATTAATTCTGATATGTTGCATATTATTGATGATGCCACTTCTGCTATGCATGATACTTATGATGAAACTACTTCTATGCTTGATACAACTGTGCCACTTGGTGAATTTCGTGATGAACAACTCGTTAGGGATAGAGAGAATGAAATTATTGAAACTGATAATACTGATGAAAGTGATTACGAAGGCTCTCCTAATAAATATGAATTACATGTTGTGCCTGAGGTCTATGTTATGGATGAAGAAATTAAACGAGACTTTCTTGCAGGCAATGATAGAAGTGATCTTAACAAATTATTAGCTAAGCTTAAACAAAAAACTCTGAATGCTAGAATGAAATATGATCCTGCTTATGCTACTTCACCTATCTTTGTTACTGATAAGGATTATGAATTCTCTATTGATCCTGATATAATTACTTCGGTTGAATCGGATCCTTTTGATGGCTATGAATCTGAAACTGTTGTGGCACATCTTACTAAATTAAATGATATAGCTACCCTGTTCACTATGATGAGAGAACTCGCTACTTTTATATCCTTAAAATATTTCCGTTTTCATTAAAGGGTGATGCTAAGATATGGTTTTATTCTCTTGATCCTGGTTGTGTGCGTAGTCCCCAGGATATGATTTATTACTTCTCTGCTAAATATTTCCCTGCTCATGAGAAACAAGCTGCCTTAAGGGATATATATAATTTTGTGCAAATTGAAGAAGAGAGTCTCCCACAAGCTTAGGGAGGCTTCTCCAATTACTTAATGCTTTGCCTGATCACCCTCTTAAGAAAAATGAAATACTTAATATCTTTTATAATGGACTAACCGATGCTTCCGGAGATTACCTGGATAGTTGTGCTGGTTCTGTTTTCAGGGAAAGAACACTGGATGAAGCTGGAATTCTATTGAATAATATGTTGACTCATAACCCACAAGTATAGGGGATCGCAACAGTTTTCGATAAGTAAGAGTGTCGAACCCAACAAGGACCTAAAGGTAGAACAAATATTCCCTCAAGTTCTATCGACCACCGATACAACTCTACGCATGCTTGATGTTTGCTTTACCGAGAACAAGTATGAAACTAGAAGTACTTTGTAGGTGTTATTGGATTGTTTTGCAAGATAATAAAGAGTACGTAAATAAAAAGTAGGGGCTGTATAGATAAAGAAACAATAAGTAAATATAGCGAGTGTGGAAAAGTGGCGGTAGGAGTTGCGAAATTGCCCCTAAGCAATTGACTACTTTACTAGACCGATAGCAAGTATTATGTGGGAGAGGACACTGCTAGCATGTCATCCCTGACTTGGAATTCTATGCACTTATGATTGGAACTATTAGCAAGCATCTGCAACTACTAATGTTCATTAAGGTAAAACCCAACCATAGCATTAAGATATATTGGCCCCCCTTCAATCCCGTATGCATCAATTTCTATGCTAGGTTGAAGCTTCTGGCACTCTAGCCCTCCAATACATAGTCCTATCAACATAAAACTACCCTATGGTGTGATCCACGCGCGCAATCATATGATGGGCACCAAAGGACAGCAAAATAACCACAAGCAAATTAAATCAATCATAGCAATTCATCAACCACCAATAGGACAACGAAAATCTACTCAGACATCATAGGATGGCAACACATCATTGGATAATAATATGAAGCATAAAGCACCATGTTCAAGTAGAGGGTACAGCGGGTTGCGTGAGAGTGGACCGCTGTAGATAGAGGGGGGAAGGTGATGGAGATGTTGGTGAAGATGGCGTAGGTGTTGGTGTAGATCGCGGTGATGATGATGGCCCCCGGTGGCACTCCGGTGCCATCGAAAGCGAGGGGGAGAGAGCCTACCTCCTTCTTCTTCTTCCTTGACCTCCTCCCTAGATGGGAGAAGGGTTTCCCTTCTGGTCCATGGCCTCCATGGCACGGGAGGGGCGAGAGCCCCTCCGAGATTGGATCTATCTCTCTTTCTCTCTCTGTTTCTGCGTTTTCAGATTCTTCCCTTTCACCGTTTCTTATATTCCGGGAGATCCGTAACTCCGATTGGGCTGAATTTTTAACATGATCTCTATACGGATATTATATTTCTTGCGGCGAAAGAAGGGTATCAACCGCCTTACAGGTGGCCCACGAGGGTTAGGGGCACGCCCAGGGGGGCAGGCGCGCCCCCTGTCTCGTGGCCACCTCTGGCACCGTCTCGCGTGGATTTTTCTTCCCAAAAATCATATATATTCCAAAAAAAATCTCCGTCAATTTTTATCCTGTTTGGACTCTATTTGATATGGATATTCCGCGAAACAAAAAACATGCAACAAACAGGAACTGGCACTGGGCACTGGATCAATATGTTAGTCCCAAAAATAGTATAAAAAGTTGCCAAAAGTATATGAAATTTGTAGAATATTGGCATGGAACAATCAAAAATTGTAGATACGACGGAGACGTATCAGCATCCCCAAGCGTAATTCCTGCTCGTCCTCGAGTAGGTAAATGATAAAAAAAGATAATTTTTGATGTGGAATGCTACCTAGCATAATCTTGATCATGTAATCTAATCATGGCATGAATATTAAGATATGAATGATTCAAAGCAATAGTCTATCACTTGACATAAAAACAATAATACTTCAATCCTACTAATAAAGCAATCATGTATTTTCAAAATAACATGGCCAAAGAAAGTTATCCCTACAAAATCATATAGTCTGGCTATGCTCCATCTTCACCACACAAAATATTCACATCATGCACAACCCCGATGACAAGCCAAGCAATTGTTTCATACTTTTGACGTTCTCAAACCTTTTCAACTTTCATGTAATACATGAGCGTGAGCCATGGACATAGCACTATAGGTGGAATAGAGTATGATCGTGGAGAAGACAAAAAGGAGAAGATAGTCTCACATCAACTAGGCGTATCAACGGGCTATGGAGATGCCCATCAATAGATATCAATGTGAGTGAGTAGGGATTGCCATGCAACGGATGCACTAGAGCTATAAGTGAATGAAAGCTCCAACTGAAACTAAGTGGGTGTGCATCCAACTTGCTTGCTCATGAAGACCTCGGGCATTTGAGGAAGCCCATCATCGAAATATACATGCCAAGTTATATAATGAAAATTCCCACTAGTATATGAAAGTGATAACTCAAGAGGCTCTCTATATGAAGAACATGGTGCTACTTTGAAGCACAAGTGTGGTAAAAGGATAGTAACATTTCCCCTTCTCTATTTTTCTCTCATTTTTTTTTGTTTTTTTTTGTTTTTTTGGTGGGCTTCTTTGGCCTCTTTTATTTATTTTTAAAGTCCGGAGTCTCATCCCGACTTGTGGGGGAATCATAGTCTCCATCATCCTTTCCTCACTGGGGCAATGCTCTAATAATGATGATCATCACACTTTTATTTACTTACAACTCGATATTACAACTCGATATCTAGAACAAGTATATGACTCTATATGAATGCCTCCGGTGGTGTACCGGGATGTGCAATGATCTAACGTAGGAATGACATCAAAAAACGGACAAGCCATGAAAACATCATGCTAGCTATCTTACGATCATGCAAAGCAATATGACAATGAATGCTCAAGTCATGTATATGATGATGATGGAAGTTGCATGCAATATATCTCGGAATGGCTATGGAAATGCCACGATAGGTAGGTATGGTGGATGTTTTGAGGAAGGTATATGGTGGGTTTATGGTATCGGCGAAAGTTGCGCGATACTAGAGAGGCTAGCAATGGTGGAAGGGTGAGAGTGCGTATAATCCATGGACTCAACATTAGTCATAAAGAACTCACATACTTATTGCAAAAATCTATTAGTCATTGAAACAAAGTACTACGCGCATGCTCCTAGGGGGATAGATTGGTAGGAAAAGACCATCGCTCGTCCCCGACCGCCACTCATAAGGAAGACAATCAATAAATAAATCATGCTCCGACTTCATCACATAACGGTTCACCATACGTGCATCCTACGGGAATCACAAACCTCAACACAAGTATTTCTACTAATCCACAACTACCCACTAGCATGACTCTAATATCACCACATTTATATCGCAAAACTATTGCAAGGAATCAAACATATCATATTCACTGATCTACAAGTTTTATGTAGGATTTTATGACTAACCATGTGAATGACCAGTTCCTGTCATCTCTCTAAATAGATATAAGTGAAGTAAGAGAGTTTAATTCTTTCTACAAAAGATATGCCCACGCTCTAACAAATATAAGTGCAGCAAAAGAACATTCTACAAATGACGGTTTTCTATGTAAAGAGAAACAGGCAATCCAAACTTCAAATGATATAAGTGAAGCACATGAAGCATTCTATAAAGCCATACTCAAAAGATATAAGTGAAGTGCAAAGAGCATTCTATAAATCAACCAAGGACTATCTCATACCATCATGGTGCATAAAATAAAAATGAAAACTAAATGCAAAAGACGCTCCAAGATTGCACATATCGCATGAACGAAACGAATCCGAAAACATACTGATACTTGTTGAAGAAAGAGGGGATGCCTTCCGGGGCATACCCAAGCTTAGACGCTTGAGTCTCCTTGAATATTTACTTGGGGTGCCTTGGGAATCCCCAAGCTTGAGCTCTTGCCTCTCTTCCTTCTTCTCACATCGAGACCTTCTCGATCATCGAACACTTCATCCACACAAAACTTCAACAGAAAACTCGGTAAGATCCGTTAGTATAATAAAGCAAATCACTACTCTAAGTACTGTTGCAAACCAATTCATATTTTGTTTTTGCATACGTAGACTGTAGTATAACTTTTTAATGCCTTAATCCACTAATATAAATTGATAGTTTCATCAAAACAAACAAACTATGCATCAAAACAGAATCTGTCTAAAACAGAACAGTCTGTAATAATGTGAACATTCACCATACTTCTGATACTTGAAAAATTCTACCAAAATTAGAAAAAATAAAAAATTTGTATAGGAAGACATTTCAAAAAGAATCAGAACAATTTGAAGTTCCAGCTAAAAATGTAAAATCGCGCACTACAGCCAAAGCTTCTGTCCTACACCGTACAAACCATCAAGCAAATGTAAACATCCTAAAGGCAAACATTGGCATATTATTTTTATAATACAAGGGGATTGTACAAGGGGATAATTATTTTTATTGAAAAGTTTCTGTAATCAAGATTCACAAAATTTCCGTGAGCATGAACAAAGTTCAAGGCTAGCTCCCACTTCAACAATGCTTGTCTTTCTCACTTTCGCTTTCCTTTTTGAAAAAGTTTTCGGATCCCCTCTTTATTTTTTTTGTTTTTAAACTATATAAAATCCTTCAACAGAAATAAATGACTCTCTAAAACTTCCGGGTTGTCTCCCTGGCAGTGCTTTCTTTAAAGCCATTAAGCCAGGCATATAGTGCTCAAGTAACGGATCCACCCGGATCCCAAGGTATATCAAAGCCAATTTTAATTAACAATGATTTGTAATTTAGTGATGAGCACAAGGTAACATATATCATGTAATGACGAAGTCTAACTCTCTTCCTATGCATCGGCATGACATAAAAGAATAATTCATGCACACAAAGTAAAGGCCAATGCATGGTATAAATAGTTTCTTGCAATTTTATCGTATTGGAAACATAGAGAGGTGGAGATATAATTACTCTCTCATAATAATTGCAAGTAGGAGCAGAAAGAACATGCATATTATATTCATCAAAATCATCATGTGTAGTAGTAAAAGGCAACCCATCAATATATTCCTTAATAAGAGCAAACTTCTCCAATATAGTGTAGTCGGGAGAATTCAAAAAGATAATAGGACTGTCATGTGTGGGTGCAGTAGCAACAATTTCATGTTTAACATAAGGAACTATACCAAGTTCATCTCCATCAGCATAATTCATATTGGCATCTTGGCCACAAGCATAGCAAGCATCATCAAAAAGGGATATTTCAAGAGAATCGATGGGATCATAACAATCATCATAACAATCATCATAACAATCATCATAGCAATCGATGGGAATTAAACAATGTATGAGTTGAAGAGTTACTCTCATTAGAAGGTGGGCACGGGTAGCTAGTCCGCTCTTCCTCATTTTGTTGTTCGCTCTCCTCCTCATCTTTTTCATCCAATGAGCTCACAGTTTCATCAATTTCTTCTTCCATAGACTCCTGTAAAATATTAGTTTCTTCTTGGACAGCGGAGACTTTCTCAATAAGCGCATTAATATAGGAATTATATTCAAAATTATCAAAGCAATATTTTAAGATAGCTAAATTTTCAGGCCTATAAACAACATCATCATAAGCTTCATGCTTTTCAAACAAAGATTCAATTTCATAAGCACCCTTAAAAGCAACAAATTCTTCTATTTGTTCCACATCATAGTAATCATATATACCATTAGCATAAGAAGCTAAGGTTTAATTAAGGGAATGTGTGGAGCCTTCACCTTAGAGCAACAAGTATAATCATATCTCAAGCATAGTTGCCTAGCATACCAATTCAATATATGAATTTGATCCCATAATAGTTTCCCTTTTCTTTCAAGCGGTAATCCCTAAAGTATTCACGTTGATCCAACGTTACTCCCATTACATAATTGAATGGGGTTTTCTCACGATTATTAAAGTAGTACATAATATTTTTCACATAACCAGCATCGAGGGTTTTAGGAGGTTCCCCGTCTCCATGAGTAGCAAGTACACCTAATTTTTTTGGTATTTCGTGTTCCATATCCATAACTAAAGATAGAGAACAACTAAGAACAGAAAATAAAAATTACTTAGTGATAAAGCAAACAAGCACACACGAGAATATTCACCCCACGCTATTGCTCCCCGGCAACGGCGCCAGAAAAAGGTCTTGATAACCCACAAGTATAGGGGATCGCAAGAGTTTTCGATAAGTAAGAGTGTCGAACCCAACGAGGAGCTAAAGGTAGAACAAATATTCCCTCAAGTTCTATCGACCAATGATACAACTCTATGCACGCTTGATGTTCGCTTTACCTAGAACAAGTATGAAACTAGAAGTACTTTGTAGGTGTTGTTGGATAGGTTTGCAAGATAATAAAGAGTACGTAAATAAAAAGTAGGGGCTGTTTAGATAAAGAAACAATAAAGTAAATATAGCGAGTGTGGAAAAGTGGTGGTAGGAGTTGCTAAATTGCCCCTAAGCAATTGACTACTTTACTAGACCGATAGCAAGTATTATGTGGGAGAGGCCACTGCTAGCATGTCATCCCTGACTTGGAAATGCACTTATGATTGGAACTATTAGCAAGCATCCGCAACTACTAATGTTCATTAAGGTAAAACCCAACCATAGCATTAAGATATATTGGTCCCCCTTCAATCCCGTATGCATCAATTTCTATGTTAGGTTGAAGCTTCTGTCACTCTTGCCCTCCAATACATAGTCCTATCAACATACAACTAACCCTATGGTGTGATCCACGCGCGCAATCATATGATGGGAACCAAAGGACAGGAACATAACCACAAGAAAATTAAATCAATCATAGCAATTCATCAACCACCGATAGGACAACGAAAATCTACTCAGACATCATAGGATGGCAACACATCATTGGATAATAATATGAAGCATAAAGCACCATGTTCAAGTAGAGGGTACAACGGGTTGCGGGAAAGTGGACCGCTGTAGATAGAGGGGGGAAGGTGATGGAGATGTTGGTGAAGATGCGGAGGTGTTGGTGTAGATCGCGGTGATGATGATGGCCCCGGTGGCACTCCGGTGCCACCAGAAGCGAGGGGGAGAGAGCCCCCCTCCTTCTTCTTCTTCTTCCTTGACCTCCTCCCTAGATGGGAGAAGGGTTTGGTTTCCCCTCTGGTCCATGGCCTCCATGGCACAGGAGGGGCGAGAGCCCCTCCGTGATTGGATATGTCTCTCTGTCTCTCTCTGTTTCTGCGATTTCAGATTCTTCCCTTTCACCATTTCTTATATTCTCGGAGATCCGTAACTCTAATTGGGCTGAAATTTTAACACGATCTCTATCCGGATATTAGCTTTCTTGCGGCGAAAGAAGGGCATCACCCGCCTTACGGGTGGCCCACGAGGGTCAGGGGCGCGCCCAGGGGGGGCAGGCGCGCCCCCAGCCTCGTGGCCACCTCAGGCACCGTCTCGCATGGATTTTTCTTCCCAAAAATCATATATATTTCAAAAAAATCTCCGTCAGTTTTTATCCCGTTTGGACTCCATTTGATATGGATATTCTGCGAAACAAAAAACATGCAACAAACAGGAACTGACACTGGGCACTGGATCAATATGTTAGTCCCAAAAATAGTATAAAAAGTTGCCAAAAGTATATGAAAGTTGTAGAATATTGGCATGGAACAATCAAAAATTATAGATACGACAGAGACATATCATTGACAAATGAAAATAATTGGACACTTCCTGAGCCTCTTCCTAAACCAACTCCAAAGAAAAGGGGTGTTCTATTTCTCAGTCCTGAAGATATGCAAGAGGCAAAGAAATCCATGAAAGAAAAGGGTATTAAAGCTGAAGATGTTAAGAATTTACCTCCTATTGAAGAAATACATGGTCTTAATTTACCGCCTATTGAAGAACTATATGGTTTTCACCTATTGAAGAAACACATGGTCTTGATAACCCAACACAGGTAGTAAAGGTAAATTCTCTCTATAGATATGATAAAGCTGAAATCCCATTCACCAAGTTTGCTATCCCATGCTTAGATGAGTTTGATAAATTTATGGTTAAGCAAGAATACTTCAATGCTTATTTTGGTAGAGAATTAAAATGCAGTGCTGATATGATTGAACACTTGGGTGATTATATGGCTAATGTCAAATGTGAACTTAAACTTATTAGTAAACATGCTTCTATGGTTACCACTCAAGTAGAACAAGTACTTAAGGCTCAAAATGATTTGCTCAATGAATTGAATAGTAAGAATAAGGACTATGCTGTTAGAGTGGCTACTAGAACTGGTAAAATGACTCAGAAACCTTTGTATCCTGAAGGCCACCCTAAGAGAATTGAACAAGATTCTCAGAGAAATAATATAGATGCACCTAGTCCTTCTAAAAGAAAGAAAAAGAAAAATGATAGGACTTTGCATGCTTCTAGTGAACCTATTGCTGAAACACCTCAGAATCCAAATGATATTTCTATTTCTGATGCTGAAACACAATCTGGTAATGAACATGAACCTAGTGATAATGTTAATAATAATGTTCATGTTGATGTTCAACCTAGCAATGATAATAATATAGAAATTGAACCTGTTGTTGATCTTGATAACCCACAATCAAAGAATCAATGTTATGATAAGATAGACTTTGTTGCTAGGAAACATGGTAAAGAAAGAGAATCATGGGTTCAAAAACCCATGCCTTTTCCTCCCAAACCATCCAAGAAAAAGGATGATGAGGATTTTGAGCGCTTTGCTGAAATGATTAGACCTATCTTTTTGCGTATGCGTTTGACTGATATGCTTAAACTGAACCCTTATGCTAAGTACATGAAAGATATTGTTACTAATAAAAGAAAGATACTGGAAGATGAAATTTCCACCATGCTTGCTAATTACACTTTTAAGGGTGGAATACCTAAGAAGTTAGGAGATCCAGGAGTACCCACTATACCATGCTCCATTAAAAGAAATTATGTTAAAACTGCTTTATGTGATCTTGGAGCCAGTGTTAGTGTTATGCCTCTCTCTTTATATCGTAGACTTGATTTAATAAGTTGACACCTACTGAAATATCTTTGCAAATGGCTGATAAATCAACGGCTATACCTGTCGGTATTTGTGAGGATGTGCCTGTTGTGGTTGCAAACGTTACTATTTTAACGAACTTTGTTATTCTTGATATTCCCGAGGACGATACTATGTCTATTATTCTTGGAAGACCCTTTTTGAATACTGTAGGAGCTGTTATTGATTGCACCAAAGGCAATGCCACTTTTCATGTTAATGGTAATGAGCATACGGTACACTTTCCGAGGAAACAACCTCAAGTCCACAGTATCAATTCTATTGGAAAAATTCCATCGATTATTTTTGGAGGTTTTGAATTTCCTCTTCCTACTCTCAAGAAGAAATATGATATTCTTATTGTTGGGGATGTGCATACCCCCGTTGAGGTAACCTAGTGTTATTCAAAAATTCTTCGGTTCCATGTTATTCGGAATGAGTTTGTTAACAAGACTTGATCAAACTTGTTAATGGATTCCTTTTGATGATCATGAGATGGATGAAGTTAGAAAGCACAACCTTCTGTGCCCTCCTTTTACTTTCTATTATTTATATTAAATAAAGTAGAAATAGTATTTTCTGTCTATTATCTGAATTATACGTGCAATATAAAAATACCCCAAAAATAAAAGTTCTCCAAATGCCCAGAAATTTAAATAGGATTTTTTCTGGAATATTTGAGAATATTTGGCACTGAGAACATAGCAGGGGGGCATCCACCTGGCGACGAGGGTGGAGGGCGCGCCCCCTGCCTCATGGGCCCACGATGGCCCTCCTCCACTTATTCATGCACCCACACATTCCTTCTTCCTCCCACAAACACCATTATCCAGCTCAAGCACGAGTTCTAGCCCCTTTTGCTGCGATTTTCGATCTCCTTGCTCAAGGCACCTCTCACAAAACTGCTTTGTGGGATTGTTCCTTGGTATGTGACTCCTCCATTGGTCCAATTAGTTTTTGTTCTAGTGCTTTATTCATTGCATATTTTTGCTGCTTAGGTGACCCTGTTATTTAGCTTGCATGTCAAATTTATATGGTTCCAAGTAGTCCTAATGCATGATATAGGCTCTAGGCACTTGTAGGAGTAGTTGCAATCAATTTTGTAGAGTTTGGTTTACTTTTATTTGAAGTTACTAAAAATTTCAGAAAATTTTCAGAGGAAGAAATATGTTTAGGAAAATGTACCAAGGTGGTTCTTCAAGGAAACAAGGACCCAGGCTTGCAATGTGTGATGCTGATGATGAGCCACCAAGGGACGCTCTAGTGCGGCCTTGTGAATGGCCTTCAGAGGACCTCATGGATCGAGCAAGAATTAAGGAAGAATTTAACGCATATTTGCGTAATGCTGATCTTGTGAGCTTCGAGGCACAAAAGTGCCGTTAGTACCACTATCTCACTAGTTCCTTTGTGAGGAGGTTTGAATTTTCATCTTCACGCAATTCTCAAACTGTCATGTTTGATCTTTATGAAAATTCTTATACTATGGACTTAGAGGATTTTACCACTGCCTGCAAACTTCCACAATGGGGTAGTACTAATGAACCCCACAAATCTGAGTTTAGAGATTTTCTTGCTAGTATAACTATGGGAGAGTCGAGAGATATAACACAAGCTACCATAGGGAGCATTCACTTTCTTGCTATACATTATTTTGCTCTCTTCATAGGTAGATGCTTTAATGGTAAATATGAAGCATGTCACATGTGTGTCCCTGACCTCAGTATTCCTAGGAGTGCTGTGTTAGGAGATAAATCTTATAATTTGGGAGCCATTGTTGCATGTAGGTTGCATCTTAATAGATTTAATGGAGATTTCTTTGGTGGAATTTATGCAACCCGCATAGCTAATTTTCTTGGTATAACCATACGTGATGATGATATTGAGTTGCCTCCTGCTTATTTGGATTATGAGGCTATGGTTCATCATCATTTTGTTGAGAGGAACAATCGGTTCCTCCAGTACCGACTAATCTTTGACAGACGACGCACCTATCACGTCGCTCTCCCTGCTTCTACTTTCTTTGACTTTTAGGCAAAAGGGAGATATTTTATAACCAGAGAGGAGGCGAAAGAGTATAAGAGGAGGGCTGAGATAGATCGCCTCCAAGCTGCAGCCCACGACGCAATGACTGATGCATCTTAGTACAACCCCAACTATTGCTTTGGATATCCGTCGGGCCAGCCGTGGCCATAGACCAAATTAGGCCAAAAGCCTAAGCTTGGGGGAGTACGTATTTCCCACCGACATTACATTCATGTTCACACACTAATTGCTATTTGTCGGTGCTCATACTTTTTCATTGTATTATCCATGCTAGTTTATTTTCTCTTTTTATGCTTTCTTCTTGTGTGTTTAATAAACCTTAAGAAAAACCAAAAAGCTTTAGTTGTAGCTTTTAGCTAGTTTTAATTTCCATGCCTGTAGTAGTAATTAAAAAGAAAACCCAAAAAGATTTCATGTTCTTCTTTTGCTTGTTGGGAGCTTTCCCGTGTAAATAGTTTTATTTCTTTTCTTTTCTTTGGGGGTCGATAGGAGAAGACCATAATTAAATCGTTAAAGTGGATCTTATATGCATTATTGTTGATCTGACAAAAGAGTCCATATTGCCTTGTCTTCTCCTGTTTATTGAATGCTTGCAGATTCTAGCTTAGTCCAATGCATGCGCACTATTATTATTATTATTCACATCATTCGGTCGTGCAAGTGAAAGGCAATTACTACAAAATACCAAAAACATTACTTTTGCTCTCGTTACCTTTTGCTACCATTACCACTACTATCATATTACTTTGCTACTAAATACCTTGCTGCAGATATTAAGTTTCCAGGTGTGGTTGAATTGACAACTCAGCTGCTAACACTTGAGAATATTCTTTGGCTCCCCTTGTGTCGAATCAATAAATTTGGGTTGAATACTCCACCCTCAAAAACTGTTGCGATCCCCTATACTTGTGGGTTATCAGCAACCCGCAGGTACCAATCTAAGGTTTTGAGACAAAGATTGAATACAAGAGATGAACTAGGGTTTGAGAGGAGATGGTGATTGTGAAGATGTTGATGAAGATTGGTCCTCCCATAATGAGAGGATCGTTGGTGATGACGATGGCTTCAATTTCCCCCTCCGGGAGGGAAGTTTGCCTGGCGGAATCGCTCAACCGGAGCTCTAGATTGCTTCTGCCCAGGTTCCGCCTCGAGACGGCGATGCTTCATTCTGAAAGCCTTCTCTTTATTTATTTTCTAGGTCAAAATCCTTCATATAGCAGAAGATGGGCACTGGAGGCTGGCCAGGGGGCCCACAAGCTCAGGGGCGCGCCCTGGGGGTAGGAAGCGCCCCCAGGCTTGTGGCCACCTTGTGGGTCCCCTTCTGGTATTTCTTCACCCAATATTTTTTATATATTTCAAAATAATTCTTCATAAAGTTTCAGGACATTTGGAGTTGTGCAGAATAGGGATCTCAGAGTTTCTCCTTTCTGATCCAGAATTCCAGCTACCGGCATTCTCCCTCTTCATATAATTCATGCAAAATAAGAGAGAAAAGGCATAAGAGTTGTATCATAAAGTGTAATAACAGTCTATAATGCAATAAATATCAACATAAAAACATGATGCAAAATGGACGTATCACTGGATTCCGAAAGATGTGGACCTAGACGTAATGAAGACTGCCTCTGTCGAAGACTTGACGTATTCTCCAAGAGGTCTCCTGCCGCCTCCACGCGATCCCCAAGATACCGACCATGTAACCCTAGATACCCTACATGGCGTGTATATAAGCAAGGGATTTAGCCCGTAGAGGGGACCGAATCACAATTACATTCATCTAGCCGTAGAGGTAGAACACAACTTATGATCTTGAGGTAGATCACCTCTGTACTTGATAGATACATCTCCATCAATATAAATAAGAGCAGGACGTAGGGTTTTACCTCCATTAAGAGGGCTCGAACCTGGGTAAACATTGTCCCCCTTGTTCCTGTTACCACCGATCTGAGATCGACGGCTCGGGACCCCCTTCCCCGAGGTCTGCCGAATTTCACACTAACAGTTAGGCTGTCCAAGGGATTTCCGGATGGTACGTAAATGGTTGGGCCCTTGCCCCACCTCTGCTGCATTGGAGAGATGCATGACCGAGTTTTCCGGCTACCAGGTTACTAGGCATTCAAGTCGTCCCCCGTGCCATTTGCTGGGTTTTTTCTGTTTGGGTGCAACGGGTAATGTAACGCCCCGAGACCGTTGTGCCAGGTGTCTTCGAGTTTTTCGCTGTTGTTGCCTTGTCATTCACTTGCGTGTTGCATCTTGCCATGTCATCATGTGCATTGCATCATCATGTTTTCAAAACTTGCATCCTTCCGGGTTCCCCCAGTTCCTTCTGTTGTCCGTTTTGAGCCCAGACACACTTGCATGCGCCCGCGGCACCTCTGAATATTATTTTATAAGTGGCCGAAAAAATTTCTCTGAATGGGATGAACATTGGCATGCGGTGTTGTTATGTTGTCAGTAGGCCGCCTGCCAAGTTTCATCGCATTCAGAGTCCGTTTGACGCCCCAACAGTTAACTATAGCGGCATTATAGCCGGTCTATCATAGGATGTTTCCGGTCTCCGGAAACGGTTGCCGGGTTGCATTCCTCCTCTCTCTTCTCAGTCCAACCACATACTTGACCTCGTTCACCTAACCCCTCTTTGCACAGTGCATCGACCCCTCGCGCGCGCCCGAAACTCCCCCGAACCCAACCCGGACAGTCATCACCATTGGGTCCGGATCATCCCCAAACATCTATAAAGTATCACCGGTTTCTCGTTGGACTCTCCTAACCTATTCATCTCGGACCGCCCGATTATGATGGGAGGGACCTAACCGCCCTAAACTGATCTGTATTGCTATATATAGTCCCCCTTTGTCCATTTCTAGTCAAACCCTAACTTCTAGGCAGCTTGTCCCTCGCGCCGCCGCCAGCAGCATCTTCCTCGGGATCCCACCCGAGCCTATCCACACACAGCCGCCACCTCGCACCACTAGATCCACCACACCACAACCAACTAACCAATGCAGCTCCCCACCGTTGATCTGGAACGTCAGATCTAGATCGAACGGCCCTCGTCGCCCCAGTTCATCCCGCGGAGGCTCTGGATCCAGCAGCTCCGCGTAGCGTTGCAAGGCCCGAGCGCCTCGTCTCCTCCTCCCATGCCTCCATCCAGGATGGATCGGGAGCGGCACTGCCCTGCGCCAGCTTGCCGGAGCAGAGCTCCTCCTGCCGACGCCCTCCGCCACCCAAGCGAGCCCCCATTGCGCCCTCTCCTTCCTTTGTTTTCCTCCTCTTTGTACCTCATCTCTCTCTCTCTCTCTCAGGTGAACCTGGCTGCCATGGACAGCTGTCGCCGGACCTGCCTCCATCGGCCTCCGTTCGGCGCGTCACCGCCGGGATCCGCTCGGCTCCTCGCCGAGTCGCCGCTTTCCTTCACCTGCTGCTGCCTTCAGGACCCCGTGTTGCCGAGGATCTGTCCCATCGCCGAAGACCTGTGCTGCTCCACCTCGTAAACGGACCAACCCGCTCGCTGCTTCTCATTCCCTTCTTCTCTCGTTCATTCTGGTTTCCTCTCTCACCTGCTGCTTCTCTTCTCCATGAAACTCGCAGGAACTCCATGGCCGTCCCCGAGCCCCAACTATGGACAACTGCTACCGGAGCTCATCTTCCCCATCATCGCAGGTGCCACCACCGGCGAGAGTCCCAAGCCACCAACGCCATGGACGGAATCCGTCCAGGATCTCGCCGCCGTCTGCTCCTGACTTCCCTGCCGTCCTTGCCTTCGTCCGCCTGAACAGTCGCGCCGCGTTGCTCTGTTTCTGTCGAGTGAGATGGAGAACGCTCCTGCTGCTCTTGTCATGCGCCAGGTGGGCCACGCACCGGCCTCCAGCCCAGCTACCATCCGCAACCCATCCCCACAAGGCTCGGCCGCTCCTGCGTCCAGCGCCCAAGGTAGGCCCCGCCACTGTTTTGGCCCAGCCAAATCCAGCCCAATGTGAGCATCACCCGAAAGACCTCTGTGCTCTGTTGGGCCAACAGATGCGGCCTGGTCCATGTTTTTTCCGCAGAACGAATTTAGACATTTTCCAGAGTTACCAGTTTTGCAGAAAAACCCTTGTTGTTCATGCATTTAATAACTAATTAACCATGCATCATATGTAAATAATTTATATATGTAAAATTACTAGAATTTAATCTAGTTTCACAATATCCAACTTGCATGCATGTTTGAAATGTTTAAATTGTTGTTTGCATATATTTTGCTTAATTTCCATGCTAAAATGTTTTATTTCATAACTTAATCACTGTAGCTCCAAATTTAATAAACTTTATATGTAAATGGGGTAGAAAAATGCATAGATTAACATGTTGTACTTACTTTGCATGTTTAACAACTATAAAATATGCTTTAGGACAGAACAGTACCAAATCTAAAATATGCACATGAGGTTTTTTCCGGACTTGTTGCTTGTTGATCCGGCCTCATTCAAACTTGCCTAGATAGGTAGTTTTATTATGCTTCACCTCTTTCCATGTTTAATAACATTTAATATTGTTGGGTACATAAACAAGAGTGAACTAAATGATTGAATGTGGTGTTCCGTCAATATGCAACTCGTTGCATATTGAGCTCCGCTTAATTTGTAGAATTGTTTGTGCACTTTGCCATGCCATGCCTCATTAAACCGGACATGCATCATACTTGGTCGTGCATCATGCCATGTTTATGTGATGGTTGTTTACTATGATGCTTGATTCTTTCCGGGTTGCTTCTCTCGTTAGCTTCGGTTTCATTCCGGAGTTCTGAGGATTCGTTTGACTACATTGGTTCGTTTCCTTCATGGACTCGTTCTTCTTCCTTGCGGGATCTCAGGCAAGATGACCATACTCTCGAAATCACTTCTATCTTTGCTTGCTAGTTGTTCGCTCTATTTCTATGTCGCTCTACCTACCACTTGCTATATCATGCCTCCCGTATTGCCATGTGAAGCCTCTAACCCACCTTCCTAGCAAACCGTTGTTTGGCTATCTTACCGCTTTTGCTCAGCCCCTCTTATAGCGTTGCCAGTTGCAGGTGAAGATGAAGTTTGTTCCATATTGGAACATGGATATTGTTGGGATATCATTATTATATCTTATTTACTTTAATGCATCTATGTACTTGGTAAAGGATGGAAGGCTCGGCCTTATGCCTGGTGTTTTGTTCCACTCTTTCCGCCCTAGTTTCCATCATACTGGTGTTATGTTCCTTGATTTTGCGTTCCTTACGCGGTTGGGTGTTATGGGAACCCCTTGAGAGTTCACTTTGAATAAAACTCCTCCAGCAAGGCCCAACCTTGGTTTTACCATTTGACCACCTACCACCATATACCTTTCCCTCGGGTTCTGCAGACTCAAGGGTCATCTTTATTTTAACCCCCCCCCCCCCGGGGGCCAGTGCTCCTCTGAGTGTTGGTCCGAACCGAGCCGCCTGCGGGGCCACCTCGGGGAAACTCGAGGGTTGGTTTTACTCGTAGCTTGTCTCATCCGGTGTTTCCCTGAGAACGAGATACGTGTGACTCCAATCGGGATTTGTCGGCACATCGGGTGGCTTTGCTGGTCTTGTTTTACCATTGTTGAGATGTCTTGTAACAGGGATTCCGAGACTAATCGGGTCTTCCCGGGAGAAGGAATATCCTTCGTTGGCCGTGAGAGCTTGTGATGGGCTAAGCTGGGACACCCCTGCAGATGGGAATTTGTGGCAGATGGGAATTTGTTAATATCCGGTTGTAGAGAACTTGACACTTAACTTAATTAAAATAAATCAACTGCATGTGTAGCCGTGATGGTCTCTTTTCGGTGGAGTTCGGGAAGTGAAGACGGCCTTGTGTTATGCTTGAACGTAAGTAGCTTCAGGATCACTTATAGCTTCTTAACCGTGTTTTGCTTCTCTTCTCGCTCTTATTTGCGTATGTTAGCCACCATATATGCTAGTGCTTGCTGCAGCTCCACCTCACTACCCCTTTCCTACCCATAAGCTTAAATAGTCTTGATCTCACGGGTGTGAGATTGCTGAGTCCTCGTGACTCACGGATACTTCCAAACAGTTGTAGGTGTCGAGGATACCAGTGCCAGTGATGCTAACGAACTCAAGTGGGAGTTCGACGGGGATTCGGGCCGTTACTATGTTTATTTTGCTGATGATCAGTAGTGGAGCCTAGTTGGGACGATCGGGGATATAGCATTTGGGGTTGTCTTCCTTTATTTTGGTTCCATAGTCGGACCTTTGATTGTACTTTAGATAATGTATGAATTATTTATGTATTGTGTGAAGTGGCGATTGTAAGCCAACTGAAAGTGCAACTATCCCCGGGTGGTTTTGGTAATTCCTAACAACATATAGCTCATTGAGCTAACATTATTCCAAGATTAATATTTCAGGAAAAGCTCAATGAATGGCATGGCATGGATGAGGAAAGTGGATCCCTCAAAATTCTAAGGACAAAAACTTTGGCTCAAGCTTCAAGATCAAGACTCTACATTTTATATTTTAGTGATCCAAGATCACATTGAGTCTATAGGAAAAGCCAATACTATCAAGGAGGGATGAGGTGTTGCTTAATGGCTTGCTTTCTCAAAGTGCTTAGTGATATGCTCCAAAACCCTCAACTACCTTCCCACATCCACATTTGACCTAAACCAAAAGTCAAACTCGGCCCCACCGATTCTATATATCCGGCGCCACCGAGTTTCAAATGTCATAGCCACTGCCACAAACCCTAGCAATTTGGTTTCACTGATAGGGATCTTGGCCTCACCGAGATCGGATTGCAATCTCTATGTTTCCCTTCGTAACGTTTCGGTCTTACCGATATGAGCGATCGGTCCACCGAGATTGCAATGTAAACTCTCTGTTTCCCTTTTGTAACATTTCGGTCTCACTGAGATGAGCGAATCGGTCCCACCGAGTTTACCTGACCAACTCTCTCGTTAGCTTATTACCAAAATTGGTCCCACCGAGTTTGTGTAATCGGTCGCACCGAGATTACGTTATGCCCTAACCCTAACCATATCCGTCCTACCGAGTTGCATCTCAGTCCCACCGAAAATCCTAACGGTCACTAGGTTTGCTGAATCGGTCCGACCGAGTTTAACCATTCGGTCCACCGAGTTTGGAAAATTGTGTGTAATGGTTAGATTCTATGTGGAGGCTATATATACCCCTCCACCCACTCTTCATCTGTGGAGAGAGCCATCAGAACATACCTACACTTTCAATACACATTTTCTGAGAGAGAACCACCTACACTTGTGTTGAGGTCAAGATATTCCATTCCAACCATATGAATCTTGATCTCTAGCCTTCCCAAGTTGCTTTCCAATCAAATCTTCTTTCCACCAAATCCAAATCCTGAGAGAGAGAGTTGAGTGTTGGGGAGACTATCATTTGAAGCACAAGAGCAAGGAGTTCATCATCAACACACCATTTGTTACTTCTTGGAGAGTGGTGTCTCCTAGATTGGCTAGGTGTCACTTGGGAGCCTCCGACAAGATTGTGTGTAACATCCCAAAATTCTAGATTTTGGAATGTTATAATAAATAGATAGATTTGATTGATTGTTTGATTGATTGTGTGAAATTGAGTGAAATTCGAAACCTTTTTGAAAGTTAAATGAGAGGGAATAAAAGGACTTTCCCAAACTTTCATTTTTCATTTGTGATCTCCATGAATTCAAATTCTTTTCACCATGAAACCCTGGAGAGAAGATGACATGACTTCTTCCATTTATTTAAATGACAAGGGGTGTTGAAAATATTTGAATTTCATTTGGAAAATATTTCCAATTTTGAAACTTTATGCAACTCAATGATTTTCATGAGAGGAGATAAAATGACTTCTTCAAATTATATGAAATATAAGTTGGGAGTTTCAAGGATCAAATTCAAAGCCTTTTTGAATTTATTTTCAATTTGGAGTTATTTGAGTTTTATTCAAGTTATTTTTCTCCAAAAATAAAATATATGGAAAATATGGTAACATGATTCCCTACATTAGAAAATTGGAGAAAAATTAATTTGAAATCATTTTGGTATTTTTTTAAAATGATTTTTATTGGATTTTAATAGACCAGTAGCACTCTTTGATTTATCTGAATTTATGTGGATTTTATTTGAAGTTATGAAAATGTTCACGTCGTAGAAAATCTTTTTCTGAAAATTTTGATATATTATGTGCCTATATAAAATTTTATTTGTTTTGTTTTTTTCTGTTGCCTGGAAAATCTTACTAAAAAATAATAAAAACAAAAAAAAATCCGCCGAGTGAGCCGGCCCAGCTCCCAGGCCAGGCCACGGCCCAGCCCACGCCACCGCCATCCCCGAGCTCCCGAGCGGGAGACCTGCCGCCGCATGATTCCGCCGCCGCGCCGTGACCGCCTCGGCCTCCGTGCCCCCTCCTCCACGCCTCGACCTCCCCTCCTCCTTTATAAGCGACGCCCGGATCCCTCTCTCTCCTCTTTCACCGCCTGCTGCCGCAATGCCATCGCTGGCGCTCGCCTCGCTGCCTCCGCCGTCGAGCACCGCCGCGGCTGCCCGCGACGTCGTCGACCACCCCCGACACCACCACTACACCCGCCGCCCAACGCCGCCCCTTCCCGACCTCTTCGCTGGCCTCGACGACCGCCAGAGTCGCCGCCCCGATCGGATCCGAGTCACCGGAGAACCGCCGGAACCGCCTCCGCCGCGGTAAATCCTAACCCCGATCCGCCGCCGGTTTTTAACAAAAAAACCGCCTCTGACCGATCCGATCCAGATCGGGATTTTTTTAAAGAAATAAAATAAACCGTCTCGTTTTATTTAGTGAACGTTTTTCGTTTAGTTAATTTCAGTGAATAGATTCGTCCATTAGAATTCCGTAATGAAAGTTCGTTAATTAGATTTTTTTCTTTTTCTATTAGTTTTAGACAGGGACTTCTTTGTAGATATTTTATTTACAGATTAGCCCCTCGACTTCAAGCACTCATAACTTTTTACTCGTTAGACCAAATCCAACGAAACCAATGCTCACTTCTTCATTACGATCCCCTCTATCCCGTAATCCTACTCAAAGATGTTTTTGAAAGTTTTAAAATTTGAATTAGAACAGATTTGTATTCAAACTTCGTTTGATCATAACTTGAGTTTCGTAGCTCCGTTTGAGTTGATTCTTTTTGCAAATCGAAGATCTTGACCTAAACTTTCTGATAAGGCCAAATTCACATAATTTTGGTACTGTTAGAAATTTTTTTATGTTGCAAGAGATATTTGCCTGGTTTTGATGTTTTTCGAATCGACTTCTTCGATCTTTCTGGTCTTTTGAGTGATTGCTTATGTGTGGTTACTATTGCTTGATTACGATAGATTGACTGGAGTGTGACGAGTAGAGCTATCAAGATGTTTGAGTGTGAATCATCTTCATCAACATTGCAGGCAAGTTCACACTTTGATCATATCCCTTTCATACCCAGTTTTTATGCATTAGTTTCACCCTCAAACATTGCATGAGTAGGATTGTTAACATGTGGGTATTGGGAAGTAGTTGATGAGGTAGGAACCTATGTCCCCGCATTCAAACCTTGGGAGTTACTATTACGTTATGCTTATAGTGCCATCCTATGCTCGTAGACGTGGATTGGGTTTTGAGAGTATTCATGATTGATGTGAGATTGTTAATTAATGGTTTACTTAAGGTGGCAACTTAAACACACATCTGGGTGGATTGAAGTACCTGGGTATTCCAGGATTGCCTGTCTAGGCACCTGGGTAGACCAGGATTGCCTTTTTTTTATGGACCGCCACCCAGGCTCAAAGGGATCATGAGATTTTTCATACTAGAAACTTCCGTGTGCATCCACAAGCTATTATGGGCTCTAGCATAGTTGATTAAGTCGTGCAAACTCTTACAGCATAGACTAGCAGATGTAGGGGAAAGTAGGTGTAACGGTCTATCCATCGTAAGGTGCTAGCGCTTCTGAAAGACTATGTCTCGGTCATCTATCTTCTCAAACACCATGAAGTGCGAGAAACCAAATGGAGGCGATCGAGTCTTGTGGGGAAAAGTGCGCAAACCTCTGCAGAGTGTATAAACTAATCATGATTAGCCGTGTCCCCGGTTATGGACGTTTTGAGTATCTAGTACCTAGATTATCATGTGAATCTCATCATGTTACTTTAAATTAAGTTGTTGGGTTTAATGATGTTACTTAATTGGGATTGAGAATGCTGTCAACCATTCTCAATGTTCAACAACCACCATGATAGTTAAATAAAATTTATTCCTTTGCAGTAGGGAAAATTTGGCTTTTCGCGAAAACATTATAACCATAGAGCTTTTCCACCAGCCAAATATGCATGTAGTGATAGTCTTAAATCATCATTATCCTCTGGTGTGAATTTGCCAGTACATTCAATGTACTGACCCTTTGTGGCTGCAACGTCTCATGTTGCAGGATATCTTACGACGAGTAAGTGATACGTTAGGGTTACGATTTCTACATTCAACTTTGCCGTTGGTGTTGATGGGAATCCACAACCTTGTTACTTCCGCTATTTTGGATTGAGGTAAAAGTATTTACGTTACTTTATACATGTGATTTACCTCTGTTATAAATCCTGGAGTACTGTGTGTGTCAGCATACCGATCCAGGGATGACACTTAACCACAGAGACTTGATCCATTCGGGTCGGGTCGCTACAAGATGGTATCAGAGCACATGTTGACTGTAGGACGTGACCCTAGAAACTGGCAAGCCCATAGCAAAGATTTTTCTCTACAACTTTCCCTTTCAAAAAGATCGTTTACCTCTCTTCTCTTCTGAGCTTATTCAAAAATTCCCTTTAGTGAGACCATACCCCTTTCCCCTTTTGACCACACGAAGAATTCAACTGATGAGACCACTCCAAGAAGTACCAGATATTGGACTAATACCACTTCGAAATGAAGAGTTATTTCCGTGCATCTGAATAATGGAAACTACAACGGTTGAAGACCGAAGACAAGTAGAATTTGAAGGCTCTGAAGAATCCCTAGATTTGTATGACCTAGGAAGGCTACCCTTATGGAACTTGACAGATTATGGAAGCTGTCCATGCCCGAGATCAGGGTGTATCGGAGAAAGACCGGAGCATGGAGAGTTAAAAAAACCCTCAAGGTTTTGTCAAGAAAACCCTAAGGCAGGAGATATCAACTATGGAAGATAGCTCATGGAAATGACAAGAGCAGAAACACGGCTATCCATGAGGTTATCGCCCGCTTATGCTATTGTCACCGTGCTGAGTTAAAGCATGCATATGCATGGAAGGATTGGATGGTAGAAGGCTGATGGAGCATCTATCAGCAAGAGGTGAAGTTTTAACCTTAGCTAAGAGTATCACCAGGATCTGGTGTGTTACATCAAGAAGTTAAGATGGACCTACAAGAAGCAGTATTTTGACAAGTATTTCATGAGGAACTCAGGACCCTGAAGATGAGAGTAGCCAAGATGGAGGAGCAAAACCTCGAGAAACCAGAGATTTGTCAGGAACTAGACCATGGTTCATGCCAAGGATGTTGAAACCTAGAAGTTTGAAATGCAACTACGGAATATTAAAGGATGTCATGAGAGACTTCACGTCAATAGAGATGATCTGGAAAAAGAACTGGAAAAGGACAAGCATGATTGGAAGAAGCCATTAGAGGCATGAAACAAGACTTGATGGGTTTGATGACTTTGAAGATTTATTGACCTTTAGAAGACCAACCCCCTGTTATATACCTATGTTAGATGCGATGTTTGTGAGCTGTCATTTGTTTGATGTTTTTCCGACAGCCACAGATGAAATTTGTCTTTTCAAAACCATTGTTTGTATTGTGTGTATCCCTCTCTATCTCTCTTATCTCACCCCAAAACCCTTGGACCCAATAGAGGATGAATGGAGATGAGCTTGTATTTTCTGGACCGATGAGTCAATTGGACACGGACCGATGGATTCAGAACATGGAGGATCACATGGAGAATAACCCTATAGTTGGACATGATATGACCCAGCATGCTCTTCAGTGCTTTGAAAGAGGTGCTACTACTTGGTGGAGGATGTACCAAACCATCAATGGATGGCAAGGAGTAACCACTTGGAAAGAATTTAAGTTGACTTTGCCAAAGTCTCGGCTTGTGTCCCAGAAGTTGAAGCCTTATGGAAAGGATATGAAGAAACCCTGTGCATGCAAGATTTGTGGAGAAATCGGACACACCCATAAAGAACACAAGGATGAATGCCCTAATTGTGAAGGAAGTCACCCAGTTGAAGAATGCCCAACTAGGCAGATTACTTGTTTCTTGTGTGAAGGGACTACCCACTATCCTGCTCAGTGTCACATTTACCCCATGGTACAACGAACCATCCAACAGAAGAAAGAAGTAATGAAAGGAGCCCTCATGGAAATTTTAGAAGAAGTTGTGATGAAGGAAAAGGTGGGGGACACACCCAAAGAAGAACCAATTAAACCCTGCACCAAGTCATGCTATTCATGTGGAGAAGAAGGACACATCTCCCAAAATTGTTTGAATGGGGATCTAGTAGAATTCCCGACAGAGGAAGTAGAATATGACCCACAAGAAATAGAAGCCATGATTGGCATGGAAAGGTCCAGGAAGAGAAGCAGATTGGATTCCTGGAAGGACCTGAGTCATATCACCTGTTACAGGTGCAAGGAGTCAGGGCACTACCTCAATAATTGCCCAAAAAGGAAACCTCGATACTTGTCAGAAGTAATATGTTTTAGTTGTAATGGAGCAGGGCACTTTGCTAGAGAATTCCCCAAGGAGAAGGAAACTTGTGCTAGATAGTTGAGTTTGCAACAAAAGAAATGGAGTAGTAGAAGTGAGAACATTTTCTTTTATATTGAGGTGTTGAGTTGAGACATGTAATGGAAAAGCGAGAGATTGTAATCACTTGAGAATGAATAAAGTTAGCATCGTTGGTACTGATATGGATCTTATGAGTTGTTACTCCATGAATAAGAATTTTGGCCATTCTGAGGATATGAGAAATATGGTCTATGGAAGATTTGTGCATTTTAAGGGTGGTAGTACCCTGTAAGAACCGTTTACCCCTGGAAAAGATAAGGATACTCCACTGAGTGGATTTCGGACAAAATGAATACGAGTTTTGTCTCGATATGTGTGATACCCCAAGAGTGTGTGGGATGAAGTTGGAGACCGTCAGTTCTTTGGACCAAATGTGATCAAGGAGTCAGAAGAGAATGTTAAGTTGATTCGAGATAGACTGAAGGTAGCTCAGTCTAGGCAGAAGAGTTATGTAGACTCAAAAACTCAAGGAGGTAGTCTATGAAATTGGCGACAGAGCATGTCTTCGTGTGTCCCCTCTGCGAGGAGTTAAACGATTTGGAGTTAAAGGAAAGTTAGCCCCGAGATTTGTAGGACCATACCGAGTTTTGGAGCGTATGGGAGAAGTGGCCAACAAGTTGGAGTCACCCGAAGGACTGTCAGGAGTTCATGATGTGTTTCATGTTTCCCAGTTGAAGAAGTGCCATGCAGAGATGGCCAATATTCCCCTGTAAGGACGCTTGACCCTGGAAAGGATAATGATGTTCCACGAAGTGGAATATGGACTTCATAAGTATAAGTTTTTAACTCGGTATGTGGGATATCCCATGAGGATGAAGAGATGAATTACTATTGGATATAAAGGAGGTATGATGTTGGAAATATGGATCAATGGAAATTCCATGATGAGTCTGAGTACTCACGTCTTGGTTTGGTGCCAATAGAAGGAAAAGAGACAGTACAATTGGATGAATTTTAAGGATGCTAGGAAGTTGGATGTTGGAATAATGATCAGTTGCCCCGAGGATGAGTTCAAGGATCACAAGTGATGAGATGGGCCATAACCCACAGGCCCCAAGACCTGCCAAGAAGCAAGCACATTCTTGCTGAAGGAAAAACCCTGGAGGAAGATACGACGTTTATCGGCAGACAATTTTATAGGAGTAACGCAAAACCTGAGAGTTGTGAAGGAACGATAGATGTTTGTTTGGCTTGCAGAATCCATGGAATTATCTGAACTTAGTTCGTCGACAAGAGAAATTCTGCAATGCTTGTGAGGATGACTGAGTGTTAGTATGCGAGATTCGCTAAACTGTATACATGGTAATGATTTGGGTGCGGGATGGATTGATCACCATACCGACTTACTCTTATTATTCGCCTTGCTATATGGGATGGTAAATCTGAGTGACTTGCCTATAGTAGAGAGACGACAATATTAAACCTTGTTTGAACCTTAGAATGGTATAGGTATTTTTCCCTTGTACAAGGCAGCTTTGCCAACCGTAGGTTATACGGTGAGGATCAACCAGACCCATTTCCTGCAGAAGGAACCATAAATTGTTGACCACCATGAGATATCGATAGTTGTTTAGTTTTGGCGCCAGACCTGTCAGCTAAGAAGACCCAGTCACAGAAGAACCATACCAAGATGAAAGACAGAAGAATTGAGGAAAAGGTTATGCCACTACCGAAAGAGCCCAGATAAGGAATTATCCTGAAAATCTGAGAAGACCGACACTATTAACAATATGGATGAAGTATATGAGTTTTGATGGAATCGTAACCATGCTTCTAAGGGTGGTAGCACCCCAGACCCCGGAGACGATTGATGAAATTTTAAAGAGACCTCGAACCTAACCTATTTCTTTCTAGCCTCTCCGAATCTCGAGGATGAGATTCCTTTTAAGGGTGGTAGGTTTGTAACATCCCAAAATTCTAAGTTTTGGAATGTTATAATAAATAGATAGATTTGATTGATTGTTTGATTGATTGTGTGAAATTGAGTGAAATTCGAAACCTTTTTGAAAGTTAAATGAGAGGGAATAAAAGGACTTTCCCAAACTTCAATTTTTCATTCGTGATCTCCGTGAATTCAAATTCTTTTCACCACGAAACCCTGGAGAGAAGATGACATGACTTCTTCCATTTATTTAAATGACAAGGGGTGTTGAAAATATTTGAATTTCATTTGGAAAATATTTCCAATTCTGAAACTTTATGCAACTCAATGATTTTCACGAGAGGAGATAAAATGACTTCTTCAAACTATATGAAATATGAGTTGGGAGTTTCAAGGATCAAATTCAAAGCCTTTTTGAATTTATTGTCAATTTGGAGTTATTTGAGTTTTATTCAAGTTATTTTTCTCCAAAAATAAAATATATGGAAAATAGGGTAACATGATTCCCTACATTAGAAAATTGGAGAAAAATTAATTTGAAATCATTTTGGTATTTTTTAAAATGATTTTTATTGGATTTTAATAGACCAGTAGCACTCTTTGATTTATCTGAATTTGTGTGGATTTTATTTGAAGTTATAAAAATGTTCACGTCGAAGAAAATCTTTTTTTGAAAATTTTGATATATTATATGCCTATATAAAAATTTTATTTATTTTGTTTTTTCTGTTGCCTGGAAAATCTTTCTAAAAGAATAAAAAAAATCCGCCGACTGGGCCGGCCCAGCTCCCAGGCCAGGCCACGGCCCAGCCCACGCCGCCGCCATCCCCGAGCTCCCGAGCGGGAGACCTGCCGCCGCACGATTCCGCTGCCGCGCCGTGACCGCCTCGGCCTCCGTGCCCCCTCCTCCACGCCTCGACCTCCCCTCCTCCTTTATAAGCGCCGCCCGGATCCCTCTCTCTCCTCTTTCGCCGCCTGCTGCCGCATCGCCATCGCCGGCGCTCGCCTCGCCGCCTCCGTCGTCGAGCGCCGCAGCCGCCGCCCGCGACGTCGTCGACCACCCCCGACGCCACCACTACACCCGCCGCCCAGCGCCGCCCCTCCCCGACCTCTTCGCTGGCCTCGACGACCGCCGGAGCCGCCGCCCCGATCGGATCCGAGTCACCGGAGAACCGCCGGAACCGCCGCCGCCGCGTTAAATCCTAACCCCGATCCGCCGCCGGTTTTTAACAAAAAAACCGCCTCTGACCGGTCCGATCCAGATCGGTATTTAAAAAAAATAAAAATAATAAACCGTCTCGTTTTATTTAGCGAACGTTTGTCGTTTAGTTAATTTCAGTGAATAGATTCATCCATTAGAATTCCGTAATGAGCGTTCGTTAATTAGATTTTTTTTCTTTTTCTATTAGTTTTAGAGAGGGACTTCTTTGTAGATATTTTATTTACAAATTAGCCCCTGGACTTCAAACACTCATAACTTTTTACTCGTTAGTCCAAATCCAACGAAACCAACGCTCACGTCTTCATTACGATCCCCTCTATCCAGTAATCCTACTCAAACATGTTTTTGAAAGTTTTAAAATTTGAATTAGATCAGATTTGTATTCAAACTTTGTTTGATCATAACTTGAGTTTCGTAGCTCCGTTTGAGTTGATTCTTTTTGCGAATCGAAGCTCTTGACCTAAACTTTCTGATAAGGCCAAATTCACATAATTTTGGTAGTGTTAGAAATTGTTTTATGTTGCAAGAGCTATTTGCTTGGTTTTGATATTTTCCAAATCGACTTCTTCGATCTTTCTGGTCTTTTGAGTGATTGCTTATGTGTGGTTACTATTGCTTGGTTACGATAGATTGACCGGAGTGTGACGAGTAGAGCTATCAAGATTTTTGAGTGCGAATCATCTTCATCAACATTGCAGGCAAGTTCACACTTTGATCATATCCCTTTCATACCCAGTTTTTATGCATTAGTTTCACCCTCAAACATTGCATGAGTAGGATTGATAACATGTGGGTATTGGGAAGTAGTTGATGAGGTAGGAACCTATGGCCCTGCATTCAACTTGGGAGTTACTATTACGTTATGCTTATAGTGCCATGCTATGCTCGTAGACGTGGATTGGGTTTTGAGAGTATTCATGACTGATGTGAGATTGTTAATTAATGATTTACTTAAGGTGGCAACTTAAACACACATCTGGGTGGATTGAGGTACCTGGGTATTCTAGGATTGCCTGTCTAGGCACCTGGGTAGACCAGGATTGCCTGTTTTTTTATGGACCGCCACCCAGGCTCAAAGGGATCATGAGAGTTTTCATACTAGAAATTTCCGTGTGCATCCACAAGCTATTATGGGCTCTAGCATAGTTGATTAAGTCGTGTGAACTCTTACAGGGCAGACTAGCAGATGTAGGGGAAAGTAGGTGTAACGGTTTATCCATCGTAAGGTGCTAGCGCTTCTGAAAGACTATGTCTCGGTCATCCATCTTCTCAAACACCATGAAGTGCGAGAAACCAAACGGAGGCGATCGAGTCTTGTGGGGAAAAGTGCGCAAAGCTCTGCAGAGTGTATAAACTAATCATGATTAGCCGTGTCCCCGGTTATGGACGTTTTGAGTATCTAGTACCTGGATTATCATGTGAATCTCATCATGTTACTTTAAATTAAGTTGTTGGGTTTAATGATGTTACTTAATTGGGATTGAGAATGTTGTCAACCATTCTCAATGTTCAACAACCACCATGATAGTTAAATAAAATTTATTCCTTTGCAGTAGGGAAAACTTGGCTTTTCACAAAAACATTATAACCATAGAGCCTTTCCACCAGCCAAATATGCATGTAGTGATAGTCTTAAATCATCATTATCCTCTGGTGTGAATTTGCTAGTACATTCAATGTACTGACCCTTTGTGGCTGCAACGTCTCATGTTGCAGGATATCTTACGACGAGTAAGTGATACGTTAGGGTTATGATTTCTACACTCAACTTTGCCGTTGGTGTTGATCGGAATCCACAACCTTGTTACTTCCGCTATTTTGGATTGAGGTAAAAGTATTTACGTTACTTTATACATGTGATTTACCTCTGTTATAAATCCTCGAGTACTGTGTGTGTCAGCATACCAATCCAGGGATGACACTTAAGCATAGAGACTTGATCCATTCAGGTCGGGTCGCTACAAAATGGTATCAGAGCACATGTTGACTGTAGGACGTGACCCTAGAAATTGGCAAGCCCATAGCAAAGATTTTTCTCTACAACTTTCCCTTTCAAAAAGATCTTTTACCTCTCTTCTCTTCTGAGCTTATTCAAAAATTCCCTTTAGTGAGACCATACCCCTTTCCCCTTTTGACCACACGAAGAATTCGACTGATGAGACCACTCCAAGAAGTACCAGATATTGTGGAGTTGAACCAAGGAGTTTCTAGGGGCAAGGAGATCGCCTACTTCGTGAAGATCTACCGCTAGTGAGGCAAGTCCTTCGTGGGCGACGGCCGTGATGGAATAGACAAGGTTGCTTCTTCGTGGACCCTTCGTGGGTGGAGCCCTCCGTGGACTCGCGCAACCGTTACCCTCCGTGGGTTGAATTCTCCATCAACGTGGATGTACGATAGCACCACCTATCGGAACCACGACAAAAACATTCATGTCTCCAATTGTGTTTGAATCCTCCAAACCCTTCCCTTTACATTCTTGCAAGTTGCATGCTTTACTTTCCGCTGCTCATATACTCTTTTTGCATGCTTGCTTGAATTGTGTGGAGATTGCTTGACTTGTGCTAAGATAGCTAAAATCTGCCAAGAACTAAAATTGGGAAAAGGATAGATTTTTATTTGGTCAAGTAGTCTAATCACCCCCTCTAGACATACTTTCGATCCTACAAGTGGTATCAGAGCTTTGGTCTCCATTTGCTTTGATTTCCATAGCTTTTGGTGGTCATAGCCTTGGTTTCACAACCTAGGAGAGTATGGCATCTAGCGAGGGGAATTATCACCGTAGAGGTCCTTACTTTGATGGTACTAATTTTGCTAGTTGGAAGCATAAGATGAAAATGCATATTCTTGGACATAACCCCGCCGTTTGGGCTATTGTGTGTGTTGGCTTGCAAGGTGAATTCTTTGATGGGAAAGAACCAAATCGTGAAGCTACCGTGGATGAGTTGAAGATGCTACAATACAATGCTCAAGCTTGTGATATCCTCTTCAACGGATTGTGCCCTGAAGAATTCAACAAAATCAGCCGTCTTGAGAATGCAAAGGAAATTTGGGATACTTTGGTTGATATGCACGAAGGTACCGACTCCGTCAAGGAATCCAAGTTGGATGTGCTTCAAAGTTAACTTGACAAGTTCAAAATGAAGGATGGTGAAGGTGTCGCTGAAATGTACTCTAGGCTTGCTCTTATCACAAATGAGATTGCTGGCTTAGGGAGTGAAGAGATGACCGATAGATTCATCATCAAGAAGATCCTAAGAGCCTTGAATGGAAAATATGATACCGTGTGCACATTGATCCAAATGATGCCCAATTACAAAGATCTCAAGCCAACGGAAGTCATCGGAAGAATTGTTGATCATGAGATGTCACTCAAGGATAAAGAGGAACTTCACAACAAATCAAGTGGTGCTTACAAAGCCTCATGTGAAGACCCCACATCATCGAGTGAGAAACAAACCTTCAATGAAGAATTGAGCTTAATGGTGAAGAACTTCAACAAGTTCTACAAGAGTAGAAGCAAAGAGAGAAGCTCCAAGTCAAGGTCCTACAATGACAAAAGATCTTCTAGTCGAGAGCGAAACTGCAACAATTGTGGAAGGCCCGGACACTATTCCAATGAGTGTACGGCCCCCTACAAGAGAAGAGAAGATTCTCCCAAGAGAACAAGTAGAAGAGAAGAATCACCATCTAGAGAAAGAAGGAGTACAGATGATCGTTATGAATGAAGACCCTCACGGAGAAGCAAGGATTCGGAAAGAAAGGACAAGTCATCAAGGAGCTACACAAAACGAAGACATGACGCTCATGTTGGTGAATGGGTATCCGGCTCCGACTCTGACAACTACTCCGAGAGAAGCTATCACTCCGACTCCGAATATACTCAAGATCAAGGTGTTGCCGGTCTAGCACTTGTGACAACCAACTCCTATGACATATTTGATTCACCAAATGAAGGAGTTGGAACATGCTTCATGGCTAAAGGCCCAAAGGTATCACACCCCGAGTATGTTGATTTCAATAGTGATGAAGATGACTTGTTAGGTGATGATGATTTACTTGTTGACAACTCTAGTGATGAATACTATGATGAAACGTCAATTAATCATGCTAATCAAGATAAAATGAATGACAATGATAAGGAGAAGATTGAGTCACTAACTAAAGAACTAAATACTCTTAAGTTAGCTCATGAAACTATCTTAGGAGATCATCGAGAACTTTTAAGGACTCATGAGAAATTGCGCTTTGAAAAGCTCAACCTTGAGCAAGAGCATGAGTTCTTAAAAGCAATCAATGATGATCTTCGCAAGAAAAGTTATTCTTACATTGCCAAGCGTTTACTCTTATCCACTAACATGCCTCAAGTCAAGTCTAGTAACAAGAACAAGAAAGATTCTTCCTCTAGGAGTAACAATAATCATGCTAAATCCAATATTGTTGCTTCTAGTAGTTCTCTTGATTCCACTAATGATTCTGTTAGCCAAGTTACACTTGAGCAAGAAAATAGCTTATTGAAGGGAATTATAGAGAAAGGTGTTTACAAGAGCCTTGCCGGAAGTAAGCAATTCGAGGAAATTGTACGCAAGCAAGGAAGGCACCAGAAGAATCAAGGTGTTGGTTTTGAACGAAAGTTCAATGCCAATGGAGTTGAGTGGGAAGAAGATCAATACCCCAAGACGAAGTTTGTTCCTCAACAAGAGGAGTATGATCCTACTTCTCTCAAAGGGACACAAGCACAAGATGATCTTCCACCACAAGACCACAAGCAAAAAAGGCAAGGACAAGCTTCAAGAGGAAATTGATGCATTTGAAGAAGCTCCTAAGGCCTTGGTTAAGTGGGTTCCCAAGACTACTTCAAGTTCCACTTCATCAAGTACAACTACAACACCGAGGATTCCCATCAAGATGGTGTGGATCCCGAAGAAGAAGAACTAGAGAGTTCTTGAGGGTGACTCCGCCAACATACTTCACTCTTATCATCTTGGCAAGAACAAGTGCAATCAACTTCCACATCTTGCACTAGTTCAAGGAGTCACAAACCCTCTTGTTGGTAAGACAAGGGACAAGGTAACCTAAAAGCTTTCATAGACATCATCTTGTGTGTGCATCACTCTATGTCTATGGATATCCTTGTTTGTTCCTTGTGGGACTAACCCGTGTAGGTATTGAAAGTGCAACTCACTCCAATGGATAGCTCCAAATGATCTACATCAACATTGAGCGTCCACATCTTCAACATCTACATGAAGTCATCATCGACAAAACCCAAGGTTAGTTCATCCTCTTAGGGGGCATCTCACATCTAGGGGGAGCTTTACTCTAAGAATTGAGCTAAAGCAACTCTAATGGTGTGAACACAACAATGCTTTATGTAAAAGTGGTAACCCCACTTATGCTTAAACGATGAGTATGACCTATGATCAAATGTTCTCATTTGACTCCTAAGTCAACATACTCATATATAGATGACCTAGTCATCACAAATTGTTTGATAGATGCTAGAATTGGTTGTGCATGCTTTGCCACATATTTCAATTGCCATTTTATTATGTGAGCATGTTGATTGCATATTTTACTCATTCGAGGACGTCCACTTGTTGTTTTGATTGATTGGTTTTCTTTTCTTTTGCCAAGTGGATGGGCAAGAATGCCTGAGAACCCTCTCTAGCTATCTATGCTTTTCTCGTCTCAAACTCTATTCATGCTACATCACAAAATTTGATCAAGTTAGATTCGAACCACTCTGTGTGAGGAGCACTCGGAGTCCCCGATTCGTCATAGACTTAAACTTCCAAAACTTCTTTGTGTGTTTCGGTCTGACCGATTCATCCATTTCGGTCATACCAAGATCACTAAGTCGATCTAGGTTTTTAATCTCGGTGCAACCGATTTGAACTTTTCGGTCACACCGAGTTGCTGTAACTGTCAACAGTTATGCATCTCGGTGCCACCGAGTTGTTCCACTCGGTCACACCGACAAGGTCGGGCTATATATACTCACGGGCAAAATTTTGGAAATTTCTCCGAAACCCCTTCGCCCGCGCATAGCTCGCTCTGCCTCCTAGGTCTACGGATCATCCTCCTCGTCGCCAGCCGCCTCCTGTCGCTGGTCTCCGCCGCCGTCAACGGAATTCTTCCCTGCTGTTGCCGCCGTTGCGAGTTCATCACCGAACTAGGGTATGGACTCGATCACAGTGCTATCCTCGTCCGATTCCTAGCACATTGTGTTCGTTATGATTCTTACCACGACTGAAACGCTTCTATCCAGTCAAAACACTCCGTAGATTGGAGTTGAATCGAAAATTTAGGGTTAGGTTTCCGCCGAAACCATCTTGGACCCACCGGGTTGCAGAACTCGGTTCCACCGATTCGGCCAAGGCCATTGCACATGTGGTTCTCGGTCTGACCGAGAATTGCAAATCGGTGTGACTGAGTTCAGGACTTTGTGAAACCCTAGCAGTCTCGGTGCCACCGAACTGTGACTCGGTCTGACCGAGTTCACTAGTTTAGGTTCCAACAGCTGCTTCGGTATCACCGAGTTTGCAAATCGGTTGATCCGAAATGCTTTCTGTGGAAAACTAAAACTAAGTTTTTGACTCATTCTTTTGCAAAAATCTCTGTATTTTGTGATGCTCATCCACTCTATATCATCTACAATCTATTCACAGGGTCTGCAGTTAGTGTTTGCAACATGTTTGACCAGAGTGACAGCCAGAACAGGTCAGAGGAGCAGGTTCACCTGAGTGAGGGCACTAGTCCCTCTAGCAGTTCAGATGATGGTAGCAGGAGCACCCCAAGCAATTTGCCAAAGGCTGCCACTAGAGCAAGCAAGAAGAAAACTTCAGAGTCTGAGGATGAGGCCACATCAAAGAAGAAAGTGGTTAAGAAGGAGTACAGCTCAGCTGCAGAAGATCAAAAGGCCAGCAGGAAGACAACCAATATCTAAGGCCAGAGCATCCTCTCAAGCATCTTTGGAATCTCAAACCAAAGAGTCTGCTGCAGAAGGAAATAAAAGGAAGGAAAGGGTCAAGAAGACCATGGCCAGAGTGATTGGAAAGGCTTCCATGATGGAAGAAGAAGAAGAAGAGGAAGAAGAGGTTGCTGCACCAGCACCCAAGGCACAGAAGCTTATGGGTGATGCTATCAGGACAGGGGCTGCAACATCAAAGCCCAAAGAAGCACCCAAAGCTGCCTCCAAGCCCAAGACTGCACCAAAGAGAAATACCAGAAACATACCAGCTGCTGAGAAGAACAAGGCCCCAGTGCCTGAGACTGTTGCTGAAGAAGAAGATGAAGAGCATGTTCTGAGAAAATTGAAGCCAAAAATTCCAGACCACAATGATGCTCATCCTGTGGCTGAGAACATGAAGATCAGGAGAGACTCGGGACTGAGGAAATGGAGAGAGACAGATCCATATGCTACCAGGAGAAGGAATATTGTTGATTATAGGTTCCACACAAAGGAACACCAGGATTTCTATGAGACAGTGCTGCTGGACAAGAGGCCTATAGTGTGTGAAATGAGGTGGGACGACTGGAAGTATATCAAGGAAAATGAGGAACACTATCCTGGTGTGTTTGACAGCTTCAGTGCTTGTGGAGTTGCAAACTTTGTTGGGCAGAAGCTCGCAAAGTGGAATGAGGAGCTCATAATGCAATTCTACTCCACAGCACACTTCTATCCAGATGGCAGGATAGTATGGATGTTTGAAGGTACAAGGTACCACTCAACTATTGAGGAATGGGCAAATCTGATCAATGCTCCTAAGGAAAAAGAAGATGACTTGGATGTCTATGCCAAGAAGAAGATGGATCACAACTCTATGGCAAATATGTACAAGGAGATTCCTGAAGATGATCTTGAGACTCACCAGTTTGGGTCAGTAAAACACTTGCTGTCAGGGCTGCCTACAATCAATTGGATCCTTAGGCACACTCTCTTGCTCAAGTCTGGTGATCACAGAATGATCAGAGGCCATGCAATTAACTTGCTACATATATTTGATGTGCCACAGAAGTTCAAGGTCATCAGCCTTATAGTTGAGACTATCAAGAGGACTGCAGCTGACCAGAAAAGAAGTTGTGGATATGCCCCACAGATCTAGGAGTTGATAAACTCAAAGATGGGCACAGGCACATACTTGTTGGATAAGGAACACTTGCCTATCTATCCTGACTTCGAGGACAACCAAGTTGTGATGAATGAAGATGAACCCTCCTCAGTGCAAGCACAAGCAAAGAAGGAGAAGGCAAAGATGGAGAAGGCTGCCAAGATGCCAACTCAAGAGGAGGCATCTGAGTACTTTTTGAAAAGCAAGCAGGACCAGCTTGGTTATTTGATAGCATCATCTCTGAGGATTGAGAAGGGTTTGCCACCCTAAATCAAAACCAGGAAAGCCTGGAAAGAATCATGGAACAAAAATTCTATGATTTAGATGTCAAAGTAACTGAGATTCAGTCTGTTGTGGAGCAGCTACAGGATGACATGCAGAAGAGGAAGGGCAAGACAACCACTGATGCATTTGCCAGAGTGCCTCGAGCTCAGAGATCTGCTGCAGTGCCTGTACCAGACACTAGAGTCACTTCATCTGCACCAGCTACAGCTCCAGCGCAACCAGCTCCAGCACCTACCCCATCAGCTCCGTCTACTTCGACTGAAGCCTTCATCCTTGGAGTTCTCCGGACACCACCACCTGAAGACCAAGCCTGAGAGACGTTCTAGTGCTATGCATTTTCTATGAACTTTTTGGTAACTTGTTGCCAAAGGGGGAGAAAAATGTATAGATCATAGGCTTCGAGAGAGAGCGTTGCTTTTTATTCTCTCTTGCTTTGGTGGTTGAACTTTGTTTATCTTTTGATTGCTTGAGATACTACGCTATTATCTTTGAGACATTGATGATCATTTGGTTGATCATAAGCTACACTTATGCTTGTTAGATGATATTATCTTACTTATCCTTATATGATCATTCACTTTGCTTGGTTATGAGTGCATGTATTTAATTCTTATCATTTTGAGCGCTCCACCAAGATGTATGTGACATGGAAGAGTAACCCATGATCCTAACTCATTGTGCATTTGCAGTCCAAAGCAAATCTTAAGATATGCACAAATTTAGGGGGAGCTCTTGCTTTTCACATACTTCTCAAAGCGATGATATCTTTCACTCTTATTATCGTTTGTCGAAGCTTTGATCTATATGTTGTCATCAATTACCAAAAAGGGGGAGATTGAAAGTGCAACTATCCCCGGGTGGTTTTGGTAATTCCTAACTACATATAGCTCATTGAGCTAACATTATTCCAAGATTAAAATTTCAGGAAAAACTCAATGAATGGCATGGCATGGATGTGAAAGTGGAACCCTCAAAATGCTAAGGACAAAGGATTGGCTCAAGCTCAAAAGCTCAAGACTCTACATTTTATATTTTAGTGACCCAAGATCACATTGAGTCTATAGGAAAAGCCAATACTATCAAGGAGGGATGAGGTGTTGCTTAATGGATTGCTAGCTCAAAGTGCTTAGTGATATGCTCCAAAACCCTCAACTACCTTCCCACATCCACATTTGACCTAAACCAAAAGTCAAACTCGGCCCCACCAATTCTATCTATCCGGCGCCATGGAGTTTCAAATGTCATAGCCACTGCCACAAACCCTAGCAATTCGGTTTCACCGATAGGGATCTCGGTCTCACCGAGATGGGATTGTAATCTCTCTGTTTCCTTTGTAACATTTTGGTCTTACCGAGATGAGCGATCGGTCCCACCGAGATTGCAATGTAAACTCTCTGTTTCCCTTTTGTAACATTTCGGTCTCACCGAGATGAGCGAATCGGTCCCACCGAGTTTACCTGACCAACTCTCTGGTTAGCTTATTACCAAAATCGGTCCCACAGAGTTTGTGTAATCGGTCACACCGAGATTACGTTATGCCCTAACCCTAACCATATCGGTCCTACCGAGTTGCATCTCAGTCCCACCGAAAATCCTAACGGTCACTAGGTTTGCTGAATCGGTCCGACCGAGTTTAACCATTCAGTCCCACCGAGTTTGTCAAATTGTGTGTAACGGTTAGATTCTGTGTGGAGGCTATATATACCCTCCACCCACTCTTCATTTGTGGAGAGAGCCATCAGAACATACCTACACTTCCAATACACATTTTCTGATAGAGAACCACCTACACTTGTGTTGAGGTCAATATATTCCATTCCAACCATATGAATCTTGATCTCTAGCCTTCCCAAGTTGCTTTCCACTCAAATCTTCTTTCCACCAAATCCAAATCCTGAGAGAGAGAGTTGAGTGTTGGGGAGACTATCATTTGAAGCACAAGAGCAAGGAGTTCATCATCAACACACCATTTGTTACTTCTTGGAGAGTGGTGTCTCCTAGATTGGCTAGGTGTCACTTGGGAGCCTCCGACAAGATTGTGGAGTTTAACCAAGGAGTTTGTAAGGGCAAGGAGATCGCCTACTTCGTGAAGATCTACCGCTAGTGAGGCAAGTCCTTCGTGGGCGACGGCCATGATGGAATAGACAAGGTTGCTTCTTCGTGGACACTTCGTGGATGGAGCCCTCCGTGGACTCGCGCAACCGTTACCCTCCGTGGGTTGAAGTCTCCATCAATGTGGATGTACGATAGCACCACCTATCGGAACCATGACAAAAACATCCGTGTCTCCAATTGCGTTTGAATCCTCCAAACTCTTCCCTTTACATTCTTGAAAGTTGCATGCTTTACTTTCCGCTGCTCATATACTCTTTTGCATGCTTGCTTGAATTGTGTGGAGATTGCTTGACTTGTGCTAAGATAGCTAAAATCTTCCAAGAACTAAAATTGGGAAAAGGCTAGATTTTTATTTGGTCAAGTAGTCTAATCACCCCCCCCCTCTCTAGACATACTTTCGATCCTACACCAACTCTTTATCCCTTTCTTATTCAGTACATGGGATGTGTGAAGATTACCTTGCGATAAGCCTACCATGTGGCTATGCCTCTAAGTCGTGCCCCGACACATGGGAGATATAGCCGCATTGTGGGTGTTACAAGTTGGTAATCAGAGCCATCCCCGACTTAGGAGCCCCTCTGCTTGATCGAATCGCTGACATTGTTGAGTCTAGAACAAAATGTTTTGAGTCTTAGGATTATATATATCGGAGAGTAGGATTCTTTTTACTCCTCAGTCCCTTCCTCGCTCTGGTGAGGCCTCCTGACGTAGAAGTTTTGACTCTTCTCTCCTCAAATTTCACGAAATTTTTTTAGGATCATGCGGGTATCTTGGAATCGTTCCGATAGTCTTGTGACGAGAACATTGTTCTTGGTGCCTCCTGACATTTAGGGGTTGTGGCAGTGTCCCGGGGAGTTGAGCTCCGAGGTGTTGTCGTCACAATTTTATCGTTGCAATTCTGGAATACCTGAGTTCGCCGACATCGAAAATCTTTTTTATGCAGTTGTTGGTGAGATAACCTCGACGCCACCCAGTACTGGGGCGGGAGTTCGGGAGTATTGCCATAACTCGTATAACGTATGCTTTTCGAAGGTTGAGGTACATGATTTCTGAATGTTTCTTGGTTATGTGTTGAAGGATGGATACAGCTGGATGTAGGAATTATTAGTTTGCGTGAGATATTATGCTTCCCCTATATCCCCAACACCTGATTGCATAACCAGAAAGTTTCGGGAGTTTCATAAGTGGGAATTCAAGTAGCTCCTAGAATATTTTTTCGACAGACACATGATATGGGATTGGGTATATCTCTATCATATGGGTTTGTTCCGGCTTATTTTCTAAGCCAATCCTTTGTTTTGTTTTGAGTTGTGGTATTCGAGTCGCTTCGAAGTCAAGTGTTAATTCCATACCTTTCCTAAGCGGTATTCTCATATTTCTATGTGATTACTAATCCTTCATGATAATCGAGATTGTCATGTCAATCCTTTCCCAACCGGCGTGTTTCTCTTCAAGTGGATCCGATCATTTCAACATTCGCGAGATCAAATTCTCAGTTCTTTGCAACGGTGTTTGTTTCATCCGTTCCAAGTTGTCTTTGTTTTTTCCGCCCTCCCACCCTTTTCCTTCAAGGACTCAGATTTCTTAATCAAGTATCCTTTTTATTGATGGGAAGTTTCTCTATTCTTTTCCATCAATGTTCCTATCCGGTGATTCTCAGGAAGATACTAACGGAGCTTCAAGTTCGTCATTCTTCGTTCTTTTTCTTCTCCGGTGGATTCAAGTAAAGCTTTCTCGATCATATCCTTTCCTCGTTTCAAATGACTTCTCATGTTGGTGCACCTCTTAATCATCCACTTCTCGTTATTCAATTGTTTCGGAGTGCTAAAGATACCTCAGAAGATTCATGGTTACATTCTCGATCCGTTCAAGTTATTTCGAGGTTGTTATCTCATTCAAGCCATTTAATTCAACCGGCGCAATCTCCCTTTCAAGTAATCGTTCAACGGTGTTTCTTTTGAGTGGGCCCTAACCCGTAGGTTTTTTCCTAGGATCTTACCTGACTCTTCTATTTTCCCGTGTTACTCTCAAATTCTTTTCCAAGTTTGACGTAAGAATGAATTATCATCAGTCAAATGTAGATCTTTCAAATTCTTTTCATTGTTGATTCAGCCTTTATATTCTTCATTATTCCGGAGTGTCTCAACAATTCGTGGTGGTACTCCTCGTCGTCATTCTCAGGTCTGTGAAGACCGAAGAAGAGTTTCTCTTAAATCTTATCCGTTCTCTCAAGATTCATGGTTCTAGCTTGCTGCCATCCTCTCATAATTGTTTTTGATTGTGAGAATTCTTTTCATCCATCCGGAGCAATTCAGGAGTCTTTTCAGTTTGATTCTCTGAAACCTATCATCTCAGAATTATTCATTCCAGCTTTCAGCTATCGTTTCTCCAAATCTTACCGGTGAATCGCTCAAATATCTCTCTAATCAATTCATGTTCTCTTCGTCATCTTGTATCTAAATTCACTCAAGTATCTTCGTGCATGTTTAATGCTTCCCGGAGAGCCATTCTCTTTTCTTCAGTAGTTTTCAATTCTTAGGGTAGTTTGTTCAAGATTCTATTCCATGGTTATCATATTAATTCATTCCTTGTTTCAATCCTACCGGTGATTCGTTGAAGACTTTTCTCAAGTTTGTGCGATATCTCTCTTAATCCTTTCTACGAGAATAAGTAGTATGCCAAATCCGTTGCTTGTCATCAATTTAATTGATGAAGGATAAGCATAATGTAATTCTTATTCTTGTTTCATCCAA
The DNA here is from genome assembly GCF_002162155.2 of Triticum dicoccoides. Lineage (NCBI taxonomy): Eukaryota > Viridiplantae > Streptophyta > Magnoliopsida > Poales > Poaceae > Triticum > Triticum dicoccoides. Next base: position 225,791,701 of record NC_041390.1, read on the forward strand.
GCGATTAATTCCTTATTCCGGAGGTTCATCAAAACTCTTGATCTCATTTGCTTCATCTTTTCTTTTCTGGAGTTCCAAGTTTTCCGCTTTATCTCGTCGCGAAGCTCCATCTAAATCATTGCAAGGCTTCATGTCATTCTTTTCAACTTTCCCTTTCGTTTGATCATTCTTTTTATTACTGGAGTTCTTCATGGAGGCTCTACATGATGTTTCATCAAGGATTTAATTCCTTCTCAAAGTGTTCATCGAGATTTTTTTTCCTGAGGAGCTCAAGTTTCTTCATCTTGCATTTCAAAGTTCAATCCCTTCTCCCTTATCTTTTGAGGTGGTGTTATGTCATTCTTGATAATTTCCCTTCGTGTTTCATGATTCACAAGTTATCAAGAATGAGATATTTTAAAGCCATTAATCTCTTCGTTGGAGTTATCTTTTGTCAGATTTCACCTAAAACCTTCCCTAAGGAATGTTGCTATTATGGTTCTTATCAATGACCCAAGTTCTTCATTTATCCTCCCGGTGAAATGAATTTTTCATCTCCTTGTTGATATCAATCCAATCCATTGTTTCCGTTAGTGGCAAAATTTCACCTCATAATTTTGGGATGTTTTCAATAAGCCCACAACAAGCTTGTTCTTTTCATTGGTGGTTTTCCAACAACTCCATTATAACCTTCTTGGAAGGGTGTTTTCCAAGATCACTTGTGGCAGAAGTTGTCATTTTCTTCTCAATTATTTCCTTTCCAACGATCCAACTTCTATTCTCTCGTTCTGGAGACATTGTAATGATCATGTTCTTTCCTTTGGCTTATCCATTCAACCGGAGTGTCGTGTCCTCTTTTCAAGTATTCTCTCATCTTGTCAAATTCATGTTCTATTCCTTCCATTTACAGTCGGAGTGTTGTCCAAATTATATCATTCTTTTCCTTCTCTATCTTGTTTTAACCAGAGTGTTGTGTCTATCATTCCTCTTCTAACCGGAGTCTCATCCAAGTGCTTTCATTTTTTTGCCAAGTTCATATTCTTTGCCTTCCATTTCCATCTGGAGTGTTGTCGTAATTGATCCTTATCGTTCCTTGTACATCTCGTTTCTACCGGAGTGCTTGCATGTACTTCTTGTCCATTGCAACCCTTTTTCTTATGTCTTTCAACCTACAAGGTTCTAGTAATGTTCCTTGTTCCTCTTTTCCAACGGAGTGTTTTCAACTTTGGTCATCTTCGTTGTATGCCTTCTTTAAATTTGTTCAACCTCTCTAGGTTCTTTGGTTTCACTTGTTTGTCCAAGAAGCAACTTAGCTTACATCTCCTCTTCCTTTTCTGCTTCTCTCCGGTGCCATCCTAGATATCAGGACGAGATCCTCTTGTAGTGGTGGAGTGTTGTAACGCCCCGAGACCGTTGCGCCAGGTGTCTTCGAGTTTTTCGCTGTTGTTGCCTTGTCATTCGCTTGCGTGTTGCATCTTGCCATGTCATCATGTGCATTGCATCATCATGTTTGCAAAACTTGCATCCGTCCGGGTTCCCTCAGTTCCTTTCGTTGTCCGTTCTGAGCCCAGACACACTTGCACGCGCCCGCGGCACCTCCGAATATTATTTTATAAGTGGCCGGAAAATGCTCTCGAAATGAGATGAAAGTTGGCATGTGGTGTTGTTATGTTGTCAGTAGGCCACCTGCCAAGTTTCATCGCATTCAGAGTCCGTTTGACGCTCCAACGGTTAACTATAGTGGCATTATAGCCGGTCCATCGTCGGACGTTTCCGGTCTCTGGAAATGGTTGTCGGGTTGCATTTCTCCTCTCTCTTCTCAGTCCAACCACACACTTGACCTCATTCACCTAACCCCTCTTTGCACAGTGCATCGACCCCTCGTGCGCCCCGAACCCAACCCGGACAGTCGTCACCATTGGGTCCGGATCATCCCCAAACATCTATAAAGTATCATTGGTTTCTCGTTGGACTCTCCTAACCTATTCATCTCGCACCTCCCAATTACGATCAGAGGGGCCTAACCACCCTAAACTGATCTGTATTGCTATATATAGTCCCCCCTTTGTCCATTTCTAGTCAAACCCTAACTTCTAGGCAGCTTGTCCCTCGCGCCGCCGCCAGCAGCATCTTCCTCGGGATCCCACCCTAGCCTATCCACACGCAGCCGCCACCTCGCACCACCAGATCCACCACACCACAACCAACTAACCAGTGCAGCTCCCCACCATCGATCTGGAACGTCAGATCCAGATCGAACGGCCCCCGTCGCCCTAGTTCATCCCGCGGAGGCTCTGGATCCAGCAGCCCCGCGCAGCGCTGCAAAGCCTGAGCGCCTCGTCTCCTCCTCCCGTGCCTCCATCCAGGATGGATCGGGAGCAGCACCACCCTGCACCGGCTCGCCGGAGCAAAGCTCCTCCTGCTGACGCCCTCCGCCACCCAGGCGAGCCCCCATCGCGCCCTCTCCTTCCTCCGTTTTCCTCATCTCTGTATCTCATATCTCTCTCTATCTCTCTCTCACTCTCTCTCTCTCTCTCTCTCTCTTAGGTGAACCTGGCCGCCATGAACAGCCCGCCGGACCCGCCTCCATCGGCCTTCGTTTGGCGCGTCGCCGCCGGGATCCGCTCGGCTCCTCGCCGACCCGCCGCTTTCCTTCACCTGCTGCTGCCTTCAGGACCTTGCGCCGCCGAGGATCCGTCCTGTGGCCGAAGACCAGTGCCGCTCCACCTCGTCAACGGACCAACCCGCTCGCTGCTTCTCATTCCCTTCTTCTCCCGTTCATTCTGGTTTCCTCTCTCACCTTCTGTTTCTCTTCTCCATGAAACTCGCAGGAACTCCATGGCCGTCCCCGAGCCCCAACCATGGACAACTGCTACAGGAGCTCATCTTCCCCATCATCGTGGGTGCCCGCCGCCGGCGAGAGTCCCAAGCCACCAATGCCATGGATGGAATTCGTCCAGGACCTCGTCGTCGTCCGCTCCTGACTTCCCTGCCGTCCTTGCCTTCGTCCGCCTGAACAGCCGTGCCGCGTTGCTCTGTTTCTGTCGAGCGAGATGGAGAATGCTCATGCTGCTCTTATCGTGCGCCAGGTGGGCCATGCACCGGCCTCCAGCCCAGCTGCCATTCGCAACCCATCCCCACAAGGTTCGGCCGCTCCTGCGTCCAGCGCCCAAGGTAGGCCCAGCCACTGTTTTGGAACCGCCAATTCCAGCCCAACGTGAGCATCAACCGCAAGACCTATGTGCTCTATTGGGCCAACAGATACGGCCCGATCCATGTTTTTTTCTGCGGAACGAATTTAGACATTTTCCAGAGTTACCAGTTTTGCAGAAACACCCTTGTTGTTCATGCATTTAATAACTAATTAACCATGCATCATATGTAAATAATTTATATATGTAAAATGACTAGAATTTAATCTAGTTTCACAATATCCAACTTTCATGCATGTTTGAAATGTTTAAATTGCTGTTTGCATATATTTTGCTTAATTGCCATGCTAAAATGTTTTATTTCATAACTTAATCACGGTAGCTCCAAATTTAATAAATTTTATATGTAAATGGGGTACAAAAATACATAGATTAACATGATGTACTTACTTTGCATGTTTAATAACTATAAAATATGCTTTAGGACAGAACAGTACCAAATCTAAAATATGCACATGAGGTTTTTCCGGACTTGTTGCTTGTTGACATGGCCTCATTTAAACTTGCCTAGATAGGTAGTTTTATTATGCTTCACATCTTGCCATGTTTAATAACATTTAATATTGTTGGGTACATAAACGAGAGTGAACTAAATGATTGAATGTGGTGTTCCGTCAATATGCAACTCGTTGCATATTGAGCTCCACTTAATTTGTAGAATTGTTTGTGCACTTTGCCATGCCATGCCTCATTAAACCGGACATGCATCATACTTGGTCGTGCATCATGCCATGTTTATGTGATGGTTGTTTACTATGATGCTTGCTTCTTTCCGGGTTGCTTCTCTCGTTAGCTTCGGTTTCATTCCGGAGTTGTGAGGATTCGTTCGACTACGTTGGTTTGTCTCCTTCATGGACTCGTTCTTCTTCCTTGCCGGATCTCAGGCAAGATGACCATACCATCGAAATCACGTCTATCTTTGCTTGCTAGTTGTTCGCTCTATTGTTATGTCGCGCTAGCTACCACTTGCTATATCATGCCTCCCATATTGTCATGTCAAGCCTCTAACCCGCCTTCCTAGCAAACCGTTGTTTGGCTATGTTACCGCTTTTGCTCAGCCCCTCTTATAGCGTTGCTAGTTGCAAGTGAAGATGAAGTTTGTTCGATGTTGGAACATGGATATTGTTGGGATATCATTATTACATCTTATTTACTTTAATGCATCTATGTACTTGATAAAGGGTGGAAGGCTCGGCCTTATGCCTGGTGTTTTGTTCCACTCTTGACGCCCTAGTTTCCGTCATACCGGTGTTATGTTCCTTGATTTTGCGTTCCTTACACGGTTGAGTGTTATGGGAACCCCTTGACAGTTCGTTCTGAATAAAACTCCTCCAGCAAGGCCCAACCTTGGTTTTACCATTTGCCCACCTACCACCATATACCTTTCCCTTGGGTTCTGCAGACTCAAGGGTCATCTT
>NC_041390.1:225796893-225804084 GCF_002162155.2 Triticum dicoccoides
GAACCGAGCCGCCTGCGGGGCCACCTCAGAAAAACTCGAGGATTGGTTTTACTCGTAGCTTGTCTCATCCGGTGTTGCCCTGAGAACGAGATACGTGCGACTCCTATCGAGATTTGGCGGTACATCGGGTGACTTTGCTGGTCTTGTTTTACCATTGTCGAGATATCTTGTAACCGGGATTCCGGGACTAATCGGGTCTACGCGTGCCCATCCGGATAGGGGTGCACTATGTCGGTTTGTCATGGGCCTGACGGTTCGTGGGGTTGTTGTGCTATATATGGGGGCGTCGGCCGCCCATACTTTTTCTTTGCTCTCGCACCCGCAGGTATTGCAAGCTTCTTCCCAAGAAGGTGGTGCATACCAGACTATACTTGCATGTTTCCTTTATTGTCTTATTCCACAATTCATCCATGTTTCATCTCGAATTTGATATTAGTTTCATGATGGTTTATTAAATTCACTTTTGCAAGTTTTTATTATTGGTTCACTCCGGTTTCATTGTCGTATCATCTCACGTTGCATACAAATTTCATTATGGTATCAAATTGAATTTAACTTGCTTAGAACATGTTCAAGTTTGATCTTGTTTTAAAGATTTAAATGTCGTAAACACGAATCTGCAAATGGATTAATGGTTCAAAAGTTAAAAGTTTGACAAAATTTAGAATCAAACTAAATTTATTGATAAATGGATCGTGGGATGAAAGAATAAAATAGTTTAAGTGCAATAAATGTCTGCTCCTATGAAAACAATAGAATTCGGTAAAATACCGTATGCAATACATGTATATGCACGCATGGTGTGCATGCAGGACAGCGATAGTAACCGGTTTCCTTAGAATTTTGTTTCGCCTTCTATGACTATTCCCTCTGTTACTAAATATAAGTCTTTTTAGATATTTTAATAGGGATTACATACGGGATGTATATAGGCATATTTTAGAGTATAGATTTATTGATTTTGCTTCGTATGTAGTTTTAAAAAAACTTATATTTAAGAACGAAGGGAGTACATTATAGTGTGTTGTGTCTTGAGCGATTGTTACGATCACCCACCTCATGTCTAAATCCTAGCTTCACCCTTAGCTTGTTTCGATTGGATCAGGTTACCTTGAGGCCGTGCAGGAGAAAAACCCTGACGAACCGTGGCCGAGAATGGCCGCCTACTGACTGCGCCAGTCTTTGTCGTGTGCCAGTGCCTTCACTTCACTGGCATTTGACCTGCGAAGAAAGGTAGTACACATTTGTCCTATCTCTTACCACACACCCCTTGTCTTGCTGTTTTTTTCGGGTGTGATATTGGGCGTCGTCATTCGTGGTGTACAACTCTCCAGTGTTCGATTCCAGGCATTTCGGAGTCTAGCCGTTCAACCAGATGTCAACCCTCCAACTCTACTTGTCAGTCAGTGGATTCCGAACTGATAGACAATCTAGCGTGCATCCAGGTAATTTCTGGTGAAAGCTCGTAGAAACTGGTATATGTAGGCTTTTCTTCTGTGGACTGGTGAACGCAGAAATGTCGAAGTGTCCAAACAGCAGAAGCTTCCATCCAGCTCCGAGATCTCCCATTTGCATCTTTGCATACGTACCGCAGATGTACGCCTTTTTCCAGTGGATGTCAAGGTCGATGGATCTTCTCCAAATTTATTCCATACTTTTCGCTGTTTGCCAATTGAATATTCTCTCTTTCATGAAAGGGCAATGTCACCGGTCCAACATAGCGGCAGGGATGCATGCTGCTTAGCAGGGAGCAGATCCGTGCACAACTGGGTTGTCGCAATCTGTCGTTTTTACTTCGAACAGAACGGAAATGTCTGTCACGTGCCCTCATACAATTCTTTTTTTAGAGAAAAAGCGAGCGCCCGACTTTATAAATAAAGCCACCAGGCAGAGTCACAACACCACCACATAACACCACATAAGTTTAGCAGAATAAGGATAAGAAGTACAAGTACAAAGCATCCAACCTAACATGGCACGCAGGTCAGCACGTCGAGCAACAAAAACATTTAGGAATCCGTCCTCCTAGAGCGCCGCAGCAGGGAAGACGCTGTAGATTTCATTTTAGATAACATGTCGTCGAAAGCCTCTAGGTCCCCTTCCTTAGTCAATGATCTCCACTGCTGCAAAAAGACATTGGCTTTAAATAAGCAACTCACAGGATTAGCCGGGAAAATGTGTTCGATAGTGAACTTGTTTCGAGTAGTCCATAGCGACCAACAGATCGCTGTTCAGCCCACCAAGAATACCCTCTTAGACCGGCCTGATAGAGAATTAATACAACGCCGCAATTCCTCAAAAGAAGATGAGTTCCAATTAACACGAAGCCAAAGTCTAATGCAACTCCAAATGAATTTAGCCAGAGAGCAATGAAAAAATATATGTTCGGTATTCTCAAGAGCACCACATAACTCGCATCTGTCAGACCCCGGCCCGTTCCTCTTCTTAATTTGATCAGCCGCAGGGAGTTTACGACGGAAAGCTTGCCATAGAAAAATTTTAATCTTAGGAGGAATGCGAGCTGACCAGATGTCCTTAAACTTAGCAGTGCGGCCACCAGAGGTAAGTTTTGAGTACGCCAATTTAACTGAGAAACGCCCCGAGGAGGAATGGGGCCAAACAACGGAGTCCTCTTCCTCCGAAAGCAAGGGGAAGCAGGCAATAAGGCGTTGCCATTCTTCCAACTCTACAGGGGAAAAAGAACGGCAAAAATCTAAAACTCAGTCCTGAACCGAGAGCTCAAAGATAGAGATCTCGGGATCAGCACAAAACGAGAATAAAGTCGGATAGGCAACCGCAAGCGTGGTTTCCCCTACCCACCAGTCTAACCAAAAACGAGTAGATTTACCATTGCGAACTACAAATTTAACAAGAGATCGGAAGAACGGTCGAACTTTAACAAGCTGACGCCAAAATTGAGAACCACCAGATGAGGGGCGAACATAGGGCTCGAGGAAGGGAAGTATTTAGCTTTGAGAAGAGAGAGCCAAGTGGGACGTTCCTTGAGGTACATTATCTTCCACCACCATTTTAACATAAGGCACTTGTTCATGACCAGAGTATTAATGATGCCAAGGCCCCTCATGTTCTTAGGTCTACAAATGAGGTCCCACTTGACCATCCTATATTTGCGTTTATTATCGGAGGAATTCCAATAGAAAGCACCCATGTGCTTGTCGAAACCAGTGTGTATCCCTCCGGACAGTAGATAAAAGCCCATTAGAAACATCGGAAGGGAGGAGAGACACGAGTTAGTAAGGGCAACCTTGCCCGCCTGAGAGTTATAGCGGCCTCTCCACAGCAAAACTCTATTGCCAACTTAGGCACTGCCGGGGCGAAATCTTTTGCCAAAAGCTTGAGAGGGGAAATAGGTAAGCCCAAATATTTGAGAGGGTAAGACCCAAGAGAATAATTCAGAAGATGTGCCACCCGCTGAGCTTCCGAATCAGACACCCCAGTAACAATGACCTCGCTCTTAGAGAGGTTAATTTTAAGACCCGAAAGAGCTTCGAAGCATAGAAGAAGAAATTTTAGATTTGTGAGGTTGTTCTCATTAAGTTCAACCATAATGATGGTATCGTCCGCATACTGGAGGTGAGTGATGCCATTAGGGATAAGGTGAGAGCTAACAGGTGAAATGTGTCCAACAGACTCAACACGGGATAGGATATGGGATAAAGCATCCGCTACAAAATTAAAAAGCAACGGGGACACCGGGTCCCCTTGTCTAAGGCCCCTACCATTAGCAAAAAAGTTACTAGTTTGACCATTCATAGCGACAGCCGTGTGTCCACCCGAGACAAGCTGCATCAGGCGGTGCACCACCGCACCCTCGAAGCCCTTAGCCAGCAGAACTTGGTGGAGGAAATTCCAACTCACCGAGTCATACGCCTTTTCGAAATCAAGCTTAAGGACCACCGTCTTAGTGCCCTTAATCCGCAGATCATGAATTATCTCATGTAAGCAAAGCACCCCATCCAAGATAAATCTCCCCTTTATGAACGCAGATTGGAAAGGGCTAATGACCCGATGGGCGATCGGAGAAACCCTAGTAGCCATGCCCTTAGCGGGAATCTTCGCAAAGTTGTTAATTAGAGCAATGGGCCTAAATTGGGAGATCAAGTCAGCACCTTTGACCTTAGGGATAAGGGTGAGTACCGCGTAGTTGAGTCTCGAAATGTCAACAGTTCCCAGCCAAAACCCTTGTGTAATAGCCTTAATGAGGCCTTTTAACTGAGGCCAAAATTGCCGGAAGAAATGAATGGAGAAGCCGTCAGGTCCTGAAGCCGCATTAGAGTTGGCGGTACGAATCGTCTTGAAAATTTCCTCTTCAGAAGGGGGGTTCAACAAACTCTCATTTTCAGCGCTCAAAATCTGCTCGAGAGGAAACCAGAAGGATGGAGCTAACCTAAAACCCAGCTCAGGTTTAGCCACTAACAGGTTAGAGAAGAATTGAGCCACATGGCGCAGAATCACCGAAGGTTCAGAGACCCTGACGTCGTCAATAAGGAGGCTATCAATCAGGCATCTCCGACGTCTACAATTTGCAATAGCGAAGAAATAGGTCATGGGTCGCCCTTTAAGGTCCAGTTGATAGTGCCTCTCTGCTTCCAGTACACTTCCTCCTGCCGATGAATACCCAAGAGAGCCTCTTCTAAGCCATAATGGATCTGCCATTCGGCCACAGACAGACCAGAAATATCCGCGCGACCGTCAAGCTCGCCAATTTGAGCAGCCAGCCTAGCTTTGTGTAACGCCCCGGACACACCCGCCGGTGGTCGTTACTCCTGGCGGGATCTAGACTGGCCCCACAGATCAATACTAGTCTTTTCTGCGCACTTTGTCCTCACTCGTGCGCACCCAGGAGCAACTTCCCGGTCGGTCACCCATCCTGACACTACTCCAAGCTGAGCATGCTTAACTTTGGAGTTCTGTCCGAATGGGCTCCCAGAAAAGAAGGAATTCCTTATTGATATGAGTAGTCTATCATCCCTAATAATCCAGGCCATCACATACACCCCCACTTAGAAGAACCGACGTCCTCGTCGGGCCACAGGAACGTTCCCTCTTGGCACAAACGTCTGTGCTTCTAGTCCGGTACATGTGCCATGTCGGGTGCCACGACGGGTCACAAACGTCATGAATAACATGACCACGCACCTGTCCGCAACCATCCGTGTAACCGCGAGGGTCGGCTCTGATACCAACTTGTAACGCCCCGGACACACCCGCCGGTGGTCGTTACTCCTAGCGGGATCTAGACTGGCCCCACATATCAATACTAGTCTTTTCTGCACACTTTGTCCTCACTCATGCGCACCCAGGAGCAACTTCTCGGTCGGTCACCCATCCTGACACTACTCCAAGCTGAGCACGCTTAACTTTGGAGTTCTGTCCGAATGGGCTCCCGGAAAAGAAGGAATTCCTTATTGATATGAGTAGTCTATAATCCCTAATAATCCAGGCCATCACACTTTGTCTCGCCTTGTCTCAGCATAGTGATTGACCAACCTCTATGGAATCTACAGAGAAAATATGAGCATTGATGCCAATCATCCATCAGGCCAAAAGAACGGCGATTAGAAGATAGGAAAGCCGAAATCTTTTGCGCCAACGAGTCAGTGAAGCCCTCCCCTTGTAGCCAGGAAGCATCAAACGGAAACCTCGGGAAACCAACCGAGCACGAGCCATCGTCAAGAATCAGGGGGGCGTGATCAGATCCCACAATAGCAAGAGCTCTGAGACTAACACAGGGGAACAGCGAATCCTAACTAGGACATAGAAAAACCCTATCAAGGACAGAACGAATGGGGGAGGTTTGGCGATTAGTCCAGGTGTAACGGGCCCCAACCCTAGGAATTTCACGAATAGCCATATCCCTAATGAAAGCATTGAAGGTATTAGCCAGAGGCCAAGAGAAATTAGAGAAGCTCTTATCAGAAGGATCCCGCATCAAATTAAAATCACCCCCAATTAGGAGAGGCAGCTGACTGGATTCAATTTTATTACTAAGTTCATCCAGAAAAATGTATGACATAGAGTGGTCAGCCGGACCATAGACCACCATGATTTCTAGTAAAGACTTGAGAGTTCGATGAGATACCACCATGCTAGCCCAAAAGATGACATGGTCAAAAGCAACAAATCATAAACATCTTTTTTGGTACCAAGGAGAATATCACCCGAATGTCCAGCAGAGGCCACAAAGTTCCAATCATATCTATCTATCCCAGCAACGGCCGAGAGTTCGCTAGGGGAGAAAGAGGATTTGAGAGTCTCGACAAGGCCAATAAAATCAACATTTTCAGAACGCACCAGGTCTTTAAGCTGGTCCCTGCGCCCCCTAGCGCCGAAACCTCTGATGTTCCAGAATAAGGCCTTCATCTGAAGGATAAGTTTTTAATTCTAAGACTCGACCTACTCGGAGCCTTGCAGGATTTAGCACGTTTCCCAGCCCCACGTTTAGGAACCACCGGGGAAGCCTGACACCTGTCATCTCCCCCCTCATCCCCACCGGCCACAACCAGTGGGGCATTCGTACCCACCCCAGCCTCCTTAGCTTTAGCAATGTTAGCCTGAGCTAATTCATTAGCCCTAATAATAACAAGTAAAGAAGAGGGGGATCCCAAACTAGAATCTAAGCAAATGCCCACATCATCTAAAATTCTAAGTAGATGTTCATCACATTGCGACGGAAGAACTAAACGAATAGGGGAGTGAACAGCGGGGAGGGAGGAGGAGGGGACTGGGCGCGAACCTGAAGGAGGCAGATCCCGAGCCGCAGCACACCGAGCAGCCCGATTAGACCCGCTCGCCGCTGTTGGAGACGCGGCCGCTCTTGCGAGCCGTGGAGGCAGGCGAACGCACAGGCACAGGGCGATCACGGCAGGGGGAAGCCGCAGCAGAAGACGAGCCTGAGGCCGTACCCAAGTCAGCATCAAGCCTGCAGCAAAGCCCAGCCGTAGACTGCCTAGAATCTCCAGATGTCCTGCTCTTTGCTGAATACTTCTTGACCGACGACTTCTTCTTCTTCTTTGACGCAAGGGAACCAGCCAGGGGCAAATCTTCAATGGCGGAAAGGGAAGGAGAGGCGGGGCGGGCAGGAAGATTAGAACACACCGCCGAGAGTGGTGTGCCCTTTGCCCCACCAGAGGCAGCATCCCCTCCACCCAAGTCAGGCATCGAGTCATG
>NC_041390.1:225804355-225892359 GCF_002162155.2 Triticum dicoccoides
TCGGGGGATAGCCCATCCCACTCCGACTGGGTAAAGCGATGATCAGTACCATGCATAGAGTCGTCCGGGAATCCATCCCCATCTTTGCTCTTGTCGTCATTGCCGGAGGCCGGGGGCGGAGGAGGAGGAGGGGGCGACACCGGGCCCGGGGCTCCCTCCACCCGAACCCGGAGCCGAAAACCACCAGCTGCAGGGAAGACATCAATGGAACCACGGATGCAAAGAGGGTCAACACACCAGACCCGGAGACGAGCCGGCCCAAGGATGGCCAGAGAATCTTGATCCACCTCAATAGGCTTGCCGATGAGAACCCCGAATGCCATCAGAAACGCCGTGGTGCGCATGTTAGGAGGGACATCTTCAACAAGCACCCAAACATCAGACAGGGAGGAGATAGCCTTGGACCCATTGGAAGCAGCTTTGACCGAAACCACCAGTTGGTTCAAAGGAAGCGTGAAGCTAGTACAGGAGGAAATCATGCGAAGACTTTCTTGGGAAGGGAATGTCGCAACAAACTCGAAATCAGAAAGTTGGCGGATTTGCCAATCCCACCCTCCCTCATCCCACGGTCGAAGCTCATCCAGAAGAACCTGGGGAGAGATGCGTTTAGACTGGACAGAGATGATGCCAATGTTGGACAGCGAAGGAATAGGAGCTGCCTCAGGGACCTCCCTGTCTAAGGCAAAAAAAAGAACATCCAGGAAGGCCAAGCCCATAGTGAACGAAAGCAGGAGGTTTGAGACGGTTCTGACAGTCCACCGTGAGGTGGCCGTCTTCCCTGCAGATGAGGCAGAAGGAAGGCTTTTCACATCGGGATTGGAAGTGGCCAGGACGGTGACATGCGAAGCAGGTGAGAGTGGGGTTGGAGACCTGAGATTGAGGAGGGATGTGACCAAGACCGCGAGGAGGAGGAGGAATAATACCATCACCAGACGCACCAGGCCTAGATCCGGCGCCCCGCCCAGCAGCAGATCCGACGGGGCGGCGAACCGGAGCCCCCGACGCACCACGAGGCATGAAGCGGGATGGACCACCACCAGCCACCGCCGCAGCCCGCAGCGGCCCGCCACCCCGGGGGACAGCACCCAACGGAGGAGGCAGCGGGGCCGGCCCCGACGAGCCCGCCCGGCTGCCCGTCGCCGCCAACTCCCATGGGTCGACAACAGCCGCAGGAGCACCATGCGCGGGGGGTGGAGGGTCCGTCGGTCCAAATCTAGAGGTGCGGGGGGGACGCACCGGCCATCGCTGCCGCATACCCCACCTCCGAGGCGAGCGAGGCCTAGAGCTTAGCACGAAGCGTAGCCTCATACTCCAGATCAGCAGCTGCCTCATCGGAGCCATCGCGCCCCCGCTTCTGGCCGGAGACCGCCTCGCTGGAGGACCCACGAGAGCGATCCATCATGGCCACCACCGCGAAAGAGAGGGAAAGGGGAGGAGGAGGAGAAGCAGATCTGACGAAGCAGCGAATGGGTAGGCGGCACCGACGCAAATCAGAGGAGGAGGCAGGAAACCCTAGAAATTGGGGAACCGCACCCTTCTGAAACCATATATACCCAGTCCGAGCCAGGCCCGGCTCGACATAAGGCACCACGGGAGGGGGGCTGGGCCTGGGCCAACCGCCGCCTTGAAGCCAAAGACGGGAGGGGGGAATCAAAAAAAGAAGCCAGAGCAGGGGCCAAAACAGGCCCACCAGGCCCAACACCAACCACAGGGGCCCGCAGCCCTGACGAAGGCACCAACGCCAGCCTCGATCCCAGATCTAGGGTTGGCTCTGGCACCAACGCCGCCGGAGAAGCGGGGGCCACGAACGAGGGCGAGCAGGCGAGGGAAACCACCGGAGAGGAGGATGCCGGCGCCGCCACATCAACCCCACCGGAATCCAGCGACGCCCTATCTGGAGACCAGACCGAAGCACGCCGACGCCCATGGGAGACGTGGCGCCAACCATCCACCTCCACTACGGGCCCAATGAGTCGCCCCCGCCCACCAGGAGCAAATTTACGCCGACGACCCGCCGTCGAAGCCACAGAGATACCACCCACAGGGATCGGACGAGGGGGGGGAGGGGGGCCTCAGAGTCCGACCCGGATCCATCCGAATCGAGCGCCCAAAATATGTTAGCCTGGGGCGGAGCGAGGGAGACGGAGCGAGGCGGGGAGGCCAGGGAGAAGGGGGGTCGAGACACGCCACCGGTGAGGAACCCAAAGGAGTCCACAGAGGGGAGGGAGAAGGGGAGGTCGCACGAGGCAGGGACGCTGCCGGGGGGGAGACGGTGGCAGGCGTCGCCACAGGAGAGAGGGGGGAAGCGCCATCTGTTGTCTTACTCACTCCCCCTCATACAATTCCTTACAAATCAGAAGGGGAAGCTTCTATGGTTCTTTCTGAGGTTTTCAATTTATTGGTCTGTTGTTTCACCGGAACGTGACACCTCCTCGCTAGTTTTCCACCAATATTCAAGCAATAACGATTCATCAGATTGTACACATTATTTTAGTTTAGTTTCATGAAAAGGCCGAAGGACATATAAGGTTGTACACAGAGAAATATCACTTTTTTGGAAATGGAGGTATACCCCCGGCCTCTGCATCATGATGATGCATGCGGCCCTTTTATTAAAAATCCAGAAAGTATCATCATAAAGGTCTTACAGCTCACAAACGGAGCAAGTCATAGCACATAAATCTGAAAAATACAAAGGGCCAAAAACAACCGATACGGTGATAATAAGGACAAGCTCTCTAGCCTCCTATCCTGTTATGCGAACGCCATCCGAACCGGTTGAATATAGCCTGAGCCACCATCTCCCATTGGTTGCACCTAGTAACCAAAGGCTCCCTGGAGTCCATAGGAGTAAGTAAGGACCACATACGGATCCAAGTTGTAGCTCTGAAGATAACATGCAAAAAAGTTAAGTTGTGTTGTCTGTTAAAAATCATATCATTTCTGCAGTTCCATATAGCCCATAGTAACGCACATATTCCAATCCGAATACGAGCTGTCGTGGTCTGTTCAACCCCAGCTAACCACGTCCCAAACAAAGAAGCAATATCTACTGGGGGATTAATATTAAAAGCTATATGAATCGTTCTCCAAAGTAACTTGGCAAGTGGGCATTCAATGAATAAATGTTGTATTGTCTCATCCTGAGCACAAAAACAACACCGCGAGTTGCCTACCCATCGCCTCTTAAGTAAGTTGCCCTTTGTGGGTATTACTTGCTTGTGGACAAACCACATAAAAAATTTAATCCGCAAAGGAACCTTAACCTTCCATATATGAAGTGACCTTGAGAGGGGGCCAGAATTAATTAGATCCGTATAAAAGGATTTCACAGTAAATATCCCATTTTTAGTTAACTTCCATTGTGTAGAGTCCGGCACGTCGGAGAGTCGAACTTCAATCAATATCCGAACCAAGTGCATCCAGGCTGTCCATCTCTCACCCACTAACGTACTTCTGAACTGGATGTTCAAGGGAATAGTTTGAAGGACGATACCTACATAATCTTCCTTACGTTGCACAATATTGTAAAGGGTAGGATATTGTAAGGCCAAAGGTGTCTCTCCTAACCATGTATCCTCCCAAAATCTTGTTGACATCCCGTTGCCAACCAAGAATTTGACCCAACGAAAGAACATATCCTTCATTCTCATAAGTCCCTTCCAGAACGGTGAATCAGTTGGTCTGATGGAACGGTGAATCAGAAATGTCACATGGAAACCAACATTCAAAGAAAAAAATGTGAAAACCATATTTGAAAATTTTAGAAAAATCTAAAAATGCGGGATGTTAATAGGGTGATGTTGTATTGCCATGCGAAATTTCAAGTTAAAACACATTACGAGATGTCAGTTATGAAAAAAAAATCATCAAAGAATACTGACTTACTATTCGACACTACTTAATGTTGATTTTGTTATTTTCATAGCTCACATCTTGTAATGTGTTTGAAGTTGAAATTCACATGGCAATGTTGAAAGTGCAACTATCCCTAGGTGGTTTTGGTAATTCATAACAACATATAGCTCATTGAGCTAATGCTATTCCAAGATGACTATTTCAGGAAAGCTCAATGATTGGCATGGCATGGATGTGAAAGTGGAACCCTCAAAATGCTAAGGACAAAGGATTGGCTCAAGCTCAAAAGCTCAAGACTCTTCATTTTATATTTTAGTGATCCAAGATCACATTGAGTCTTTAGGAAAAGCCAATACTATCAAGGAGGGATGAGGTGTTGCTTAATGAGCCTCTTGCTTCATGTGCTTAGTGATATGCTCCAAAACCCTCAACTACTTTCCCATATCCACATATGACCTAAACCCTAAGCCAAACTCGATCCTACCGATTCTTTCTATCCGGCGCCACCGAGTTTCACTTGTCATAAGCCACTGCCAAACCCTAGCAATTCGGTTCTATCGATAGGGATCTCGGTCTCACCGAGATGGGATTGCAAACTCTCTGTTTCCCTTTTGTAACTTTTAGGTCTCACCGAAAGAGCGAATCGGTCCCACCGAGATTGCAGTGTAAACTCTTTGTTTCCTTTTTGTAACTTTTCGGTCTCACCGAAAGAGCAAATCGGTCCCACTGAGTTTACCTGACCAACTCTCTGGTTAGCTTATTACCAAACTCGGTCTCACCGAGTTTGTGTAATCGGTCTCACCGAGATTATGTTATGCCCAAACCCTAACCATATCGGTCCTACCGAGTTGCATGTCAGTCCCACCGAAAATCTCTAACGGTCACTAGGTTTACCTTTTCGGTCCAACCGAGTTTGTTGATTTGGTCCCACCGAGATTGGAAAACTGTGTGTAACGGTTGGATTTTGTGTGGAGGCTATATATACCCCTCCACCTCCTCTTCATTCGTGGAGAGAGCCATCAGAACACATACACAATTCCAACTCATATGTTCTGAGAGAGAACCACCTACTCATGTGTTGAGACCAAGATATTCCATTCCTACCATATGAATCTTGATCTCTAGCCTTCCCCAAGTTGCTTTCCACTCAAATCTTCTTTCCACAAAATCCAAATCCTATGAGAGAGAGTTGAGTGTTGGGGAGACTATCATTTGAAGCACAAGAGCAAGGAGTTCATCATCAACACACCATTTGTTACTTCTTGGAGAGTGGTGTCTCCTAGATTAGCTAGGTGTCACTTGGGAGCCTCCGACAAGATTGTGGAGTTGAACCAAGGATTTTGTAAGGGCAAGGAGATCGCCTACTTCGTGAAGATCTACCGCTAGTGAGGCAAGTCCTTCGTGGGCGATGGCCATGGTGGGATAGACAAGGTTCCTACTTCGTGGACCCTTCGTGGGTGGAGCCCTCCGTGGACTCGCGCGACCGTTACCCTTCGTGGGTTGAAGTCTCCATCAATGTGGATGTAGGATAGCACCACCTATCCGAACCACAGGAAAAACATCCGTGTCTCCAATTGCGTTTGAATTCTCCAAACCCTTCCCTTTACATTCTTGCAAGTTGCATGCTTTACTTTCCACTGCCAATATACTCTTTGCATGCTTGCTTGAATTGTGTGATGATTTCTTGACTTGTCCTACAATAGCTAAAATCTGCCAAGAACTAAAATTGGGAAAAGGTTAAGTTTTTATTTGGTCAAGTAGTCTAATCACCCCCCCCCTATAGACATACTTTCGATCCTACAAGTGGTATCAGAGCTTTGGTCTCCATTTGCTTTGATCTCCATAGCTTTTGGTGGTCATAGCCTTGGTTTCACAACCTAGGAGAGTATGGCGTCTAGCGAGGGAAATTATCACCGTAGAGGTCCTTACTTTGATGGTACTAATTTTGCTAGTTGGAAGCATAAAATGAAAATGCATATTCTTGGACATAACCCCGCCGTTTGGGCTATTGTGTGTGTTGGTTTGCAAGGTGACTTCTTTGATGGGAAAGAACCAAACCGTGAAGCTACCGCGGATGAGTTGAAGATGTTGCAATACAATGCTCAAGCTTGTGATATTCTCTTCAACGGACTGTGCCCCGAAGAATTCAACAAAATCAGCCGTCTTGAGAATGCAAAGGAAACTTGGGACACTTTGATTGATATGCACGAAGGTACCGACTCCATCAAGTAATCCAAGTTGGATGTGCTTCAAAGTCAACTTGACAAGTTCAAAATGAAGGATGGTGAAGGTGTCGCTGAAATGTACTCTAGGCTTGCTCTCATCACAAATGAGATTGCCAGCTTAGGAAGTGAAGAGATGACCGATAGATTCATCATCAAGAAGATTCTAAGAGCCTTGGATGGAAAATATGATACTGTGTGCACATTGATCCAAATGATGCCCAATTACAAAGATCCCAAGCCAACGGAGGTGATTGGAAGAATTGTTTCTCATGAGATGTCACTTAAGGATAAAGAGGAACTTCACAACAAATCAAGTGGTGCCTACAAAGCCTCATGTGAAGCCCCTACATCATCAAGTGAGAAACAAAACTTCAATGAAGAATTGAGCTTAATGGTGAAGAACTTCAACAAGTTCTACAAGAGTAGAAGCAAAGATAGAAGCTTCAAGTCAAGGTCCTACAATGACAAAAGATCTTCTAGTTGAGAGCGAAACTGCTACAGTTGTGGAAGACCCGGACACTATTCCAATGAGTGTACGGCTCCCTACAAGAGAAGAGAAGATTCTCCAAAAAGAAGAAGCAAAGAATCACCACCAAGAGAGAGAAGGAGTAGAGATGATCGTTATGAACGAAGATACTCACGGAGAAGCAAGGATTCGGAAAGGAAGGAAAAATCATCAAGGAGCTACACAAAATGAAGACATCAAGCTCATGTTGGTGAATGGGTATCCGGCTCCGACTCCGACAGCCACTCCGAGAGAAGTTATCACTCCGACTCCGAAGATACTCAAGATGAAGGTGTTGCCGGTCTAGCACTTGTGTCAACCAACTCCTACGACATATTTGGCTCACCAAATGAAGGAATTGGAAGATGCTTCATGGCCAAAGGTCCTAAGGTAACACACCCCGAGTATATTGATTTCAATAGTGATGAAGATGACTTGTTAGGTGATGATTTGCTTGTTGACAACTCTAGTGATGAATACTATGATGAAACGTCAATTAATCATGCTAATCAAGATAAAACGAATGACAATGATAAGGAGAAGATTGAGGATCTAACTTAGGAACTAAACACTCTTAAGTTAGCTCATGAAACTATCTTCGAAGATCATCAAGAACTTTTAAGAGCTCATGAGAAATTACGCTTTGAAAAGCTCAATCTTGAGCAAGAGCATGAGTTCTTAAAAGCAATCAATGATGATCTCCGCAAGAAAAGTTCTTCTTACATTGCCAAGTGTTTACTCTTATCCACTTACATGCCTCAAGTCAAGTCTAGTAACAAGAACAAGAAAGATTCTTCCTCTAGCAGTAACAATGATCATGCTAAATCCAATATTGTTGCTTCTAGTAGTTCTCTTGATTCCAGTAATGATTCTCTTTGCCAAGTTACACTTGAGCAAGAAAATAGCTTATTGAAGGGAATTATAGAGAAAGGAGTGTACAAAAGCCTTGCCGGGAGTAAGCAATTCGAGGAAATTGTGCGCAAGCAAGGAATGCACCGGAAGAATCAAGGTGTTGGTTTTGAACGAAAATTCAATGCCAATGGTTGAGTGGGAAGAAGATCAATACCCCAAGACAAAATTTGTTCCTCAACAACAGAAGTATGATACTTCTTTCAAGGGGACACAAGCTCAAGATGATCTTCCACCACAAGACTACAAGCAAAAAGGCAAGGACAAGCTTCAAGAGGAAATTGATGCATTTGAAGAAGCTCCTAAGACCTTAGTCAAGTGGATTCCCAAGACTACTTCAAGTTCCGCTTCATCAAGTACGACTACAACTCCAAGGATTCCCATCAAGATGGTGTGGATCCAAAAGAAGAAGAATAGAGAGATCTTGAGGGTGACTCCGCCAACATACTTCACTCTTATCGTTTTGGCAAGAACAAGTGCAATCAACTTCCACATCTTGCACTAGTTCAAGGAGTCACAAACCCTCTTGTTGGTAAGACAAGGGACAAGGTAACCTAAAAGTTTTCATGGACATCATCTTGTGTGTGCATCACTCTATGTCTATGGATATCCTTGTTTGTTCCTTGTGGGACTAACCCATGTAGGTATTGAAAGTGCAATTCACTCAAATGGATAGCTCCAAGTGATCTACATCAACATTGAGCATCCACACCTTCAACATCTACATGAAGTCGTCATCGACAAAACCCGAGGTTAGTTCATCCCTCTAAGGGGGGATATCACATCTAGGGGGAGCTTTACTCTAAGACTTGAGCTAAAGCAACTCTAAAGATGTGAACACAACAATGCTTTATGTAAAAGTGGTAACCCCACTTGAGCTTAAACGATGAGTATGACCTATGATCAAGTGTTCTCACTTGACTCCTAAGTCAATATACTCATATATAGATGACCTTGTCATCGCAAATTGCTTGATAGATGCTAGAATTGGTTGTGCATGCCTTGTCACATATTTCATTTGCCATCTTATTGTGTGAGCATGCTGGTTGCATATTTTACTCATTCGAGGACATCCACTTGTTGTTTTGATTGTTTGGTTTTATTTCCTTTTGCCAAGTGGATGGACAAGAATGCCTAAGAACCTCCTCTAGCTATCTATGCTTTTCTCGTCTCAAACTCTATTCATGCTACATCACAAAATTTGATCAAGTCAAATTCGAACCACTCTGTGTGAGGAGCGCTCGGAGTCCACGATTCATCATAGACTTAAACTTCCAAAACCTCTTTATGATTCTCGGTCTGACCGATACCCTACTTTCGGTCCTACCAAGATCATTAAGTTGATCTAGGTTTTCGATCTCGGTGCAACCGATTTGAACCATTCGGTCACACCGAGTTGCAACAATTGTATACAGTTTTGCACCTCGGTGCCACCGAGTTGTTCCACTCGGTCACACCGACAGGGTCGGGCTATATATAGTCACGGGCAAAAATTTGGAAATTTCTCCAAACCCCTTCGCCCGCGCGATAGCCTGCTCTGCCAACTTGGTCTCCGGATCGTCTCCTCGCCGCCAGCCGCCTCCAGTCGCTGGTCTCCGTCGCCGTCAACGGAAATTCAACCCCGCCGTTGCCGCCGTAGCGAGTCTCCGCCGAACTAGGGTATGGACTCGATCTTTGTGCTATTCCCCAATCCGATTCTTAGCACATTGTGATCATCATGATTCTTGCCATGTTTGTTAAACTTCTATCCAGTCAATGAACTCGTAGATTAGGTTTAATTCGAAAATTTTAGGGTTAGGTTTCCGCCGAAACCATCTCGGACCCACCGAGTTGAAACACTCGGTCCCACCGATTTGGCTTATGCCATTGCACAAGTGAGACTCGGTCTGACCGAGAATTACTTATCGGTGTGACCGATTTTGGAACTCTGTGAAACCCTAGCAGTCTCGGTGCCACCGAACTGTGACTCGGTCTGACCGAGTTCACTAGTTTAGGTGCCAAAACTGCTTCGGTATCACCGAGTTTAGAAATCGGTAGATCCGAGATGCTTTCAGTGCGAAACTAAAACTAAGTTTTTGAATTATTCTTTTGCAAAAATCTCTGCATTTTGTGATGCTTATCCACTCTATCTCATCTATAACCTATTCACAGGGTCAGTAGTCAGAGTTTGCATCATGTCAGACCAAAGTGATAGCCAGAACTTGTCAGAGCAGCAAGTGCAGATGAGTGAGGGCATTAGTCCCTCAAGTTCCTCAGATGATGGCAGCAGGAGCACCCCTAGCAATCTGCCTAAAGCTGCCACAAGATAGAGAAAGAAGAGAACCTCAGACTCAGAAGATGAGGATTATGTGGCAGAAGAGGAAGCAACTTCCAAGAGAGTTGAGCCAGCACAGGGCATAAAACCAGGGATGAAGATCAAAAGGCCAGCAGGCAGGCAGCCTATGTCAAAGGCCAGAGCTTGAACTGAGAAGCCCACTCCCATTGAGCCAGTTGCTGCTGAAGGCAAGAAGAGGAAAGAAAGGGTGAAGAAAACTGTAGCCAGAGTGCTTGGCAAGGCTTCCATCATGGAAGATGAGGAGGAAGAAGAAGAGGTGGCTGCACCAGCACCTAAGGCACCCAAGCTGATGGGTGATGCCATAAGAACAAGGGCAGCTGCTTCCAAGGCCAAGCCAGCTCCAAAGCCAAAGCCAGAGAGGAACACAAGAAGCATCCCAGCTACTGAGAAGAACAAGGCCCCAGTGCTTGAAGCTGCAGAAGAAGAAGAAGAGAATGTTCTTAGAAAGCTCAAGCCCAAGATCCCAGACCACAACGATGCTCATCCTGTGGCTGAGGATATGAAACTCAGGAGAGATTCAGGGCTCCGGAAGTGGAGAGAAGCAGACCCGTATGCTTCAAGGAGAAGGACTGCAGTTGACTACAGGTTTCACACCAAGGAGCAGCAAGACTTTTATGAGACAGTGCTGCTAGACAAGAAGCCAATTGTCTGTGATATGAGATGGGTTGATAGGCAATACATCAAGGACAACGAAGAGTACTACCTTGGAGTGCTCCGGACTCCACCACCACCTGAAGATCAAGCCTGAGTGTCGACTTAGCACTATGCATTTTCTAGGAACTTTTTGGTAACTTGTTGCCAAAGGGGGAGAAAATGTATAGATCATAGGCTTCGAGAGAGAGTGTTGCTTTTATTCTCTCTTGTTTTATTTGGTGGTTTTTCGAACTTTGTTTGCTTTTGTGTGAGATACTATGTCATTGCTCGTGAGACATTGATGATCATGTGTTTGATCATAAGCTACACTTAATGTTTTCTTAATATTATCATCTTATCTATCTTATGTGATCATTCACTATTCTTGGTGATGAGTGCATGTATTTCATTCTTATCATTTTAAGCGCTCCACCAAGATGTATGTGACATGGAAGAGTAACCCATGACTCTAACTCTTTGTGCATTTGCAGTCCAAAGCAAATTTTAAATATGCACAAATTTAGGGGGAGCTCTTACTTGTCACATACTTCTCAAAGCGACGATATATTTCATGCTTATTATCATTTGTCGAAGCTTTGATCTATATGTTGTCATCAATTACCAAAAAGGGGGAGATTGAAAGTGCAACTATCCCTAGGTGGTTTTGGTAATTCATAACAACATATAGCTCATTGAGCTAATGCTATTCCAAGATGATTATTTCAGGAAAGCTCAATGATTGGCATGGCATGGATGTGAAAGTGGAACCCTCAAAATGCTAAGGACAAAGGATTAGCTCAAGCTCAAAAGCTCAAGACTCTTCATTTTATATTTTAGTGATCCAAGATCACATTGAGTCTTTAGGAAAAGCCAATACTATCAAGGAGGGATGAGGTGTTGCTTAATGAGCCTCTTGCTTCATGTGCTTAGTGATATGCTCCAAAACTCTCAACTACTTTCCCACATCCACATATGACCTAAACCCTAATCCAAACTCGGTCCTACCGATTCTTTCTATCCGGCGCCACCGAGTTTCACTTGTCATAAGCCACTGCCAAACCCTAGCAATTCGGTTCTACCGATAGGGATCTCGGTCTCACAGAGATGGGATTGCAAACTCTCTGTATCCCTTTCGTAACTTTTCGGTCTCACCGAAAGAGCGAATCGGTCCCACCGAGATTGCAGTGTAAACTCTCTGTTTCCTTTTTGTAACTTTTCGGTCTCATCGAAAGAGCAAATCGGTCCCACCGAGTTTACCTGACCAACTCTCTGGTTAGCTTATTACCAAACTCGGTCTCATCGAGTTTGTGTAATCGGTCTCACCGAGATTACGTTATGCCCAAACCCTAACCATATCGGTCCTACCGAGTTGCATGTCAGTCCCACCGAAAATCTCTAACGGTCACTAGGTTTACCTTTTCGGTCCGACCGAGTTTGTTGATTCGGTCCCACCGAGATTGGAAAACTGTGTGTAACGGTTGGATTTTGTGTGGAGGCTATATATACCCCTCCACCTCCTCTTCATTCATGGAGAGAGCCATCAAAACACATAGACAATTCCAACTCATATGTTCTGAGAGAGAACCACCTACTCATGTGTTGAGACCAAGATATTCCATTCCTACCATATGAATCTTGATCTCTATCCTTCCCCAAGTTGCTTTCCACTCAAATCTTCTTTCCACAAAATCCAAATCCTATGAGAGAGAGTTGAGTGTTGGGGAGACTATCATTTGAAGCACAAGAGCAAGGAGTTCATCATCAACACACCATTTGTTACTTCTTGGAGAGTGGTGTCTCCTAGATTGGCTAGGTGTCACTTGGGAGCCTCCGACAAGATTGTGGAGTTGAACCAAGGAGTTTGTAAGGGTAAGGAGATCACCTACTTCGTGAAGATCTACCGCTAGTGAGGCAAGTCCTTCGTGGGCGATGGCCATGGTGGGATAGACAAGGTTGCTACTTCGTGGACCCTTCGTGGGTGGAGCCCTCCGTGGACTCGCGCGACCGTTACCCTTCGTGGGTTGAAGTCTCCATCAACGTGGATGTAGGATAGTACCACCTATCCGAACCACGGGAAAAACATCCGTGTCTCCAATTGCGTTTGAATTCTCCAAACCCTTCCCTTTACATTCTTGCAAGTTGCATGTTGTACTTTCCGCTGCCAATATACTCTTTGCATGCTTGCTTGAATTGTGTGATGATTGCTTGACTTGTCCTACAATAGCTAAAATCTGCCAAGAACTAAAATTGGGAAAAGGTTAAGTTTTTATTTGGTCAAGTAGTCTAATCACCCCCCCCCCTCTAGACATACTTTCGATCCTACAAATGTAATATCACCTTTCTTAACATCATATATATATTTTCATAGCCCACCGAATGGTGGTTTCCATGTGAGAATATCACATGGAAACCAACATTCAAAGAAAACTTTGTGGAAACCATATGTGAAAGTTTTGAAAAAATGTTTCCAGAAACCATATGTGTGTTATCTACATTCATCTTTGCTATGGCACATAGCAACACAACTAACTTTTTTGTTCAAATTGATCGCAAGGCTCTTCATTAGCATTGAAGCATGCCAAAGAATCCCAGTATTGTCAAATTTAAAGCAATTTTGAAGGTAGGAAAACTGACGCATAAGTCAAAGTTCGATGACATGCTAATTCCCGAGAGTGATGGAAGAAGTGGTGGCTTGCTGCTTTTGTGGAGGAAGGAGGTAAAAATTGTGGTGAATGATATTAAGCCGAACTTCATACATGTGCTTATTAATGATGGGTTAGATTCGTGTTCCCACTGGTTTCTATGGTGAACCGAGCCAGGAGAATAACTATAAATCATTGGAGTACATATGTGAATTGAATGGGAGGATAGATATAGCCTGGTTGTTGCTTGGTGATTTTAATGAAATATTATGCTCTAGAGAAAAAGAAGGTGAAGTTCCTATGGCCCAAAAAGACATGAGAGCATTCCAGGACTTGTTTATCTAGCCGTGGTCTCAAAGATCTAGGTTACACGGGTGCCTATTTCGCTCGGAGCAGAGCGAAGATGCGGGGGAGATTAGATGGAGCTCTGGAAAATGTAACATGGAATATCATATATCAAAATATGGCGGTTACTAATGGAGAAAATAATAAAAGTGATCATCGATTAGTGATTGTTGACATGCACTCCCTCCACCCAAAATAAGTGTCTTAACCTTAGTACAACTTTGTACTAGAGTTAGTACAAAGTTGAGACAGTTATTTTGGGACGAAGGGACTAATATTTATAAGGCGCCCATACTTCGGGAGGACCGCCATTTAATGCTTTGAGGCGAGATGGCTTGAGGAGGAAATAGTGGAGTCAATTGTGAGTAATGCATGGAGTAAAGCTACAACACCAGGTACGGGAAGGAAATTTTCACAATGACTAAATCATGGAATCGGAGGGAGCTGAAAGCACCATGTTAGCATATAAACCAACTGACAGAGAAATTGGAAAATATGAGGAGTGGGCTCTGTCTGATGAGAGTGTAGTGGAGCAGAAGGAAATCTTGTTGAAGATTGAGCTACTTCTAGAATAGGAGGAATTGAATTACCTGCTACATGGTAGGGCTACTTGGCTTCGACAAGACGACAACAATACAATTTTTTTCAAGAATTTTGCTAGTGCGAAAAAGAAAAAGAATACTATCAAGTATCTTATTGATTATGCTAGAATGAAGTACGAGGATCTGGATGATGAGTAACCCTATCAAATTCGATTTCTCGGGGCTCTTTACCTCAAAAGTTGCAGATTGAAGCAGTGAGGGACTAGACAAGGTTAATAGAAGAGTGAAAAATGAAATGAATAGCAGACTTCGAGATGTTTTCATGAGGGACAAAGTTAAAAAAAGTGTTGTTCCAAATTGGGGATATGAAGGCACCGAGCCTGGATGGCCTACATGGAGTTTTTATAAACACTTTTGCCTGATGTTGGGTGAGGAATTAACTGACGAAGTTCTTGAAGCGGTGAACACTAAAAGTATGCCGGAAGGATGGAATGATACCTTGATCATGCTCATTCCAAAGGTAGAAACTCCTAAAAGGATCTCTCTATTTGCCTATTAGTCTTTGCAATGCGGTGTAATAGGTGATCTCAAAAAATTTGGCAAATCATTTAAAAGTTTTACTTCTAGAAATTATTGGACATCACCAAAGAGCTTTTCTGCATGTCCGACTAATTATGGATATATTGTTGGCCTATGAGTCTATTCACATAATTAAAAAGAAGAGGGGTAAGAAGGGATTATGTGTTGTTAAACCCAATATGCATACGACATATGACGGCATAGAGTGATCTTTTTTGGAGAAGATGATGATTAAAATGGGTTTTGACCCAGGATGGGTACAACTCATAATGGCATGTGTGAGATCAGTAAAGTATTCTGTAAGATTCAAATTGAACATGATTGAACAATTTATACCAACAAGGGGGATCTGCCAGAGGGGCCCTTTGTCACCGTATTTCTTTTCGATTGTCTAAGAAGGACTCTCTTTCATGATCAATCATGTTGAAGATGTGGGTGATATTGTTGGAATCCGGTTATTCACAGATGTGCCCATGGTGTCTCACCTTCTGTTTGCGGATGATTCTCTGATCCTTATGAATGTGGATAGAAGGAATGTGTTGAAACTTAAAAATATTCTTGATACATATTGTGATGCAAAGTCAAGTATTTATTTTAGCCTTAACACAGATCTGGTGAGAAGGTGGAGGTTTGTGAAGTTTCAGATATCTTGATTGTTATTTTGGCCTACCAGCAATGGTTGGGGTGGATAAATCTAACTTCTTCAAACATCTTGCGGAAAGGGTTATTGCCAAAATATTTGGTTGGAAGGACAAAAATGCTATCACTAGGAGGGAAGGAAGCTTTTAAAGCAGTTGATCAAGTCATGCCGGTATTTGCAATGACGGTACTCAAAATTCAAAAAAACAAAGGAATTTATGATACTATTTCGCAAATTTTTGTGGGGTGGTTAAGATGACCACTTGAAAATGCATTGGTTCACGTGGTGGAAATTATCCATACTGAAAAGCAAGATAAGGTATGGGTATAAGAGATTTACACACGTTTAACATGGCAATGTTAGCTAAACAATGTTGGAGATTATTACAGGACCTAGATTCTATTTGTGCCAAAGTTTTAAGAGCCAGATACTACCCTGATGGAAACCGATTAAGAGCAAAGTTGAATAGTGGAAGCTCATTTACTTGGCAAAGTATCATCGTTGGGCTAGAAACATTTAGGAGGCTTGGAGGATAGGACATGGAACCCAAGTATACATATGGGAGGATCCCTTGGTGTCAACAAATCCAAACATGAAAATAATGACACCAAGAGGTAAGTTTTTGGTGACAAAGGTATGCGATCATCAACCCGATAATTGGTTTATGGGATGAAGATCTGATCAGAACTATTTCTTGGCCAATAGAACTCTAGAGATTACTATGGCACCATTAGGAATGGAAGATTTTGTTGCATGGCACAACACTAAGAGAGGGATGTTTAGTGTTCACTCACCATATTATGCGGAATGGAGCTATTGTTTTGGGTGGCATGAAAGAAACTTGCTTGGCGCTAAGGGGTCACATATACGCCCCGTGTGTAAGAAGCTATGGGAGCTTAATATCGCAGCAAAGTTAAAGATATTAGCGTGGCGAGCACTATATGTAGTAATCCCATGCCGAGGGGTGATTGAAAACATGCATATTATAAATTATAGTGTGTGCCCTCTTTGTCATGCAGGATGTGAGGATATTATATGCATTTGCATTTTTATTTTACCCGAGCCAGAGAGATATGGACAAAACTCGGTGTACATGAAATAATAGAACATTGAATGACTATGAATAGATTGGGGGTGGCGGTGTTCGAAAGCATCGTGTGTATAAAGGGACCATGTAATTCTTTGGATGATGGCTACCGGAATTAATCTTAAATATTGCATGGCACATTTTGTGGGAGTGGAGGCAAATCGTTCACATGGTGCAAGTACAGACACCTCATTAATTTTTTAGCTTTGGCCATTAGGGCTCTTGCGGCAAATTATGCTCGTGCAAAGAAGAAGGTGGTCCCAACCTTCCAAGATTGCGACATGACTAGACGTGCCCTCTGAAAGTCCTGATGAAAGTGAATGTTGATGCATCGTTTGATGTTGATGCGGGAAGAGGAAGAACAATAGTCATTGTGAGAGACTTGCATGGAAAATTTGTGGTAGCAACCTGCTTGTGTCTTCCCTATGTCTCTAAGGCAATGGCGGCTGAAGCATATTCTTTGAGAGAGTGTTTCACCCGAACTAAATGGACTAGCCTGAAAAGTCGTGTTATTCAATCAAATAATATGCAACTGACTGAAACTATGAGTGATGGAGGTATCTCAGCTTTTGTCGATGCGGCTATCTTGTTTGATTGTACCTTGCTGGCTACAAGTTTTGCTATGGTCAAATATGAAAACTGAATGCAATGAAGTAGTTCATATCCTTCTAGAGAATAGTTTTGAGAAGTTCGAAACCAATGTGTGGGATGGTGACTAATCTAGTTTTATCATGCTAGCAATGACAAACTATCTATCAGTTTCAGAAGTTCAATAATGCTAGCCGAATGACACTCTCTCAAAAATATACCTAAGAAATTTATGGCTTGTCTATAAAACTATATGTTGCAAACTACAACAGAAATCAAATTGCCATAGTGTGAATCGAATCTGTCCAATATTATGAATGGGAAGGTCGAATCTTCATCATTGTTAAAAAGGAGTTGTGTTTTTAAAGGTAATATAATAATATCGATGGTGATACCAATTACACCTAGCCTCTGCACAACATAATTTGAAGTCATAGTCAAGGTATTTTTTATGCACATGACCAAAAAGTTAGAAAGAAGACGAAGAAGAAGAAGAAAACCCACACTTCCAACAATGGACAAAAATAGAAAACACCATCATACACCGTCCTTGACAACACAGAAACTATGAGAAAACTAAAGTGAAAGAAATGTCTTCAGAAAGGAAACGACAAAAAAGCACCGACATCACCGAATCTAACCACTGAAGGCCAGATCGTGGGTTTCACCCTAGAGAGCGCATCCGAGCAATCTTTAAAACAACTAGATTACCTGTTGCCCCATTGACGTAAAGACCAACTCTAGACTGGAAGTTAAGTGAACAATTTAAAACTGCAACCATTCAACGCTATGGGCAGCACGTCTAAAAAATTTTGGTTCTATAAATCATCCCCAAAGGCCATTAGCATGAATAATAATACATATGGGAAGGACATAAATGATTAGGTGTGAATGAACGAACAAAAATGAAAATATAAGCCAACTAGTAGCCTTTGGGAGGTGGCTTTGGAGGTTGGTTGTCCTATCGTGCTGCTGCTCAGTCCTTCCGGGTTGAGGTTTCCCTAGTTGGCCCGTCCTTTTGAGCGCATCATGGCACCAGACTCTGCTCGAGGTCCCGGGCACGTTGCTCTTTCGAGGAGCTATGGCTTGCCACCCGTCCTTTTGGTCGAGGTAGTGGCCTAATCACCCTTACTAGCCCGACATGCCTTGGTTGTTTGTACCAGGGTTGCACCATATGTCATTTGTGTGATCATTGATACTATTTGAAACTGCAAACTTTTGTAAAAAAACATTGCAGCCGGGTAATGAGGCAATTTACGAAGAGCATATTTGTGAATGATCCACAAAGGGATAGAAATAAATTCAACGATAACGAGCACTTGCAGCATGGGCTGAGGGATATGCCAAGCCATGCCATTTGGCAGGGCAGCGGTGGTGAAAGGCCGGGAGAGATGGCAAAACACGCCATCCGGCAAGCCGCATAGATCAAAGTCCGGGTAGGCATGAAAAAGACTCCATCCGGCCCACCATACTAGTAAAAATCCATGCAACGCTCAGAAGCCGGGCCTACATCCCAAAACACGCTTTCCGGCCAAGGGGACACAACAGCGGGAGGCTGTGGCACAACCCCACACCCCACTTAGTAGAACACAAGCACAAGCAAACCCAATGTTGGTATTGTGTTTGTATCAATGGTTATTTGAATAATGTTTTTTATTCAAACTTATCACCACTCGCTGCACCTGTGGCGCAGTAGCCAACTGCAAAAAAGAAGGTGAGCAATCTATATGAGACACTATCTCACGAATGCATTCAGACAGGGTCCATTCATACACAAAGGGCGTCTTTGCACCCTTGCATGCCTTGTCCCTACCCGGGACGAGAGTTCCGGATGAAGACACAATGACAGGGCCTCCTAGGGCGTCATGGGGTGCTTTCACTGGCAGGTCTTGTTTGGATCCGGAGAGCTTTGCCTTCCTAGCCTATTGTTGGCATTGCTTCTATCTGGCTAGCAAGCTTTTGGATGCCTCTGGTTAATTTTGGTTTTCCTCTTGCTTGTGTCATGAAAGTTGGGTGTCAGGTTGCCCCATGAGGCTTTTTCACCGGCTGGTGTCATTCGGATCTAGAAGGGGTTTCCTATTTAGCCTCTCGCCATTGATGGTCCTTCCAGCCTAGCATGTTTTGGGAGTCCTGCCTGGATTTCCGGCGCCACGGGATATAGCCGGTTTTGGTGCCCTTTGGCCTAAACCGTGTCAGGAAGGTGTCGAACTAGCACAGGACGTCATCGGCCTGGGTGGGAGTACATACCTTGCCTGGGTTCTTCATTTGTTTTCTGCTCGTCTATTGGTTGGTGCATGTTGACTAGCATGCCGCTTGTCTAGGCCGACTGTTTCAGTAATAGCACATAATAAAAGATAAAGGCCAGATTGGTTTTACAACATAAACAAAATCGGGTGCGGTAACGCGCGCCTTCTGTTCTGGTAGCATACTAAATCAAATGGAGGAGAGGAGTAGGGGAGTCCAGGGTGTCCGCCACATTAGGCTGAAAACTCGTCCCATCCAAAAAAGCCTCGGACCCTTTCCTTCCCTCCTTGTTTCCCATCGGATGCCACACCTTCTTGTCAAGTTTCTCGCCGAAGCCCTCCACTTTAAAACTAAAAGCCACCCTTGGCCGCCCTCATCTCCGGCACACTCCATCAGCCCCACCTCGCATACACCATGTTGTGCCTCCCCTCCCCATTAAGTTTTCCATTAGGGTGCCGCATGTTGGGCCACCAAGGAGGATGAAAGCACCACCCGTCATCATGGCGCTGCCACACCCGCAGTCGCTTGCTACGATGTCGTCGCCCAGTACTCTGAGATAATAGTGGTTGAAGCCCTCACCAAAGATGAATCAACCATGGAGCATGCCGAGGAAGAGCACCATGCTGATTTTGGTCAACATATTCTCTCGGTCGGCATTGATGGTACATGTCGGCTACCTTGGGTGAAGCCGACATGTGGCTAGGAAGTCGTCAGCACATGAAGACCATGGGCTGCATGACAGGAAGTGGGATGAAGGGAACATCGTCACAACCTTCTCGATGCGCTCCTTGAAACAGGAGTAGCATCTTGATATGCTTCTTGCAAGTGATTGTGACTGCCATGGTGATGTTCTCTATGTTTTCCTTGTGTGTGTGTGTGTGGTAGGGGGTGCATGGAGAGAGGGATCAGGGACGCAGCGCTCGGCAAGATGTCAATGGGTATAGCAGGGCGACGACATCGTGTGGTTGTGTGGAGAAGAAGTTGGGGGAGATTGCGGCTGGTGAGGCCCTGGTGGTAACCATGGGACAGTGATGTCCCCGGGAAGCACGGCTTCGTGGCAAGAGGTGGTTTGATGATGTCGAGCGTGAAGATTCAGTGGGGCATATATGATCCGTAGCAGGGTCGGGAAAAGACAGTAGAGTGAGGGACAGGGGAAGAGTAACAAGGACTTATAAATAGATGAGAAAATACCGAGAAGACGAAAAAAGTGAGTGGATGAAGAAAAAACAATGGATGAAATAAACCATGAAAGACTAAACACTACGTGGTTTGAGGGTTTTTTTGCACATAGCTTCAGTTGTATATAACTTTTATGATTTGCTAATGTGTTTTTGTATGTGGACGTTCATGTTCATATTGTCTTTTTTTGCGGATAGATATGTTCCTAAAAATATGCTAATTTGAAAGGTAGGAATTTTTATGGTGATCTATGAAATATGAACTCGAAAATGCCAACCTCGAGAGGAGTAGGCGATCTCACTGCATAATGCGAAAGTGCCCGTCTGGTCGAAGTAAGAAATAACATTAGATACTGGTCAAACAGCAGACCCGAGCATATGGAGGATAAGTGGAAAGTGGATTCCAGGTTCGAGAGGTTCCTCCGTCTGCCTCGGCTCCAAGGCGGCTACCAAGCTCGTAAGCAAGCGGTCTATTAATGATACTTAATGAAAAAGAGATTGGCATTACTCAATCACGGAGTTCTTACAATCATCAACCACCAACTCAAGGACCTTAGGAGGACCCGAACCGATCCAAGTCATAGTTCTACCTTCTAATCTAGCAAAAGTAGCAAGACAATCACTAACTTTATTTTGACTACGAATAACATGAGTAATACAAGTTTCTCGAAGACTTCTCAAATGCTTAATTCCCTTCACCAGTGAAGCATAGATTGATCTATCTATCTCCCGCTTCCGAATCATTGCGACCGTTGTAAGCGAGTCCATCTCGATGGCTATAGGAAGATCCCTTCTTTGGATAGCAAGGGAAATCCCTTCCATACATGCACAGAGCTCCGCCTCCAAAGCATCCTGACAAGCGAACAATTGACTGCAGGCTGAAACAATAACAGAACCGGCCTCATCGCGCAAGATCATACCCGCGTCGGCTGATCCATTTTGTCCAAATGAGCCATCAGTGTTCAATTTAACCCATCCATGCACAGGTGGCCTCCACACCATAGTATTGTCCATAATAGTAGTACGTACTGTAGTTGTTTCATATGATATGAATGGTTTCCCTTTGCAAGGATCTGCATGCGTATTCAGCTTAGTCCCAATCAGAGAGTCAAGGTAACTCTAGAGAAACCTGCAAGAAGCATCAACAGGAGGCGCCGATTTCTGGTGCACTACTTCATTACATATATACCAGCATCTCCAAAACGTCATTAGTAGCATACAACACTCTGGATCGTCCAGAGGGGCAAGGAGCTGCAACAACCACTCCTTCCCTGTATGAAAGATTGTATCAAACTTTTTCCATAGACTTATATAACTGACGAGCCAGCGGACACTTCAACATTGGATGGAAATTATCTTCAGTTTCCACGGCACAAATTGGACACATGCTTTGTTAGAAGGGAGAGAGAGAGGATTGGTGGAATAATTTTTTGTATTGCTTGAGCCTCGTGGCATATATATAGGAGTACAATGATCTACTTGGAGTACAAGACAAGCCAGAACCAATCCTAGTCTATCTTGTCTTTCCTAATAATCAATATACTCAACATCCCCCCGCGGTCACAACGGTAGTGACGCAGACGGTGAGACTGGAGAAGAATCCAAAGGCAAACCGACGGACACACACCCCCACAGTCATAACGGTCGATGCATCACGGAGTTATGGCTGGAGTGGAAACCGACGAGGTTGCTCAAGCAGGCGGTAGCCCTTTGTGTCGTTTGTCGATGTAGCCAAGAGCGGAGGGTGGTGTAGCCGTGGTCGAGGTATCCGTGCGAAGAATGCCGTGGTCGATATCGAGTTGGGGAGCCGGTGTCGAGGATGTCGCCGTGGAGCCGCGGGCGCAAGGAGGCGCCAAGTTTGCATGGGCGCAATGATGTCGAAGTAGTGGTGCGCCGGAAAGGAGATGTTGTTGACGACGTGTCGCGGCGGGTTTGCCAAGCCCGGGGACACATCATAGACAAAGGCACACACCGGTGTTGCCAGCACCGGGCATGCGTAGACGGACGAAGACGAAGTTGACGAAGCGCCGCACCAGGCTTGCCAGGCCCAGGGACACGTCATGGATGAAGGCACCCGGTGGTGTTGCCAAGACCGGGCACGTGGAGACTGGGACCTGCACAAGCTGTACGCCATGTCGAAGAAGTCGGAGAGGCCAGCAGAGAAGAACTCGACGACGATGCAGCGTCCAACGGCACGGGGCCGATGTCACCAATGGTGGTCGGAGTAGACGAAGTGGTCAGGGTAGATGACGGCGACGCTGGCTACGGGCTGATGCTGGACGAAGATGAAGGGAGGTGGACGGGCGGTGGCGTCGGCTACGGGGGTAGCTGCGGTAGCGGCCGAAGAAGAGCGGCAACGGACTGATGGCGGCGGTGGCTAAGTTAGGAGCGCGGCGGCGGTGCTCGAAGTAGGCGAGGAGAACCCAACAGCGTGACGAAGACCGGCGCGGACGATGGCGGCGCGGCACATACCACGAGAAGTCAACACGCAGCGACCGCGGTGGACCGCGGGCCGTGGCGCTACGGCCCGAAGGGGCGACGCAACGGCGGCGGGCAGGTCAGGACAACAACTGAAGACCTCGGGGCGGTCGTAGGGACCGCGGGCCACAACGCTCCAGCCCGAAGGGGCGATGCATCGGCGGAACGTGGGTCGGTGTGTAACACCCCGGTGTATTGATGATACAGTAACCCCTGGGGTTAAGTTAATCTTTTCGCTAAACATGTGCCTGATCATTATTGTCTCATGTTCTTTCACATTACAGTTGAATTCAAATTCAAATTTTGTGTGAAATTCAAAATGCTCAGACATGAAAACAAAAATGTTCATCATGTGCAGAATAATCCACAACTAATATTGGTGGTGAACCAACATTTTTTTGCAAAAGGTTTAAGTGGCCTAAGCTACTTAAAACAGTGACCTAAGAAATAAATTAAATGCCTTTTTAATTTATAAAAATGGAAAACTATTTCTAAAGCCTCACAATCTTTTTTTGGCAGTGATCAATAATTATTTGAAATTGTTTTGGCCAGTGGCATAATTTTGCAAAGTCAATAGTGGCTAAAGGCAAATGCAAAGGCTGCAAAAAAAAGAGAAAAGAAAAGGAGAAAAGGAAAAAGCAGAGGGGAGAGAAAGCCCCTGCCCCACTTGGGCTTCGGCCCACCCGCGCTAGCTGGCCTAGCTAGGCCGGCCCATGCCCCCTTCCCGGTCGCTCTCCCCTCCCTCCTGTTCGCCGCCCGACCACCTCGCCGGCAACGTCACGGGTGGATAAGAGCCTTCCCCTCCGGCTCCTCGAGACCTCCCCCACCTACCTCCACCCACTCCTAGATTCCCCTCGCCCTCTCCGCCTGCTCGTTGCCTCTCCCCTTTGTTCCCCATCCACCTCCGGGCGCCACCGTCGCCGCATCTTTGTCATCTCCGCGGTCACCGTGCCTTCGACGCGGCCTGGCCGTGCTCTTCAGCATCGCCGTGGACTTCTGCGTCCTCTGGAGCCGCTGGAGGGAGCCGAGGAGCTTTGCGTCGCCGAACACGTCGACGTCTTCCTCGGGCCGCCGGCGATCCCCTTCCACCCCGGCGAGCTCTGCTGCTCCTAAACCACCAAGGGTCTTTCGTGACCGCTCGGTGAGCTCCACACCTTCCTTCCCGTCCTCTTTGCGCTACCTGTCGCTGCTCGTAGCCGCCGCGCCATGTTTACCCGAACGGAGCTCCGCCGATGTTGCTGCTGCTATCGCCACAGACGCTGTCGAGCTCGGCTGAGCTCGCAGTCGTGCTTGCCGTAGCCGTAGGATTCAAACGCGCCACCTGACGATGCTCTCCGTGCTCGGGGTCGTTGTTTCCATGCTCACCCGCACGTCGCTGTCGCCTGCGCTCGTCTCCGGCGTGCCTTCGGTGGCCAAATGGTCACGGGCCAGCGCCCATTGCACTCGCCGCTTCACGTATGTCACGTCCGGCCTCTCAGTTTGCTCGCTAACGCACTGCATCGCCATTTCCTCTCGTGCCCGACTCCGGCTGTCCGCCGATGAGCTCGCCGCGCTCGATTCCGGTCAACCCCACCGCCACAACCACCACCGTTGGACGTGGCGCAGCCATATATTTTGAACGCGCCTGAAAACTCGACGAACGGTGCCCTGTTCGTGATTTCCGACCACCTCCCGAGCCGCGCCGCCGCGTTTTACCTCGCCGGCGTCGCTCCGGCGCCATACGCCGACGTGGCTGGGCGGGTCCCATCCCTGGCTCGCTGCTAGTGGACCCTGGTGGCCCCGTTAAGTGGGTTGACCCAGTCAACGGCTGACTGGGCAGCCCAGTGCCATTGACATGCAGGCCCCACCGTATAATTAGGTTAACTAAATGTTTTTTAAATAAAAGTAATTAGTAATCTAATCTTTCACTGACATGTGGGGCCCAGTAGCTAATTAACCTCTGGATTAGTTTAATTTACTGTTATAGTTAACCGAGGCTGACATGTGGGCCCCACGGGTCAGTTTGACCTAGTCAGCCAGTCTGTCGACTGCTGACGTCATCAGCACGTCATGCTGACGTCATTTTATCTTTTCTATTATTTTAAACAATTCCAGAAAATGCTTTAATCTTTGAATAATCATAGAAAATAAACCGTAACTCGGATGAAAATGTTTTCTATATGAAAGTTGCTCAGAAAAATCCAACGAATCCGAATATGCGGTCCGTTCATCTGTCACATGCCCCTAGCATGCTGAACATGGAACTTTCCCCCTCCGGTCATCTGTCTGACACAGGTCCGGAACCGGGAACACCTTCCCGGTTGAATTCCCCCTTCACCTATAACGTCTAGGACCGCGTTAGAGCACGCTTAGCGCTACGTATCGTCATGTCATGCTTAGTGTTACCTCTGTTTGCTATGTATTTACTGTTTCTTCCCCCTCTTCTCTCCGGTAGACCCCGAGGCCGCTGATGCCCCGGTGATCGACTACGTCGTCGACAACGACCCCTCCTTGCCAGATCAACCAGGCAAGCCCCCCCTTTGATCATCTCGATATCGCCCATTCCATTCTCTCATGCTTGCATTAGATTTTGCTATTGTTATTGTTTGCTCCTATTCTGATGCATAGCCTTCTTTTGTAACCTGCTTATTGTTACCTTACCGGCTTATCCTAAACTGCTTAGTATAGGTTGGTTAGTGATCCATCAGTGACCCCCACCTTGTCCTTGTTGCCCCTGCTTCATCATTGAAGACCCGATCAACGGGATCGAAGACCAGGCCCCGGCACCGCACATCACTTTCCCCTTAGTTGCTCGACACTACTAGGATACTATCGAGTGCCGAGGGTGAGACCTCTACAACACTTCTGATGTTAACCCTGTAGTGTAGCTATTCGGTCGTGGTCATCGAGGGTGATTTCCTCTTTAACCACTTCCGATACGACTCTGTCGTGCAACCCCTCAAGTGTGAACCTCGGGGGTGATTCCTCTTACGTTCACCTTGATGATTACATCGAGTGGAATTCACCGGGGGTGATTCCTCGGGTTTTCCCCTTAATGTTTGGACACACGGATACTTGGACTTTACCACTGTTACTTGGAAAGACGGGTCGACCCTAAGGGGTACCCGCGCGAGCTTAATTGCGAGTGATGTGGAGTCGGGTTGACCTGGAGGGTGCCCGCGAGATAATTACGAGGCGTGGCCGGGCATTCCTAGCCCTTGCCCCAAGTCCTCGAGACGGGGCAACGGGGTCACATCTTTCGTGAGTCTCTGCTTGTTACCGCGCGTTCCTAATCCACTATGATTTGGATATTTGATCCGAGGGGCCTCTGGCCTGATAGCACTAACCATCACGTGGGCATAGTATGGGCGTTCTGCGTCGTATACATCAGCCGAAGCTTAATAGACGTCAGCGACTGAGTGGCGCGCGCCGGGTTGGACTGCGTAAGTGCCTGCCTTGTTGAAGGAGGTAGCTAGGTCTGCTCACCGGTCGCGTACGCAACGTGCAGGAGTTTCCGGGGAGATGGCCCATGACCCCTGGGGGCATAGGTTTAGTCCGGCGTGCTGACCTCTCTGTTAAGCTTAGGTCGGGTTGCGGCGTATTGTTTGGCCGAGGCCGGGCATGACCCAGGAAAGTGTGTCCGGCCGGAGTTAATCAAGCGTGGTGGGTAAGTTGGTGCACCCCTGCAGGGAAGAACTAATCTATGCATAGCCTGTCCTACGGTAACGGACACTTGGAGTTGTATCCCGATCGATACAACTAGAACTGGATACTTGTGATGAGAATTGGATTGTGATGAGAAATGGATAGTACGGCTCTGGGATTTCTTTCTCGCAGGGAGTCGAGAAAGGATCTCTGGCCGAGGTTGATAACACTACTACTACTTTACTTTATGCTACTCTACTCCCTCCTGTTTGCTGCAAGATGGTGGTTTCCAGAAGATGCTAGTCTTCGATAGGACTAGGCCTTCTCTCTATTCTGGCATTTCTGCAGCCCAGTCCACATATACAGCCTTCCTTTGATAATGTTGCATATGTAGTGTAGATCCTTGCTTGCGAGTACTTTGGATGAGTACTCACGGTTGCTTTGCTCCCCCTTTTCCCCCTTTCTTCTTCTTTCCGGCTGATGCAACCAGATGACGGAGCCCAGGAGCCAGATGCCACCGCCGATGCTTACTACTACGTGGAGGCCGCCGATGACCAGGAGTAGTTAGGAGGCTCCCAGGCAGGAGGCCTTGCCTTTTCGATCGATGTTGCTTTTGTGCTAGCCTTCTTAAGGCAAACTTGTCTAACTTATGTCTGTACTCAGATATTGTTGCTTCCGCTGACTCTTGTGTTTTCGAGCTTATGTATTCGAGCCCTCGAGGCCCCTGGCTTGTAATATAAAGCTTGTGTTATTTTAATTTGTGTCTAGAGTTGTGTTGTGATATCTTCCCGTGAGTCCTTGATCTTGATCGTACACATTTGCGTGTATGATTAGTGTACGATTGAATCGAGGGCATCACAAGTTGGTATCAGAGCCGACTGCCTGTAGGTAGCCCCCTTTCCAACTCCTTGACCGAAGTTGAGTCTAGTCACTGAAAACTTTTACTAACATTGGCTGTGTGGCTTACGGGCCCACGTCGCCATTGGGTGGTATTAGCATCTTTTACTCCTCGTCTATACTCTGGGACTCTGAACTCTCTTCTACTCGGGTTAAACGAATTTACTAACATTAGGATCCCGTGACCACATTCACCCCGAAGTTGGATGAAGCCATAGTTATTCCTTAGAATAGCATTTTGAGTAGTGCACACCCTGTCGTGTTGACTACGGAGTGGAATCCATTGTACCTCCTTCATTATGCATGTTTTCATCATGAATGATCCTTATCTTTGCAAATGCTCAATGCTGAACTACCCCTGTTACATGTTAGCAGGATGGTTAGACCCGCTGGTCGTGGCTGTGGTGCCAACGACCCACCACCGCCTGAATTCTTTACTGGAATGAGGCAACAGTTTGAGTTAACTCGCCAGTTCATGGAAGGAATGATGGCTCAGTTTCCTCGTCCGAACATGAATCAACATCCAACCCGAGTAACTCTGCAGGACTTCATGCGCCTCAACCCAACTATCTACTGCAGCTCAACTCAACCCCTTGATGCTGATGACTGGCTCCGCGACATCACATATGAAATGGAGTTTGCTAGTGTTGCCCCTGCCAGCTATGTCACCTTCGCATCTTTCTTTCTGAAGGGTCCTGCTGCTCAATGGTGGGACAGCCACAGGCGTACCCTACCTGCTGGAACGGTCATTACTTGGCCGGATTTCCAAGCTACCTTCCGTGCCCGTTTCATTCCTCAGGGAACCATGGACAGGAAGAAGCGAGAGTTCCGCAACC
Organism: Triticum dicoccoides; assembly: GCF_002162155.2. Taxonomy (NCBI): domain Eukaryota; kingdom Viridiplantae; phylum Streptophyta; class Magnoliopsida; order Poales; family Poaceae; genus Triticum; species Triticum dicoccoides. The sequence goes on from NC_041390.1 coordinate 225,832,501, forward strand.
TCACCCAACGCAACAAGACTGTAGATGCTTATCAACGGGAATTTCTGGACTTGTCACGTTATGCTGAAGAAGACATTGCAACTGATGCTCGTAAGCAAGAGAAGTTTCGTGATGGACCTCACCCTGATATCAAGCTAGCATTGCTCGTTCATGACTTTGCCGACTTCGCCACCTTGGTGAACAAGGCTATTCAGGTTGAGACTGGTCTTCAGGAACACCAGGGATCCCTCAGGCATAGCCGTGACGCTGGCCCATCTTCGGGCCCGTCAGCGCAGAAGCGTCGGATATGGATTCCCCACAGCATGTATCGTCCAACTGCACCTGCACCAAGACAGTCCTATGTTGCACCTCGTCTGCCTCCTCAACCGCAGAGGCAGCCCCTTCGGGCTGTACCACCCCAAGCTTCTGCTCCCAATCCCAATGATGGTCTGTGCTTCAAGTGTGGCCTTCCAGGTCACCGCTCCAGGAAATGCCCTCAGAATCAGAATCAGGTGGCTCTGTCTTCCACTGACCGTAACAAGCAGCCCCATAACAACAATGCCAGACCTTATGGTCGTGGTCAGGCTAATCATGTTGATCTGAATGAAGCTCAAGACCAGCCTGCCACTGTGATGGGTACTCTCCTTGTTAATTCAGTACCAGCTTCTGTTTTGTTTGATTCAGGAGCATCACATTCATTCATGTCAGAAAATTTTGCTTACGCACATGACATTCGATGCGAGCCCATGAACACTCCGATAGTGGTACGCACCCCTGCGGGCCGATGTCAAACTACCATGATTGGTCGCGACGTTCCTGTTGAAATTGAAGGGTTGGAATTCCTTGTTTCTCCCATTATTCTGGAGTCTTCCAATATTGACCTCATTCTAGGAATGGAATGGTTGAAAGCGCATACTGCCTCTATCATTTGCGCTACCAAGGTCGTTCACCTCCTACATCCTTCAGATGAGATTGTAACCTACCATGCTCAGCTTGTTCAAAACGCTGAAGCACGACTTTATGCTTTGAATGTGTTGAACGCGGCACCTCTTGAGGGAATTGAAAATATTCCAGTCGTTCACGACTTCCAAGACGTATTTCCAGAAGAACTTCCAGGAATACCCCCTGCCCGGGCTGTCGAGTTTGTCATTGACTTAAGACCAGGCACCGTTCCTATTGCAAAACGACCCTACAAGATGCCACCTCATGAACTCCTTGAGCTTAAGGAGGAAATCGACAAATCTCTTCACAAGGGTTTCATTCGTCCAAGTTCCTCTGCTTGGGGAGCACCTTCTCTCTTCGTCAAGAAGAAGGACGGTACGAACCGTTTGGTCCAAGACTATCGTCCTATCAACCAAGCTACAATTCAAAACAAATATCCCCTTCCTCGGATCAATGATCTGTATGATAAACTGGCTGGTTCATCGATATTCTCTAAACTCGACTTGAGGTTGGGTTACCACCAGATCCGTGTTCGTGAAGAGGATATTCCAAAGACCGCATTTGTGACTCTTATGGTTCTTACGAGTACACCGTCATGTCATTCGGTTTAACCAATGCTCCAGCTACATTCTCTCGTCTGATGAACTATATATTCATGGATTACCTCGACAAGTTCGTCGTAGTCTATCTGGATGATATACTGGTATATTCGAAGAATAAAGAAGAACATGCTGAACATCTTCGTCTTGTTCTGGAGAAGCTTCGAGAGCATCAACTTTATGCCAAGTATTCCAAGTGTGAATTCTGGTTACCCGAAGTCACCTACCTTGGTCATGTTATCTCCAAGGATGGTATTGCCGTCAACCCAGAGCGCGTTCAGGCTATTCTTGACTGGACCCCTCCGAAGACTGTCAAGCAAGTCAGAAGCTTTCTCGGACTGGCCAGCTATTGTCGCCGCTTTGTAGAGAACTTCTCCAAGATCGCCAAGCCACTGACTAATCTGCTTCACAAAGGCGTTAAGTTCGATTGGACAGACAAATGTCAGGAAAGTTTCCTGGTACTCAAGGACAAACTGACTTCTGCCCCAGTGCTTGCTCCCCCTGATTCTCGCAAGGACTTTGTCATCTATTGCGACGCTTCACATCAAGGATTAGGCTGCGTCCTAATGGAAGAGCGCAGAGTGATTGCCTATGCCTCCCGTCAAGTGCGTCCTCACAAAGAGAACTACCTAGTTCATGACCTCGAGCTTGCTGCGGTTATCTTTGCACTGAAACTATGGCGACAATACCTTCTCGGTAATCGTTGTGAGATCTTCACCGATCATCAGAGTCTGAAATACCTGTTTACTCAGCCAGATCTGAACCTCCGTCAGCAGCGATGGATGGAAGCTATTGTTGACTACAACTGCAGTATATCTTATACACCTGGCAAGGCTAATGTAATGGCCGATGCCCTAAGCCGAAAGTCTTATTGCAATAATCACCAGGTCTACAAAGCTCAACCCCGCCTTTATGAAGAGCTATGCAAGCTGAACCTTCAACTAGTTCCACAGGGTTCTCTAAATAACCTTGTTTTGGAACCAACTCTTCTGAAAGCAATCAAGTCTGCTCAAGCCAAAGATGCTCATGTTGATCTGATGAAAAAGGATCTTGCCTTAGAGAAATCCAGAGATTTCTCACTTAGTGAAGATGGAACCTTATACTTCAGAGATCGCATTGTCGTACCCCGGTTCGAGCTTATGACAGAGAAGGTGATGAAAGAAGCGCATGACACCCCTCTCTCTATTCATCCGGGAAGTACCAAGATGTATCTTGACATCCGTCAGAAGTACTGGTGGTCTAATATGAAGCAAGACATTGCTCGATATATTGAAGAATGTGACGTTTGTCGTCGCGTCAAAGCAGAACATCAAAAACCGGCTGGACTTCTGCAACCGCTTCCGATTCCTGAATGGAAGTGGGATAAGATTCAAATGGACTTCGTCACTGGCCTTCCCAAGTCTCAGAAAGGTAACGATGCTATCTTTGTCGTCATCGACCAATCCTCGAAGGTTGCTCACTTTCTGCCAGTCAAGGAGACTATCACTGCTAGTCAATTGGCAACCTTGTATATCTCCCGAATTGTGTCACTCCACGGCATTCCGAAGGAGATCAGTTCAGACCGCGGCAGTATTTTCACTTCTAAGTTCTGGGATAGTTTCCAAGAGGCAATGGGAACTCATATTACCTGGAGCACTGCTTATCATCCCCAATCCCAAGGCCAAGTCGAGCGAGTCAATCAAATTCTTGAAGACATGCTTCGAGCTTGTGTTATTTCTTTCAGCAAGAAGTGGGAAGAGTCTCTCCCTTATGCGGAGTTCTCTTATAACAACAGCTATCAAGCCAGCTTGAAGATGGCACCCTTTGAAGTGCTTTATGGACGTAAGTGCCGAACCCCTCTGAATTGGTCAGAAACTGGGGAACAAGCACTCATTGGTCCGGACATTATTCAACAAGCTGAAGAGCAGGTTCGCATTGTCCGGGATAATCTCAAGGCAGCCCAATCCCGCCAGAAGAGCAACTATGACCGGAAACACTGGGGTTCAACTTATCAACCTGGTGAACAAGCTTATCTGCGTGTCACTCCTTTGAGAGGCACTCATCGGTTCGGAGTCAAGGGAAAGTTAGCTCCTCGCTACATTGGTCCCTTCCGTATTCTCGCCCGTCGTGGACTGGTGGCTTATCAACTGGAGTTGCCACCTCAGTTCTCTCACATTCATGACGTCTTTCATGTGTCGCAACTTCGTCGATGCTTCAAGGATCCGGAACGTGAAGTGGATCCGAAATTGATTGAAGTTCAAGATGATCTCACTTACAAAGAGCATCCGATCTGCATTCTTGAAGAAGCTGAACGTCGAACCCGCCAGAAGATTACCAAGTTCCTCAAGGTGCAATGGTCGAATCATACTAAAGAGGAAGCCACATGGGAACATGAAGATAACCTCCGGGCTGAATACCCCGACCTGTTCCATTCTACCTCTTAATTCTCGGGACGAGAATTTCTTTTAGAGGAGGAGAGTTGTAACACCCCGGTGTATTGATGATACAGTAACCCCTGGGGTTAAGTTAATCTTTTTGCTAAACATGTGCCTGATCATTATTGTCTCATGTTCTTTCGCATTACAGTTGAATTCAAATTCAAATTTTGTGTGAAATTCAAAATGCTCAGACATGAAAACAAAAATGTTCATCATGTGCAGAATAATCCACAACTAATATTGGTGGTGAACCAACATTTTTTTGCAAAAGGTTTAAGTGGCCTAAGCTACTTAAAACAGTGACCTAAGAAATAAATTAAATGCCTTTTTAATTTATAAAAATGGCAAACTATTTCTAAAGCCTCACAATCTTTTTTTGGCAGTGATCAATAATTATTTGAAATTGTTTTGGCCAGTGGCATAATTTTGCAAAGTCAATAGTGGCTAAAGGCAAATGCAAAGGCTGCAAAAAAAAAGAGAAAAGAAAAGGAGAAAAGGAAAAAGCAGAGGGGAGAGAAAGCCCCTGCCCCACTTGGGCTTCGGCCCACCCGCGCTAGCTGGCCTAGCTAGGCCGGCCCATGCCCCCTTCCCGGTCGCTCTCCCCTCCCTCCTGTTCCCCCGGTGCGCACCGCTACAGGGGCTCGTCACCGCCCGACCACCTCGCCGGCAACGCCGCGGGTGGATAAGAGCCTTCCCCTCCGGCTCCTCGAGACCTCCCCCACCTACCTCCACCCACTCCTAGATTCCCCTCGCCCTCTCCGCCTGCTCGTTGCCTCTCCCCTTCGTTCCCCATCCACCTCCGGGCGCCACCGTCGCCGCATCTTTGTCATCTCCGCGGTCACCGTGCCTTCGACGCGGCCTGGCCGTGCTCTTCAGCATCGTCGTGGACTTCTGCGTCCTCTAGAGCCGCTGGAGGGAGCCGAGGAGCTTTGCGTCGCCGAACACGTCGACGTCTTCCTCGGGCCGCCGGCGATCCCCTTCCACCCCGGCGAGCTCTGCTGCTCCTAAATCACCAACTGTCTTTCGTGACCGCTCGGTGAGCTCCACACCTTCCTTCCCGTCCTCTTTGCGCTACCTGTCGCTGCCCGTAGCCGCCGCGCCATGTTTACCCGAACGGAGCTCCGCCGATGTTGCTGCTGCTATCGCCACAGACGCTGTCGAGCTCGGCTGAGCTCGCAGTCGTGCTCGCCGTAGCCGTAGGATTCAAACGCGCCACCTACCGCTGCTCTCCGTGCTCAGGGTCGTTGTTTCCATGCTCACCCGCACGTCGTCGTCGCCTGCGCTCGTCGCTGGCGTGCCTTCGGTGGCCAAATGGTCACGGGCCAGCGCCCGTTGCACTCGCCGCTTCACGTATGTCACGTCCGGCCTCTCAGTTTGCTCGCTAACGCATTGCATCACCGTTTCCTCTCGCGCCCGACTCCGGCCGTCCGCTGATGAGCTCGCCGCGCTCGATTCTGGTCAACCCCACCGCCACAACCACCACCGTTGGACGTGGCGCAGCCATATATTTTGAACGCGCCTGAAAACTCGACGAACGGTGCCCTGTTCGTGATTTCCGACCACCTCCCGAGCCGCGCCGCCGCGTTTTACCTCGCCGGCGTCGCTCCGGCGCCATCCGCCGACGTGGCTGGGCGGGCCCCATCCCTGGCTCGCTGCTAGTGGACCCTGGTGGCCCCGTTAACTGGGTTGACCCAGTCAACGGCTGACTGGACAGCCCAGTGCCATTGACATGCAGGCCCCACCGTATAATTAGGTTAACTAAATGTTTTTTAAATAAAAGTAATTAGTAATCTAATCTTTCACTGACATGTGGGGCCCAGTAGCTAATTAACCTCTGGATTAGTTTAATTTACTGTTATAGTTAACCGAGGCTGACATGTGGGCCCCACGGGTCAGTTTGACCTGGTCAGCCAGTCTGTCGACTGCTGACGTCATCAGCACGTCATGCTGACATCATTTTATCTTTTCTATTATTTTAAACAATTCCAGAAAATGCTTTAATCTTTGAATAATCATAGAAAATAAACCGTAACTCGGATGAAAATGTTTTCTATATGAAAGTTGCTCAGAAAAATCCAACGAATCCGAATATGCGGTCCGTTCATCTGTCACATGCCCCTAGCATGCTGAACATGGAACTTTCCCCCTCCGGTCATCTGTCTGACACAGGTCCGGAACCGGGAACACCTTCCCGGTTGAATTCCCCCTTCACCTATAACGTCTAGGACCGCGTTAGAGCACGCTTAGCGCTACGTATCGTCATGTCATGCTTAGTGTTACCTCTGTTTGCTATGTATTTACTGTTTCTTCCCCCTCTTCTCTCCGGTAGACCCCGAGGCCGTTGATGCCCCGGTGATCGACTACGTCGTCGACAATGACCCCTCCTTGCCAGATCAACCAGGCAAGCCCCCCTTTGATCATCCCGATATCGCCCATTCCATTCTCTCATGCTTGCATTAGATTTTGCTATTGTTATTGTTTGCTCCTATTCTGATGCATAGCCTTCTTTTGTAACCTGCTTATTGTTACCTTACCGGCTTATCCTAAACTGCTTAGTATAGGTTGGTTAGTGATCCATCAGTGACCCCCACCTTGTCCTTGTTGCCCCTGCTTCATCATTGAAGACCCGATCAACGGGATCGAAGACCAGGCCCCGGCACCGCACATCACTTTCCCCTTAGTTGCTCGACACTACTGGGATACTATCGAGTGCCGAGGGTGAGACCTCTACAACACTTCTGATGTTAACCCTGTAGTGTAGCTATTCGGTCGTGGTCATCGAGGGTGATTTCCTCTTTAACCACTTCCGATACGACTCTGTCGTGCAACCCCTCAAGTGTGAACCTCGGGGGTGATTCCTCTTACGTTCACCTTGATGATTACATCGAGTGGAATTCACCGGGGGTGATTCCTCGGGTTTTCCCCTTAATGTTTGGACACACGGATACTTGGACTTTACCACTGTTACTTGGAAAGACGGCTCGACCCTAAGGGGTACCCGCGCGAGCTTAATTGCGAGTGATGTGGAGTCGGGTTGACCTGGAGGGTGCCCGCGAGATAATTACGAGGCGTGGTCGGGCATTCCTAGCCCTTGCCGCAAGTCCTCGAGACGGGGCAACGGGGTCACATCTTTCGTGAGTCTCTGCTTGTTACCGCGCGTTCCTAATCCACTACGATTTGGATATTTGATCCGAGGGGCCTCTGGCCTGATAGCACTAACCATCACGTGGGCATAGTATGGGCGTTCTGCGTCGTATACATCAGCCGAAGCTTAATAGACGTCAGCGACTGAGTGGCGCGCGCCGGGTTGGACTGCGTAAGCGCCTGCCTTGTTGAAGGAGGTAGCTAGGTCTGCTCACCGGCCGCGTACGCAACGTGCAGGAGTTTCCGGGGAGATGGCCCATGACCCCTGGGGGCATAGGTTTAGTCCGGCGTGCTGACCTCTCTGTTAAGCCTAGGTCGGGTTGCGGCGTATTGTTTGGCCGAGGCCGGGCATGACCCAGGAAAGTGTGTCCGGCCGGAGTTAATCAAGCGTGGTGGGTAAGTTGGTGCACCCCTGCAGGGAAGAACTAATCTATGCATAGCCTGTCCTACGGTAACGGACACTTGGAGTTGTATCCCGATCGATACAACTAGAACTGGATACTTGTGATGAGAATTGGATTGTGATGAGAAATGGATAGTACGGCTCTGGGATTTCTTTCTCGTAGGGAGTCGAGAAAGGATCTCTGGCCGAGGTTGATAACACTACTACTACTTTACTTTATGCTACTCTACTCCCTCCTGTTTGCTGCAAGATGGTGGTTTCCAGAAGATGCTAGTCTTCGATAGGACTAGGCCTTCTCTCTATTCTGGCATTTCTGCAGCCCAGTCCACATATACATCCTTCCTTTGATAATGTTGCATATGTAGTGTAGATCCTTGCTTGCGAGTACTTTGGATGAGTACTCACGGTTGCTTTGCTCCCCCTTTTCCCCCTTTCTTCTTCTTTCCGGCTGATGCAACCAGATGACGGAGCCCAGGAGCCAGATGCCACCGCCGATGCTTACTACTACGTGGAGGCCGCCGATGACCAGGAGTAGTTAGGAGGCTCCCAGCCAGGAGGCCTTGCCTTTTCGATCGATGTTGCTTTTGTGCTAGCCTTCTTAAGGCAAACTTGTCTAACTTATGTCTGTACTCAGATATTGTTGCTTCCGCTGACTCTTGTGTTTTCGAGCTTATGTATTCGAGCCCTCGAGGCCCCTGGCTTGTAATATAAAGCTTGTGTTATTTTAATTTGTGTCTAGAGTTGTGTTGTGATATCTTCCCGTGAGTCCTTGATCTTGATCGTACACATTTGCGTGTATGATTAGTGTACGATTGAATCGAGGGCATCACAGGTGCAACCGCGGGGACAGCCTCGGGACGACGGCGTGGACCACGTGCGACGCTCGCTACGGCCCATCAGTGCGACGCAGCGGCGACGCGAGGATCGGTGCAGCCATGGGGACGACCTGGAGCGGACGGTCCGGGGTGGCTGTGAACCGCGGGCCGCGGCACTATGGCCCGAAGGGGCGATGTAGTGGTGACGCAGGTCAGTGCAGCCGGGAGAAGAACCACGGGGCGGCGACGCTGCGGCCTGATGGGGCGACACGGCGGCACCCCGTTGCTCAATCGGTAGAGGGGCGCGCTGAACTCGGGACGGTCTCCACGGGTCCTGCGGAGGCGCGCAACCGACGGGCCAGGTCGGTCGCCCGGCATAGATGAGGCGGATTGCAACGGCGGGCGGGTGATCAATCCGACCGTGCGCGAGGTCGGGGACGCCGCTCGGTGGAGACGGGGTGGCGACGGAGTCCGAGATGAAGCCGGCGACGATGGACGGCATGTGAACGAGCGCGTCGGCACCGACACCCAGGCTACCAAAGCAGCACCGGTGCCTGGGCAGCGAGTCCCAAGCGACCAACGGAGCAGCAGCGCCCGAGCTCAAGGCAGCCGACGAGCCTGACACGGCCGGCCCGACGCAACCGTGGACGAGGCCGTCGAGGCAACCCGCAGGGCCGTCGTGCAGACGCGACGGAGGCGGGTGGCGTGGATCGATTGGCGGGTCAACGCGCGAGCGGCGGCTATGATTGGCCGCCGCATCGCGCGAGGCCGTCGGGTGTAGGCGATGCAGGTGTCTCGGTCGGAGCATGGCGGTGATAGCTGGCGCAGGGCGACAGGAAGGCCGGCGCGTGGACGACAGCCTTGAGGGGCCACCTGTCGCGCGCGGCCGCTGGGTCGGTGAAGCAGCCAGTCGGTCGCGCCGATGTCGGAGTAGAGGCGCAGGGTGTCGATGGCGGCAGTGGGCGACGCAGACCGATCAAGTAAAGATCAGAAAACCAAAAAACGCCGATCAAAATGACCAACGAGAGAGCGAAAATAAAACAGAGCGAGAGCTCGGGAAAAAGACTCTCTAGGGCAGCCGGCCAACATGGCCGGCGAACGAACTCTAGGTACGGACGGCGCGGCCCCAATGACGGTCATGGAGGCCAACCGCCCCAGGGGCGGCGCGCAGATGCGGAAGTGACGACGGCTAGGGTTTAGAACCCGGAAACTGATACCATGTTAGAAGGGGAGAGAGAGGATTGGTGAAATAATTTGTTGTATTGCTTGAGCCACGTGGGCATATATATAAGGGTGTGTTCAGTTGCTGTCATCAGATGGAACGTCATGGGTCCGTCCGGTTCCTATAGCCCATTCCCATGTTTAGTTAGTCGAACGGACCGGAACCCACCAATCCCATAAAACGGAATATTCGCACTATATGCGGAACCGAGGGATACCTCCGATTCGGGCGGACGACAAGGAACGATCCCCTCGCATGCACCTAGCCCTATCCTCTCGCGACTCCCTCTCTCAGCGCCGCCAACCCTCCCACATCGCCCCCACATCTCGATATGCCCCCTCTGTCCCTCTCCGGCGCCGCAATCCCTCTCATCCCCGTCGTCTCTCCTCCGTCATGGCACGCATCAGGATCTTGGTGGCGACCTAGCAGAGGGTGGGGACTGGCAGCGGGACGGGGGACTGGCAGGGGTGGCCACCTTCAGCGGGGCGGCAACTGGCGGCGCGGCGGTGAACTAGCAGGGGTGGCCACTTGCAGTAGGACGGCTGGAGCGCAAGGAACGACCGGTGTGGCTGCTGCGTCTGGTTCTGCTGCTAGCACTGAAGGGATGGTATGTCTGGTTTTCCTGCTAGCAGCGAACGAGCAGTGAAGGCAGCAATTGGCTGCTAGCAGTGAACTCGGCATGTACGGATGTAGTGCACTTGTTGGTGGATGATTTGTTATTGTGAACTCATGTATGGCAGTGAACTTGGCATGTATGCATGTATGGATATATTGTTATGTTGTTTGTCTTTGAAATACAAATGAAATGCTACCAAAATTTCAGATTTTATGGGGTTTCATTTTTCATTCCATCTATCCAACCAAACACAAGAACGGAACCAATCCGTTTCGCATTTTTATTGGTACCAAACACAGAAATGGAACAGACCTGTTCCCGTGGAATGGAACCATTCCATTCTGTTCCACTTGGTTCCTCAACTAAATACACCCTAAGAGTACAATGATCTACTTAGAGTACAAGACAAGCCAGAACAAATCTTAGTCTATCTCGTTTTTCCTAATAATCAATATACTCAACAGGCTTGACACTTCCAAATTTATCTTATGCTTATTCTGCCAAGTTGGCAGAGAATTAGATATCAAGCGCCATGCAAAATTCCTCACCGTGGGAGGTACACCCGCAGACCATATACATTTCCATAGAGATCTACTACCCGATGGATTGCTCCTGAATGAAACTGCACTGGCCTTATGTGCTTCTTCAAATGCCAGATCATAAGCGCTTTTGACTGAGAAAAGACCAAACCGGCCGGGACCCCACGCTAGCACGTCCTCCTCCAGTCGAGGAGACGTGCGGATCTTTAGGATTTCAGTCACATCTGCAGGAACAAAGTGCTTTGACACGAGTTAAAGGTTCCAGGAACCATTGTCGTTCAAAAATTCAGTCACAAAATGGATACGACACGTCCCTTGTTGAGATATTGGTTTGTAAGAAAAGGACCGGGGGTCCAGTTGTATCTCCAAACCCGAATGCTTTGACCATTGCCTACTCTCCATAACAGGCCCTTTTTTAGTAGGTCTAAACCATGACTGGCCGCCTGCCAAGAGGAAGAGGCATTCCCAGTAAAAATTGTATCTTCTAGTTTCCCATCTAGGTAGTATCTAGCTTTTAGAATCTGGGCACACAAGCTATCCGGATTAGCTATCAAATGCCATGCTTGACGTGCTAACAATGCTTGATTAAACATCCGAAAGTCACGAAAACCGGCCCCTCCTCTATCTTTAGGCTGAAGAAGATGATCCCAACCTTTCCAATGCACTTTCCTTTTTCCTTTCGAGGAGCCCCAATGAAAGTTCCTCACCATTCTCGTCAAATCATCACAGAGCGAGTACGGTAGTTTGAAGACCCCCATGACATAAGTTGGGAGAGCTTGGGCCACACACTTTATAAGGACCTCTCTATCTGGTTGGGCTAAATGCCCATCACCCCATTGAATCAGCCTCTTAGTCAAGCTTTTCTGCAAATTCTGAAAGTGGCCCTTTGAGATGCGTCCATGGGGTGTAGGAAGACCCAAGTATCTCTCTTCAAAAACTGTATTTGTCACATTCAGCACAGCCCGTACTTGGTCATGTATCACAGCTGGACAGGAGGGGCCAAAAAACATGAAACACTTGTTGTAATTCAGGCTTTGCCCAGTGGCACCGCCATATAGGTTCAAAACTTTTTTAACTTCAAAAGCCTGATCCTGAGATGCTTCGAAGAACAAAAGAGTATCGTCCGCAAAAAGAAGGTGTGAAATACCCGGAGCTCTCCTACAAACCTTAACCGGAGTAATTGCCTCCATAGCAACCCTATGCCTTAAAACAGCCGACAAGCCATCCGCCACAAACAAGAACAGAAACGATGATAAAGCCGAAGCCCACGCGTCGGTGCAAATGAATCCAAGAGGGTTCCGTTTAACTTGACAGAGTACCTCACCGATGTAACAGAGTTCATATTGTGTGTGCCTTCTATGTAAAAGTCTATTGATGCTACATTTTAAGGCAATGAAACGGGCCTGTCGAAAATATAGAGAGAGGCAAAGATTATGCGTGAGATGATGTGACTGCGTGAACGCATATACGTTATGTTTTGTGTTTCTTAAACAAGCAAGGTCTAATCGAGTCACTCTGTCTCGAATCCATCAAAAATGCAGAATACAGTTACTCAAAGTCCTCCGGGAGCAAGTTTAAGAAAAAAAATAAAAAAAAGTCCTTCACGAGCACAAGTTACAGAAATCTAGAAATGCCGTGGCCGTGTGCCCGTAACCGGCAATCCAGTTTTGAGCATACTGCAGCGTCGGCTCGGTCCCTATCTCGCAAACTGACCCAGCCGATACGGACCGTGGGCGGGTCAAAGTTCGTCGGACGACGGCGGTGTCACCAGACCAACGACAGCCCTCGTGACAGCATCCTTCAACGCCTCCTCGTCGAATTCGCCAGCAGCCTACAAGATTCACAGCCAGTCAATTCCACCGGTTATTTTTAATCTCGCACGTCGTTCATGCACACGTGTGGGCTAGAGAGGCAAAGAGGAATACATCCCGCGTTGCATTGGTAGCTAAAATAATAAGAAATATTTAAAGGCAATCCTAGAATCAGAGCGGTTTACAAAACAAATCATACACGATTCCGAACGTACAAATATGACTACAGACACAATTTGTTCCACGCAAGAATTAGGTCATGTCCACCATTATTCGTAACCTTGTTCACAAAAAAAATTTTAAAAATCATGCCTGGCATTTCAAATTCGAAATTTCGTCAATTCTTGCAGTAAAACTTTTTCTATCCCATCCCTATTGATCATTCTTGAAGTAAAATCTTAGGACGACGATAACGTGTGGGCGTTAAAGGGTTTGCCCACACGTTTTGTGTGGTGTCTAAGAGGACCAGCCCACACGCCTATGTGTGGGCAAAAGAAGTAATGCTCACACGTCTTTTTTCCTCGCGGTCCCTCTCACAAGCATACTTGTGGGCAAAATAGATAACGCCCACACGACCTCTCTCAAGCACCTATCTCACGGTCCTGCACGTCCAGCGTGACAGTCACCACGCGTCCCACAGTTGGCATGGTCCGGACTCTCTTCAATGTCCATTTAATTGCAGTTGTCATGTTGCTGTACTACAGTTGCCATGTCTGACAACTACATTTGCCATGGTTGCTCAACTGCAGTTGCCATCTCAGATCAAGTGTCAGATGCCATTTTTTAGACAACTGCAGTTGTTGCCATGTATGGTCTGGTTACTACGGTTGCCATGATTTGAAAATTTTAGGATTTGTCACCTACTAACACTAGGCAGTTGCCATGTATGGTCTGATTTACTACAGTTGCCATGATTTAAAAACTTCAGGAGTTGCCACTACTAACACTAGGCAATTGCCGTGTAGCGCTACAAAAAGACATCGCAAAATAACATGTTCGGGTAAAGAGAGAGTTGTCATCTGCTTACGAACACACTAGGGCAGTTGCTATGTACCCTGCAAAACACATGGCAATTGACATGTTCGGGTAAAAGAGTGAGTTGTCATCTGCTTACAAGCACATTAGGACAGTTGCCATGTACCCTGCAAAACACATGACAAGTGACAGCTTTGAATGTGGAAGAGGAGACGTGTTTGGGCGAACTGATAAATGCCCACACACCAGCCATGTAAGTGAGTGAAAACTGACACGTGGACGAACTGCTAAACGCCCACACATCGATCCCTTCGTGTGGTGAAACGGACGTGTGGACGACCAGATAAATGCACACACACCAGTCCAGTCCTACGTAGCACCACAAACATGCCAAGATTCAAGCATCCACAAACGGACGCGGATTCATACATGTGGGCAAGATGCAAGCGCGCACACGTGTGGGGCCGAAATCTTAAGGAGAGCGAGATTGGACAGGGCAGTTTGTGTGGACGGCATTAGTAGGTATTCTGGCCAAGCAAAGCATTGTTTCCGGCCAAAGTCAGTCAGTCAGTCATGGCGATTAAAACGACTCGGTTATGGTTGTCTTTCTATATTTTCTTGCGGTGGGGAACAAATTTAGATCATGAAAGGGATATGTATTTCGAGACGTATTAATAGCGGATGAAGCTTCTCTGAAACTGAAAGGAACAGGACGAGAAGGGACTTCGAATGGAAGAGGAAAAGGTACGATTGATGGCCGTGACGTCACCAGAGAAGGCGGTCTAAGTTTTCTCGCTGAGTTTTCGCCTGCAGGTCGCCGTCGGCGAAATACTCAGGAGCTACTACTCCGTTTGACTTTGACCTGGCTCTGAACCCACCAAATCTCACGTGTATGGCCTACACCTAACCGCGGCAATTATATATATATATATATATATATATATATATATATATATATATATACACATATATATATATAAACAAAAATCATCGTGACGTACGTACGGCGCGTACCGTTGCACGGAGTGTCAAGCTCGCCTGAGCAATGCCGCCGTCGCCGGTGCCCTGCGGCTGCCTGGCGTCGACGGCGACCACCGAGAAACGGTGGCCGGCCGTGTCCTTGAGCAGCGCCAGCACGCGGGCCACTAGATCCGACAGGTCGCCTGCCGCCGCCACCCTTATGGTCACCTCACGGCACTGCCCCGTCGAGAACGACGAGGACGATGTTGACGCGCCGGCGCTGCTAGTGGCCACCTCAACTTGTACCCTCTTTGACGAGCCGCCTGCCTGAAGGGCTGCTTGGTCAGGCCTATCCCTGGAGTTGCCGTTGGTGATGCGTTGGTGTTGCTGGATCTGCGCCGCCGTCTCGAGGCTTCGGTTCCTGGCTTCCAGCTCGGAAATCTGGGCTATCAGAACGTTCATGTAGTCCAGAGTGTTGGCGAGGACTGTAGCTTTGTCTTTCTGCAGAAAGAAAAAGAATGTACAAAGCAAATTAACGTAAAAAAGCATATATGAATTCATGATGAATATGTGCATAACGGAATGCATGTCATCACGTACCTTTGATCCGGGAGGAAGCAGCCCTCTCAGCGCCTCAAAGCTCTCGTTGAGCCTCTCCCGCCGCCTCCGCTCCGATATCATATGGTGCAGCTGGCTGCTCGTCGGGGCTGGGGGCGCGGCCTCCTCGTCTTCCTCCCGCCACCGCTGCGTCGTCGTCCCCGTGGTGCGCTCCTGGCCGTTGTTGTTCAGCGTGTTCATCCTTCTCAGGATAGAGATGCCCATCTTGATCATCCGCTGCCCAGGTGCGTCCGACGGCCGCCGCGGCGCCCTTGGCGCCAGCGCCGCGTTGTACGGCCGGAACGCCGTCGTCGTCGAGCCACGGCGCGGCGACCGATGCGCGCGACGGTAGCCTAGCGGAGGCGTGGGCGTGTTAGGCATAGCCGACGACGAGGAGGAGGATGCGGAGATGACCGCGAGCATGGCCTGCGCCATCGCGACGTCGTCGGCCTCGGGGCTCGGGAAGTGGACGTGGCCGTGGACATGGGCAGGGCCGTGCCGGCTAAATGGCACGGGATGCGGCGGACGGGGCGGGTGAGGAAGAGGTCCCGCCGTTAGGTCCCGGGGAGACGTCGTGGTGGACGACGACATGGCCATCGTGCGCAGCAGCGACGTCGAGCCGTCTGCCGGGCTGTCCACGGAGATGGACGGCAGAGAGGAGGAGGAGGACGACGGCCGCGTCGGCGGGAGCTGGAGCAGTTCCTCAAGCAGCGACTGCTGGAAGAAATCCTCCGAGAATATCTGACCGAGGCCGGCCTGAAGGTTCATCTGTCCCGCCGGCGTCGACATGCCGACCTCGATCTCGCCGCTTTCGCATCCCATGAAGGCCGCCACCTGCCGCGCGCATAAGCACTGCTCAGGGTCGTTCAAATGCATGCATGTTATACTCAAGCGAGGGTAATCAGGCAAACCTTAATGCCAGCTTCCTGGTAGAACTGCAGCTGCACCGGCGACGACGCCGAGGCCGCCAGTTCGTGCTCCGACAGCTCCATGTACGCCCGGCCGTCCTCGTAAGCCCACCCTGGCACGCACCCGCTTACGGCCGCGCAGAGCGAACCCTTGTATGCGTCGAACAGAGCGCGCTCGCGGTCGACGTCACCGCTGCCGCCATCGCGGAGCCATGCGTCCAGGCACAACAGCTGGCGGCGAGCTCTGCTCATGGTTGCATTGCGTGCATTCGGGCGTTGCATGTAAGAGACGACCCATCCGAAGCAGCAAATAACTAATTGAAATCGAGGCTTAATTACCTGTTGGCGGCTGTGAAAGGAGGAGTAGGACGGTGGCCGCCGGCCGGGATCGGCGCCCAGACGCAGAGGTAGGCGCAGGCGGGGACGCGCGACGCCGCTTGCTGAAGGATGCGCAGCCGGGATTCCTGGCCAAGCACGAAGAGCGTGTCCATCATATTCCGGAAGCGGCACGCCGAGAGATGGCCACCGCAGTGTCCTCCATCGCCTCCCGACGTCGATGATCGATGATGGTTCGTTGTCGCTGCCGAGTCATGGGTATTATATATACGATGGAATCGGTCGGGGGTGGCGATGCAAATGTGTATGCATGCATGTGTGGACGTGAGTGGAGGGAAAAGTATTAGAGTAACAGTACCAGCTAGTAGTAGTAGTATAGTGCGGTTGGGGAGGGAGCTGGTTTGGCTCCGAGAGAATGGATGGAGACATGGGACGGGGGGTTGAAAAGTATGAAGATGCTGGAAAGTCGTTCAAAGGTGGTGACGGGCTTCAAAGAGGGTCAAACTAGGGTGGCAACGAGGGAGGGGGTTGCTGGATGGTTGATCTTTAGTTCAGCTTCTCAGCTCATCTCATCCTTGGCCTCTCCCAAACTCATATGGGTTAAGAGCATCTCCAGCCGGCCTCACAAGAAGCCTTTCCAAGGCACTTTTTGGATGTCGGCGGATAAAAAACGCCCCACTCGAATCCCAGAGACACGTTTTTTGCCGGATTTCGCGAGATTTACGGCCGGCGCTATTACACCAAACCCAGCCCCCCGGGGGGCAGCTGGGGACGCCGGCAGATGACTTTTGCATGCATAGGGCCACTCGTCAGCCCCCCCTCTCTCTCCTCTCTCCCCCCTTTCTTTATTTTCTTTCTCCTCTCCTCTTCCTTTCCTTCCACACAGCACGCATGGCCGGGGCAGGGCTCGCGGACCATCTCCTTCCTCCTCGCTTGGGCGCCATGGCCACCATCCTCGCAAGATCCAGCCCATCTCCTCCGCGTCCGCCGAGTGGGCGTTCCAGTGGACCCGGTCGGCGCCGTCGCTCGCCGCCGAGTTCGTGGGCGGCCCGCTCAAGCGCTGGTGGGATTGGTGCCTCGGATGGCTGAGGCTTCGCCGGTGACCTGGAGATGAACGAGGAGGAGGCGGCCACGCTCGGCCGGGGCACCTGGGCGTGCGCTCTGGGGTCCGCCGCGTTGTCGCGTCCGACCACTCGCTGCCCACCATGCAGTGCCTAGAGCGCGAAGCTCGCGAACGACGCCGCCACGACTGCCCCCGCCGTCGCGGCGCCGGCCACGGCCCCTTATGAAAGCGGGTGCGGCGTCTTGGCATTCTTCCGAGCGGACCGAGCCGCTTGCAACTAAGCTGGTCGGCGGTGCCGAAACCGTCGTTGGTGTCGCTGGCGGCGTCATGCCCAGGAGTTGCGAAATGGATGAAAGTGTCGGGTCGAGGACCCTCGCCGGGTTGCTCCCCCTCCGGCGTCGTCCCCTCCTGCTCAACTTAGCGCATGCGCATGCCGTAGCATTTTCAACGGAACCCCAAATCTCTCTCAAAAAGATGGATTCTTCATAAAAATTAATAAAAGAAACGTTTTGCGGGAAGTCTTTCAGCACGGCGCCGGTGGATTTGGCTCGTGGCCATAAGCGTTTTGGGTTGCCTTGAATGCATGGCATCAGCGTGACATCACTGACAATGGGGCCCCATGTCTAGTTAGTTTAAATTAAACACCCTATTAAAATATGTGAAATGACATATGGGCCCCATTGACCCTGCATGTCAGTGTCTGTGGCTGGATCTGCCCTGTGTAATAAAAGTAATTTGCTGTTTAATTCGAATTAAATAAATTCCAGGATTTTTAGAAATTGAATAACATTTACTAAATTAATAGAAAATAATCCATAAGTCAGATAAAAAAGTTTTCTACATGTAAGTTGTTAAGAAAAATGAGACGAAACTGAATACGCTCCTCCGTCATGTGCCCCTAGCATAGAGAACATGTAACCGTCCCCCACCGTTACATCTGTCCGAGAAATGCAAACTTCAGGAAAACATTTTCGGATGTTTTCCCCCTTCACAGGTATCGTGTAGCACTATGATAGTGTTGGAAATATGCCCTAGAGGCAATAATAAATTGATTATTATTATATTTCCTTGTTCATGATAATCGTTTATTATCCATTCTAGAATTGTATTGATAGGAAACTCAGATACATGTGTGGATACATAGACAACACCATGTCCCTAGTAAGCCTCTAGTTGACTAGCTCGTTAATCAATAGATGGTTACGGTTTCCTGACCATGGACATTGGATGTCGTTGATAACGGGATCACATCATTAGGAGAATGATGTGATGGACAAGACCCAATCCTAAGCCTAGCACAAGATCATGTAGTTCGTATGCTAAAGCTTTTCTAATGTCAAGTATCATTTCCTT
Source organism: Triticum dicoccoides (assembly GCF_002162155.2). Taxonomy (NCBI): domain Eukaryota; kingdom Viridiplantae; phylum Streptophyta; class Magnoliopsida; order Poales; family Poaceae; genus Triticum; species Triticum dicoccoides. The sequence goes on from NC_041390.1 coordinate 225,851,180, forward strand.
AGACCATGAGATTGTGCAACTCCCGGATACCGTAGGAGTGCTTTGGGTGTGCCAAACGTCACAACGTAACTGGGTGGTTATAAAGGTACACTACGGGTATCTCTGAAAGTGTCTGTTGGGTTGGCACGAATCGAGATTGGGATTTTGTCACTCCGTGTAAACGGAGAGGTATCTCTGGGCCCACTCGGTAGGACATCATCATAATGTGCACAATGTGACCAAGGGATTGATCACGGGATGATGTGTTACGAAATGAGTAAAGAGACTTGCTGGTAACGAGATTGAACAAGGTATCGGTATACCGACGATCGAATCTCGGGCAAGTACCATACCGCTAGACAAAGGGAATTGTATACGGGATTGATTGAGTCCTTGACATCGTGGTTCATCCGATGAGATCATCGTGGAACATGTGGGAGCCAACATGGGTATCCAGATCCCGCTGTTGGTTATTGACCGGAGAACGTCACGGTCATGTCTGCATGTCTCCCGAACCCGTAGGGTCTACACACTTAAGGTTCGATGACGCTAGGGTTATAAAGGAAGTTTGTATGTGGTTACCGAATGTTGCTCGGAGTCCCGGATGAGATCCCGGACGTCACGAGGAGTTCCGGAATGGTCCGGAGGTAAAGATTTATATATAGGAAGTCCTGTTTCGGCCATCGGGACAAGTTTCGGGGTCATCGGTATTGTACCGGGACCACCGGAAGGGTCCCGGGGGCCCACCGGGTGGGGCCACCTGCCCGGGGGGCCACATGGGCTGTAGGGGGTGCGCCTTGGCCTACATGGGCCAAGGGCACCAGCCCCAAGAGGCCCATGCGCCTAGGGAACCCTAGAGGGAAGAGTCCTCAAGGGGGAAGGCACCTCCGAGGTGCCTTGGGGAGGATGGACTCCTCCCCCCCCTCTTAGCCGCACCCCTTTCTTGGAGGAAGGGGCAAGGCTGCGCCTTCCCCCTCTCCCCTGCCCCTATATATAGTGGAGGGGAGGGAGGGCATCCATACCTGAGCCCTTGGCGCCTCCCTCCCTTCCGTGACACCTCCTCCTCTCCCGTAGGTGCTTGGCGAAGCCCTGCAGGATTGCCACGCTCCTCCATCACCACCACGCCGTTGTGCTGCTGCTGGATGGAGTCTTCCTCAACCTCTCCCTCTCTCCTTGCTGGATCAAGGCGTGGGAGACATCGTCGAGCTGTACGTGTGTTGAACGCGGAGGTGCCGTCCGTTCGGCACTAGGATCATCGGTGATCTGAATCACGACGAGTACGACTCCATCAACCCCGTTCACTTGAACGCTTCCGCTTAGCGATCTACAAGGGTATGTAGATGCACTCTCCTTTCTACTCGTTGCTGGTCTCTCCATAGATAGATCTTGGTGTTACGTAGGAAAATTTTGAATTTCTGCTACGTTCCCCAACAGTGGCATCATGAGCTAGGTCTATTGCGTAGATTCTTTGCACGAGTAGAACACAAAGTAGTTGTGGGCGTCGATATTGTTCAATATGCTTGCCGTTACTAGTCTTATCTTGATTCGGCGGCATCGTGGGATGAAGCGGCCCGGACCAACCTTACACGTACGCTTACGTGAGACCGGTTCCACCGACAAACATGCACTAGTTGCATAAGGTAGCTGGCGGGTGTCTGTCTCTCCCACTTTAGTCGGATCGGATTCGATGAAAAGGGTCCTTATGAAGGGTAAATAGCAATTGGCATATCACGTTGTGGTTCATGCATAGGTAAGAAACGTTCTTGCTAGAAACCCATAGCAGCCACGTAAAACATGCAAACAACAATTAGAGGACGTCTAACTTGTTTTTGCAGGGTATGCTATGTGATGTGATATGGCCAAGAAGAATGTGATGAATGATATGTGATGTATGAGATTGATCATGTTCTTGTAATAGGATTCACGACTTGCATGTCGATGAGTATGACAACCGGCAGGAGCCATAGGAGTTGTCTTTATTTATTTGTGACCTGCGTGTCAACTTAAACGTCATGTAATTACTTTACTTTATTGCTAACCGTTAGCCATAGTAGTAGAAGTAATAGTTGGCGAGGCAACTTCATGAAGACACGATGATGGAGATCATGATGATGGAGATCATGGTGTCATGCCGGTGACGATGATGATCATGGAGCCCCGAAGATGGAGATCAAAAGGAGCAAAGTGATGATGGCCATATCATGTCACTATTTGATTGCATGTGATGTTTATCATGTTTATACATCTTATTTGCTTAGAACGATGGTAGTAAATAAGATGATCCCTTACAACAATTTCAAGAAGTGTTCTCCCCTAACTATGCACCGTTGCGACAGTTCGCTGTTTCAAGACATCACGTGATGATCGGGTGTTTTATTCAGACGTTCAAATACAACGGTTGTTGACGAGCCTAGCATGTACAGACATGGCCTCGGAACACATGCAAAACACTTAGGGTTAACTTGACGAGCCTAGCATGTACAGACATGGCCTCGGAACACGGAGACCGAAAGGTTGAACATGAGTCGTATAGAAGATACGATCAACATGAAGATGTTCACCGATGATGACTAGTCCGTCTCACGTGATGATCGGACACGGCCTAGTTTGACTCGGATCATGTAATCACTTAGATGACTAGAGGGATGTCTATCTGAGTGGGAGTTCATAAGATGAACTTAGTTATCCTGAACATAGTCAAAAGGTTTATGCAAATTATGTCGTAGCTCATGCTATAGTTCTACTGTTTAGATATGTTCCTAGAGAAAAATTAGTTGAAAGTTGATAGTAGCAATTATGCGGACTAGGTCCGTAAACTGAGGATTGTCCTCATTGCTTCATAGAAGGCTTATGTCCTTAATGCACCGCTCAGTGTGTTGAACCTCGAACGTTGTCTGTGGTTGTTGCGAACATCTGACATACACGTTTTGATAACTACGTGATAGTTCAGTTAAACGGTTTAGAGTTGAGGCACCAAAGACGTTTTTCGAAATGTCGCGGAACATACGAGATGTTTCGAGGGCTGAAATTGGGATTTCAGGCTCGTGCCCACGTCAAGAGGTATGAGACCTCCGATGATTTTCTTAGCCTGCAAACTAAGGGAGAAAAGCTCAATCGTTGAGCTTGTGCTCAGATTGTCTGAGTGCGACAATCACTTGAATCGAATGGGAGTTGATCTTCCAGATGAGATAGTGATGTTTCTCCAAAGTCATTGCCACCAAGCTGCTAGAGCTTCGTGATGAACTATAACATATCAGGGATAGATATGATGATCCTTGAGGTATTCGCGATGTTTAACACCGCGAAAGTAGAAATCAAGAAGGAGCATCAATTGTTGATGGTTGGTGAAACCACTAGTTTCAAGAAGGGCAAGGGCAAGAAGGGATACTTCATGAAACGGCAAATCAGCTGCTGCTCTAGTGAAGAAACCCAAGGTAAAACCCAAACCCAAGACTAAGTGCTTCTGTAATAAGGGGAACAACCACTAGAGCAGAATTACCCTAGATACTTGGTAGATAAGAAGGCTGGCAAGGTCGATAGAAGTATATTGGATATACATTGTGTTAATGTGTACTTTGCTAAGTACTCCTAGTAGCACCAGGGTATTAGATACCGGTTCGGTTGCTAAGTGTTAGTAACTCGAAACAAAAGGCTACGGAATAAACGGAGACTAGCTAAAGGTGACCTGACGATATGTGTTGGAAGTTTTTCCAAGCTTGATATGATCAAGCATCGCACGCTCCCTCTACCAAAGAGATTGGTGTTAAACCTAAATAATTGTTATTTGGTGTTTGCGTTGAGCATAGACATGATTGGATTACGTCTATCGCAATACGGTTATTCATTTAAGGAGAATAATGGTTACTCTATTTATTTGAATAATACCTTCAATGGTCTTACACCTAAAATGAATGGTTTATTAAATCTCGATCGTAGTGATACACATGTTCATGCCAAAAGATAGTAATGATAGTACCACCTACTTGTGGCACTGCCACGTAAGTCATATCGGTATAAAACGCATGAAGAAGCTCCATATTGATGGATCTTTGGGCTCACTCGTTTTTGAAAAGTTTGAGACATGCGAACCATGTCTATTGGTGTATATGCATGAAGAAGCTCCATGCAAATGGACCGTTTTGACTCACTTGATTTTGAATCACTTGGGACATGCAAATCATACCACATGGGCAAGATGACTGAAAAGCCTCGTTTTCAGTAAGATGGAACAAGATAGCAACTTGTTGGAAGTAACACATTTTGATGTGTACAGTCCAATGAGTGCTGAGGCATGCAGTGAATATCGTTATGTTCTTACTTCACAGATGATTCGAGTAGATGTTGAGTATATTTACTTGATGAATCACGAGTCTGAATTATTGAAAGGTTCAAGTAATTTCAGTGTGAAGTTGAAAGATCGTCGTGACAAGAGGATAAAAGATCTATGATATGATCATAGAGATGAATATCTGAATCACGAGTTTGGCACAGAATTAAGACATTGTGGAAATTGTTTCATAACTGATACAGCCTGGAACACCATAGTGTGATGGTGTGTCCAAACGTCATAGTTGCACCCTATTGGATATGGTGCATACCATGATGTCTCTTATCGAGTTACCACTATCGTTCATGGGTTAGGCATTAGAGACAACCACATTCACTTTAAATAGGGCACCACATAATTTTGTTGAGACGACACCGTATGAACTATGGTTTGGAGAAACCTAAGTTGCCGTTTCTTGAAAGTTTGGGGCTGCGACGCTTATGTGAAAAGGTTTCAGGTTGATAAGCTCGAACCCAAAGCAGATAAAATGCATCTTCATAGGACACCCAAAAACAGTTGGGTATACCTCCTAATTCAGATCCGAAAGCAATAGGGATTGTTTCTTGAATCGGGTCCTTTTTCGAGGAAAGGTTTCTCTCGAAAAGTTGAGTGGGAGGATGGTGGAGACTTGATGAGGTTATTGAACCGTCACTTCAACAAGTGTGTAGCAGGGCATAGGAAGTTGTTCCTGTGGCACGTACACCAACTGAAGTGGAAGCTTATGATAGTGATCATGAAACTTCGGATCGAGTCACTACCAAACCTCGTGGGATGACAAGGATGCGTACTACTTCAGAGTGGTACGTAATCCTGTCTTGGAAGTCATGTTGCTAGACAACAATGAACCTACGAGCTATGGAGAAGCGATGGTGGGCCCGGATTCCGATAAATGGCTCGAGGCCATGTAATCCGAGAAAGGATCCATATATGAAAACAAAGTGTAGACTTTGGAAGAACTACTTGATGGTCGTAAGGCTGTTGAGTGCAGATGGATTTTGAAAGGAAGACAGACAATGATGGTAAGTGTCACCATTGAGAAAGCTCGACTTGTCGTTAAGATGTTTTTCGACAAGTTCAAGGAGTTGACTACGATGAGACTTTCTCACTTGTAGCGATGCTAAGAGTATGTTGGAATTATATTAGCAATTACTGCATTATTTATGAAATCTTGCAGATAGGATGTCAAAAAACATTGTTTCCTCGACGATTCTTGAGGAAAGGTTGTATGTGATACAACCGGAAGGTTTTGTCTATCCTGAAATATGCTAATAAGTATGCAAAGCTCCAGCAATCCTTCTGAGGACTGGAGTGAGCATCTCGGAGTTGGAATGTATGCTTTGATGATGATCAAAGATTTTGGGTGTATACAAAGTTTATGAGAAACTTGTATTTCCAAAGAAGTGAGTGGGAGCACTATAGAATTTCTGATGAGTATATGTTGTTGACATATTAATGATCAGAAATGACGTAGAATTTCTGGAAAGCATATAGGGTTATTTTGAAAGTGTTTTTCAATGGAAAACCTGGATTAAGCTACTTGAACATTGAGCATCAAGATCTATAAGGATAGATCAAAACGCTTAATAGTACTTTCAAATGAGCACATGCCTAGACGTGATCTTGAAGGTGTTCAAGATGGATCAGTCAAAGAAGGAGTTCTTGCCTGAGTTGTAAGGTATGAAGTTAAGACTTAAAGCTCGACCATGGCAGAATAGAGAGAAAGGACTAAGGTCGTCCCCTATGCATAAGATGTAGGCTCTACAGTATGCTATGCTGTGTACCGCACCTGAAGTGTGCCTTGCCATGAGTCAGTCAAGGGGTACAAGAGTGATCCAAGAAGGGATCACAGGTCAGTGGTCAAAGTTATCCTTAGTAACTAGTGGACTAAGGAATTTTCTCAATTATGGAGGTGGTAAAAGAGTTCGTCGTAAAGGGTTACGTCGATGCAAGCTTAACACCTATCCGGATAGCTCTGAGTAGAGATATCGGATACGTATAATGGAGCAACAATTTAGAATAGCTCCAAGTAGAACAGTTATTTGGAATAGCTCCAAATAGAACGTGGTAGCTGCATCTAGGAGATGACATAGAGATTTGTAAAGCACACACGGATCTGAAAGGTTCAGACCCGTTGACTATAACCTCTCTCACAAGCATAACATGATCAAACCCAGAACTCATCAAGTGTTAATCACATGGTAAATGTGAACTAGATTATTGACTCTAGTAAACTCTTTGGGTGTTAGTCACATGGGGATGTGACCTTGAGTGTTAATCACATATCGATGTGAACTAGATTATTGACTCTAGTGCAAGTGGGAGACTGTTGGAAATATGCCCTAGAGGCAATAATAAATTGATTATTATTATATTTCCTTGTTCATGATAATCGTTTATTATCCATGCTAGAATTGTATTGATAGGAAACTCAGATACATGTGTGGATACATAGACAACACCATGTCCCTAGTAAGCCTCTAGTTGACTAGCTCGTTAATCAATAGATGGTTACGGTTTCCTGACCATGGACATTGGATGTCGTTGATAACGGGATCACATCATTAGGAGAATGATGTGATGGACAAGACCCAATCCTAAGCCTAGCACAAGATCATGTAGTTCGTATGATAAAGCTTTTATAATGTCAAGTATCATTTCCTTAGACCATGAGATTGTGCAACTCCCGGATACCGTAGGAGTGCTTTGGGTGTGCCAAACGTCACAACGTAACTGGGTGGTTATAAAGGTACACTACGGGTATCTCTGAAAGTGTCTGTTGGGTTGGCATGAATCGAGATTGGGATTTTGTCACTCCGTGTAAACGGAGAGGTATCTCTGGGCCCACTCGGTAGGACATCATCATAATGTGCACAATGTGACCAAGGGGTTGATCACGGGATGATGTGTTACGAAATGAGTAAAGAGACTTGCTGGTAACGAGATTGAACAAGGTATCGGTATACCGACGATCGAATCTCGGGCAAGTACCATACCGCTAGACAAAGGGAATTGTATACGGGATTGATTGAGTCCTTGACATCGTGGTTCATCCGATGAGATCATCGTGGAACATGTGGGAGCCAACATGGGTATCCAGATCCCGCTGTTGGTTATTGACCGGAGAACGTCACGGTCATGTCTGCATGTCTCCCGAACCCGTAGGGTCTACACACTTAAGGTTCGATGACGCTAGGGTTATAAAGGAAGTTTGTATGTGGTTACCGAATGTTGTTCGGAGTCCCGGATGAGATCCCGGACGTCACGAGGAGTTCCGGAATGGTCCGGAGGTAAAGATTTATATATAGGAAGTCCTGTTTCGGCCATCGGGACAAGTTTCGGGGTCATCGGTATTGTACCGGGACCACCGGAAGGGTCCCGGGGGCCCACCGGGTGGGGCCACCTGCCCGGGGGGCCACATGGGCTGTAGGGGGTGCGCCTTGGCCTACATGGGCCAAGGGCACCAGCCCCAAGAGGCCCATGCGCCTAGGGAACCCTAGAGGGAAGAGTCCTCAAGGGGGAAGGCACCTCCGAGGTGCCTTGGGGAGGATGGACTCCTCCCCCCCTCTTAGCCGCACCCCTTTCTTGGAGGAAGGGGCAAGGCTGCGCCTTCCCCCTCTCCCCTGCCCCTATATATAGTGGAGGGGAGGGAGGGCATCCATACCTGAGCCCTTGGCGCCTCCCTCCCTTCCGTGACACCTCCTCCTCTCCAGTAGGTGCTTGGCGAAGCCCTGCAGGATTGCCACGCTCCTCCATCACCACCGCGCCGTTGTGCTGCTGCTGGATGGAGTCTTCCTCAACCTCTCCCTCTCTCCTTGCTGGATCAAGGCGTGGGAGACATCGTCGAGCTGTACGTGTGTTGAACGCGGAGGTGCCGTCCGTTCGGCACTAGGATCATCGGTGATCTGAATCACGACGAGTACGACTCCATCAACCCCGTTCACTTGAACGCTTCCGCTTAGCGATCTACAAGGGTATGTAGATGCACTCTCCTTTCTACTCGTTGCTGGTCTCTCCATAGATAGATCTTGGTGTTACGTAGGAAAATTTTGAATTTCTGCTACGTTCCCCAACAGATAGATCACCCCTAAAATTGTGTGTTGTCGTGTCGTGCATCTGTCTTACATATGTGTGCTTTATATTTACTATTTCTTCCTCCTCTTCTCTCCAGTAGACCCCAAGACCGCTGCTGATGCCACTGTGATTGACGACGTCACCGACGTCCCTTCTTCCTTTTCGGCAGAGCTTCCAGGAAAGCAAACCCCCCTTGATTATTCCGATATCGCCTATTTCATTCTCTCTCATGCTTACATTAGATTTTGCTACTCTAATTGTTTGCTCCTATTCTGATGCATAGCCTGCTTTTGTAACATGATAATGTTACATACCTGCTTATCCTAAACTGCTTAGTATAGGTTGGTTAGTGATCCATAAATGACCCCTCACATTGTCCCTGTTGCCCCTGCTTCATCATCAATGGCTCGATCAACGTGATCGACGTCCAGGGCCCAACACAGCACATCACCCCCTTTGTTGCTCGGCTCTGCAGAGCTACTATCGAGTGCCGGGGGTGATACCTCATAACACACTCCTGATGATAACTATGTAGTGTAGCTATTCGGTCGTGGTCATCGAGGGTGATTCCTCCTTCACCACCCCTAATATGTCTCTGTCGTGCAACACCTCAAGTGTGAACCTCGAGGATGATTCCTCCTAAGTTCACCTTGACGATTACATCAGGTGGATTCCATCGAGCGTGATTCCTCAGATTCCCCCTTGATGTTGTGGATACACAGTTACCTGGACTTTACTTGAGACCATTGTTGAAGTCGGGTTGGCCCTGATGGGTACCTGCGAGTTGATGTGAAACTCGGGCAGGCCCGGAGAGCACCCGCGAGATAATTACGAGGCATGGCCGGGTAGGTAGACTGCCCTAGTGAGAGGGTTGGGCCTGGCCCTTGCCGTATTTCCTCGAGACGGGGCAACAGGGTCACATGATCATGAGTCTCTGCTCGTCTCCACGAGCTCCTAATACACTAAAGGTTTGGGTATTTAATATGAGTTGGCCACTGGCCTATACGCACTAGCCACCACGCGGGAATAGAGTTGGAGGTCATTGGAGACTTGGCTACATTATGAAGAATTAAGGGGACTTCATCATTCTTATTGTCTCAAGCCAAGTCAATTGAATCATCAAGTTTATATCTTATATCCAATGTGCCTCCTTGCGGTAACTTGTACTTAAATTGCTTACATTGAAAGTTACTTGCCCCCTTTGCATGTTTGGCTTTGTTCCTTGCATGTGTTTGTATATGTTGTGCTTCCAACTTGATTATCTTGAGCAATCAAGTATGTGTGTGTTGGTTTGCACATCATGTACGTGTGTGTCATGCGTTGAGCCTTTTGCATCTTGTTTATTTCTTAGTTGGCTCTTGTGAGAGATTAATGGAGTATCCCATTATGGGGGAGTTATGTGCTTTGTGCACTTCATAATCCTATAAAGGTGGGTACATGGGGAATACCACTTAGAATTGATATTGCAAGCTTATCTAGTCACTATGTGGTATGTCTTCTCATGAGAAATTCAAATTCTAAATTGTCCATTAATTATCTCTTGTTGGATCGTTTTTTTGCCTCTTGTTTATCTTTTATTGGTATCACATTATGGGGGAGTAATATGCTATGTGTATATTACTAGCCTAAAAAATGTGTACATTTGAGATATTATCACCTAGAATTGATATTGTAAATTATCTTGTTCCTAGGTGGCATGTGAGCTCTACAAGTTGCAATTTGCTTTTTGTTTGGTGTGAAGATGATGTCGGATATCCTTGCTATCTACCACCGGGAATTATTTCCAAATACTTCTTGTCTTTTGACAATTGGTACTCACTTATGTGTGGTAGAAATTATTGATCATCTTTACATTGGCCTTTGCTTTTATTTGCTTTATCACTTGCCTAGGATTGTGTCAACTCCCATTGTATTCCATACCACTTGTGGATCTTATTATTTACTTGAGCTTGTCTAGTGTTTGTATAGATATAGTGAAAGTGGTGATCCCATCTTATGCTTTTTGTATTCAAATGCAAGTTCTCTATAATGCACTAGTCTTGGGGGAGCTATCATATTTTCTATAAAACACTCATCTTGTGATCCTTATCAAGTGTGTGTCAGTGGAAGGCAAGTCATTTCTTTTGGGTACTTTGTGCCATCTTGAAACTTTGTAGAGAGCTTGGTTTGTTTGGAACCATCCTCTCTTTTGGGGGTTTGATATCCTTTATTTAGTGGGTATCAATGGATATCTCATTCCTTGATGTATCTTTTATTGATATCCTCCAAGTGCTGATTTATTCATTTGGTATATTTTCTTCACTTGGTATTTCTTTGTCTTTTGGTCTCGGTTCTTGAAAGTCTTGAGCTTGCATATTTACTTCTTGTAGTTTCTTTGGCATGTTTTCTTTCTTTGACCCAATTTATAGGGGGAACTCCACCAAGTCTCAAATTGGATGAGATGTGCATGAAATTCTTTTTCATATCTATATGCACATATTTATGTGGAGTTTGTCCTACGTGTTGTTGGTTCTCTAACTCTTTGGTCCCAATGAGTTTGGGTACCATTTTGTTTGTGTTGTTGTTCTAGGAACAAGTGGAGATGCATTGGATGCTCGGCTCACTCACAAGGAAGGTGTTTTCACCATGTGCTTATTGGAGTCAAGCTAGTATGATCAACTACTTTGTACCTTCAATTGGTATCTACTACATCCTTCCAATGTTATCTCGGTAACAAGTATCTTCATATACTTCATGCACACATTTCTTGTATCAACCTTGTGTAGGTTGTATCATGGCATGTTATTCATTCATTCTTGTGATACTTGTTTTGTTTCTCAAAGCATCCCAACAATGATCTCTTGTTGCTAGTTGTGATGTCTTCGTTGTTCGTGTGTGGACTTCATTTATATACAATAAGACCAATATCTAGCCATGAGCTATGCTTCCAAGCAAATATCTTATTGGTATATGTATGACCTCCCTTTGGATATCTTGTTCCTCGTGTTGTAACTATTTCGGGTGTACATCCTTCTTTGTAGATATATATCATCATGATTTCGTCTACCTAGAATCTTATACACTTGAGAGAAGTTGCATATCTAGTTGATATCCTTTCTTTCACGGCCACCTTGTCTTTCTTATGTTATTTCTTTGGTGGCTCCGTGAAAGCTTTTGCCTTGAGTGCGTGTCTTCTATCGTTGCATCTTGATGCACTCTTGTGTGTGGTGAAGATTATTTTCCTCATGCTTATCTTCACGAGGCTTTTGCCATCTTAATTGGTATCCCTCGTCTTGATGAGGCTTTCATCTTCTATCTTCACCATGGGTTGTCACAAGCATAGGTTCTTAATATGCTTATTAGTAAGCTTGTGAACCCATTTGCTAGTTGTGTGTGGGAATGATAGGCCTTGCACCGTGTGCCTCGTTCTTTCAAGACTTTATTGATGCCTAATGCTCATCCGTACATTAGTCTTCTCAAGTGCATTGCCTTGACTCACACACATCATTTTGGTTGAGCCCATTCTTAAGTTGCCTCTTTTATTACTTGTTGCTCAACCATGTGTGTGTTGCAAGTACTAGGCTTTGTTTCCTATATGCTCACTTGCACTTGTTGTAAGTTTCTATTGATTTTGGGGGAGCTATGATCCTATTTTGTGCACTTTGTATCCAAATACAAATATTCTTATGTGTGCACAAATCATGGGGAGCTTCTCTAGTTTCTTTAGAACACTACTTTGCTCATTTCATAATATCCTTTATTCATGTGGCTCGTAGGATCTTTGGTCTAGTAGGTTCAATTGATATCCGTTGATTGCTTGCTTCAATTGGTACCTTTTGATTGCTTGTGTCTCTCTTTGTTATGTCCTTGTGGCATATCATTCCTTTAGCAATCTTGGTGCCTCAATATAGTTGGTCTCCCTCCAAGTATTACCTTTGGATATGTGTATGGCATTCCACTCTCTTGTTGAGAAATACACAACTTTTGGAGGAACACCTTTTATATTGGTCTTCTTAGCTTTTCACCCATTTTGGCAATCGATGCCAATGGGGGAGAAGTTTCAGAGAGTTTTGTGGAGGTTTCAGAGAGTTTTGTGGAGAAGTCTTTAGAGTTTTCTCCTTACTTTGGTTTTGTTCCTAAGCATTTGCATCTCATACGCAAGCTTTATTGGTTGTTGCATTGCATGGTGATGCATAATTCCTTGTATTAAACTCTCTTGAAAGTGATTGTCATCAATTACCAAAATGGGGGAGATTGAAAGAACATGTGGTGCCCCCATGTTTGGTTTTGGTAATTGATGACAATCTCTATGGACTAATGGTTGCCTTGAGTTATATTTGAAGGTTTTTGTCCATAGGCTTTTCTTGGAGTACATGTGTTGGTTTCAAGGAGAGTTTGTGTCGACCAAGGTGCTATTCAAGGAATTACCTAAAGATTGGTCTTGTGAGAGGTTGATCAAGACTAAGTCAAAGAGTGAATCAAGTTGACCAACCCACAAAGCGTAGAAGATGTACCGAGAGGGATCAAGTGATCCCATGGTATGGTAAGCATTGTCAATTACGCTTCGTGTACTAACCCATGGTCTTTGTGAGGATTCTTTGTGGGGTTAGGTTGCGGTGTGCAAGTTCAAGTGGAGCATCACGAAGAGATCAAATGCTTTAAGCTTGCCGTCCTTTGTGGTGACAATGGACTTGTGAAGATGTGCGGAAGAGTGGCTCACCCATAGTGGAGTATGGGGGAGCAATCAACTAGTCTTCATCAAGTCAACCCAATCAAGAAAGGTGGTCCAACTTGAGGGAGTCAAGATCGTCTTCATCTAGCTCAAGTGGACCATGTGCAAGGCAAAGGTTTTCCCTTGATAGGTTTTCTATTTTACCGGTCTCATGATGGTAGTTGGGAGACTAGGTTATAGGATCGATTGCCGTACTATCAAGGGGGGCTCTCGATGAGTAGCTTGATCGTATCGTTCACTGAGAGCTCAAACCATTGCATCCTTGCATCATCTTTCTTGGTTCCTGTTTGGTTCTCTTTGAGAGTCTTAGAGCTTTTGGTCATCTTGATGACAAGCTTGAGTTCATCGAAAACGGAATTCGCTTGCATACTCTATGATGTTTTCGTTGTTGGAGGTTTTGCCGGTTCTTCTCGGTTGGAGGTTTCACTCCTCTATTTGTTGGCATACCTCCCCTTCCTCTTCTTACTATAACCAGTCGCTGTTTTAATGCTACTCGTCATCTTGTTTCCAACAAGCTTGAGTTTTCTCAATTCGGAGCTCATATGCAGAAGTTATGGCAGTTCTTGTTCTCTTGAGTGTGGTTTTGTCAGGGTCCGCGTTGGAAAGGTTTGGGTGGATTCATCACGTACACGTCTCCTTCTTTTCCCCTCCTTATTCCTTGGAGCTTCCTCCGTTTTCTTGCCTCCCTTGTGTGGCTGCCGTTGTTGGTTGCGGTAGTACTGCTCCCAGGAAAGCGGTAGTACCGTAGGCATCAGCGGTAGTACCATGCAGTGGCACGGTAGTACCGCAGGTGCCCACGGTAGTACCGCTCCCCTGGAGCCACACTACCGCTGCCCACCAGGCTAGTGCCGCCCCTTTGCGGTAGTAGGAGAGGATGTAATTTTTTACATCCGCACCTACCGCGGTAGTACCGCTTTCGCCGTGCGGTAGCACCGCGCTATGCAGTCAGGCAGTAGTACCGCCCCTCGGCAGTACTACTGTGTCGGGTTTTTGCTACTTCCGTTTCTTTGCGGAAGTAGGCACGGAAGTTTCCTTTTTTCCCTGGCTGGGACTTTTGCCTCGCGGTAGTACCGCATGGGGGGCGCGGTAGTACCGCGCGTGCGGAAGTTCCGCCCCCAGCTCCTGTGCGTCTGTTTATCGGTTCTATGCTGGGGTTGCGGCAGTACCGTGGGTCGGTACGGTAGTACCGCACAGCTGTGCGGTAGTCCCGCGCGGCCTTGCGGTAGTACCGCTGGCCGCGGGCTGGTTGGTGGGTAACGGTTGGATTTTTCCCCACCTATAAAAGGGGGTCTTCTTCCCCAATGGACCTTATCCTTTTAGCTCGTGTTCTTCCCCCATTGTTGACCTTCTTCGAGCTTTCTAACTCTCAATCCCTCCAATGATTATTGCTAGTTCTTGAGGGAAAAGAGAGAGGAGATCTAGATCCACGTTTCCACCAATCACTTTCTCCTCTTTGTGAGGGGAACCCCTTGGATCTAGATCTTGGAGTTCTTGGTGTTCTCCTTCTTGTTCTTCCTCTCATTTTCCTCCCTAGCACTAGTTGCTTCCGTGGGATTTGAGAGAGAAGGACTTGGGCACTCCGTGTGCCCTTGCCATTGTTGGGGAACATTGCAGAAAACAAAAAAATTCCTACAGTTTCACCAAGATCCATCTAGGAGTTCATCTAGCAACGAGTGATCGGATTGCATCTACATACCTTTGTAGATCACGCACGGAAGCGTTCAAAGAACGGGGATGAGGAAGTCGTACTCGACGTGATCCAAATCACCGGAGATCCTAGCGTCGAACGGACGGCACCTCTGCGTTCAACACACGTACGGTCAGCATGACGTCCCCTCCTTCTTGATCCAGCAAGGGGAAAGGAGAGGTTGAGGAAGATGGCTCCAGCAGCAGCACGACGGCGTGGTGGTGGTGGAGCTGCAGTACTCCGGCAGGGCTTCGCCAAGCTCTATGGAGGAGGAGGAGGTGTTGGAGAGGGAGAGGGAGGCACCAAAGGCATAGGTTAGAGGCCCTCCCTCCCCCCCACTATATATAGGGGGCCTAGGGGGGCGCCAGCCCTAGGAGATGCAATCTCCTAGGGAGGGCGGCGGCCAAGGGGTGGGGCTTGCCCCCAAAGCAAGGGGGCGCCCCCCCCTTTAGGGTTTCCCCACCCTAGGTGCATGGGCCCTAGGGGGAAGTGGCGCCCCAGCCCACTTTGGGCTGGATCCCTTCCCACTTCAGCCCATGGGGCCCTCCGAGATAGGTGGCCCCACCCGGTGGACCCCGGGACCCTTCCGGTGGTCCCGGTACAGTACCGGTGACCCCGAAACTTGTCCCGATAGCCGAAATAGCACTTCCTATATATAATTCTTTACCTCCAGAGCATTCCGGAACTCCTCGTGACGTCCGGGATCTCATCCGGGACTCCGAACAACATTCGGGTTACTGCATATACATATCCCTACAACCCTAGCATCACCGAACCTTAAGTGTGTAGACCCTACGGGTTTGGGAGACATGTAGACATGACCGAGATTGCTCTCCGGTCAATAACCAACAGCGGGATCTGGATACCCATGTTGGCTCCCACATGCTCCTCGATGATCTCATCGGATGAACCATGATGTCGAGGATTCAAGCAACCCTGTATACAATTCCCTTTGTCAATCGGTATGTTACTTGCCCGAGATTCGATCGTCGGTATCCCAATATCTCGTTCAATCTCGTTACCGGCAAGTCACTTTACTCGTACCGTAATGCATGATCCCGTGACCAGACACTTGGTAACTTTGAGCTCATAATGATGATGCATTACCGAGTGGGCCCAGTGATACCTCTCCATCATACGGAGTGACAAATCCCAGTCTTGATCCGTGTCAACCCAACAGACACTTTCGGAGATACCCGTAGTATACCTTTATAGTCACCCAGTTACGTTTTGACGTTTGGTACACCCAAAGCAATCCTACGGTATCCGGGAGTTACACGATCTCATGGTCTAAGGAAAGGATACTTGACATTGGAAAACTCTAGCAAACGAACTATACGATCTTGTGCTATGTTTAGGATTGGGTCTTGTCCATCACATCATTCTCCTAATGATGTGATCTCGTTATCAATGACATCCAATGTCCATAGTCAGGAAACCATGACTATCTGTTGATCAACGAGCTAGTCAACTAGAGGCTTACTAGGGACATATTGGTGTCTAAGTATTCACACATGTATTACGATTCCCGGATAACACAACTATAGCATGAATAAAAGACAATTATCATGAACAAGGAAATATAATAATAATCCTTTTATTATTGCCTCTAGGGCATATTTCCAACAGTCTCCCACTTGCACTAGAGTCAATAATCTAGTTACATTGTGATGAATCGAACACCCATGGAATTCTGGTGTTGATCATGTTTTGCTCTAGGGAGAGGTTTAGTCAACGGATCTGCTACATTCAGGTCCATATGTACTTTACAAATATCTATGTCTCCATCTTGAACATTTTCATGAATGGAGTTGAAGCGACGCTTGATGTGCCTTGTCTTCTTGTGAAACCTGGGCTCCTTGGCAAGTGCAATGGCTCCAGTGTTGTCACAGAAGAGCTTGATCGGCCCCGACGCATTGGGTATGACTCCTAGGTCGGTGATGAACTCCTTCACCCAAATTGCTTCATGCGCTGCCTCCGAGGCTGCCATGTACTCCACTTCACATGTAGATCCCGCCACGACGCTCTGCTTGCAACTGCACCAGCTTACTGCCCCACCATTCAAAATATACACGTATCCGGTTTGTGACTTAGAGTCATCCAGATCTGTGTCGAAGCTAGCGTCGACGTAACCTTTTACGACGAGCTCTTCGTCACCTCCATAAACGAGAAACATTTCCTTGGTCCTTTTCAGGTACTTCAGGATATTCTTGACCGCTGTCCAGTGTTCCTTGCCAGGATTACTTTGGTACCTTCCTACCAAACTCACGGCAAGGTTTACATCAGGTCTGGTACACAGCATGGCATACATAATAGAACCTATGGCTGAGGCATAGGGGATGACACTCATCTCTTCTATATCATCTGCCGTGGTCGGACATTGAGCTGAGCTCAATTCCACACCTTGCAACACAGGCAAGAACCCCTTCTTAGACTGATCCATATTGAACTTCTTCAATATCTTATCAAGGTATGTGCTTTGTGAAAGACCTATGAGGCGTCTTGATCTATCTCTGTAGATCTTGATGCCTAATATATAAGCAGCTTCTCCAAGGTCCTTCATTGAAAAACTCTTATTCAAGTAGGCCTTAATGCTGTCCAAAAGCTCTATATCATTTCCCATCAAAAGTATGTCATCTACATATAATATGAGAAATGCTACAGAGCTCCCACTCACTTTCTTGTAAACACAGGCTTCTCCATAAGTCTGCATAAACCCAAACGCTTTGATCATCTCATCAAAGCGAATGTTCCAACTCCGAGATGCTTGCACCAGCCCATAAATCGAGCGTTGGAGCTTGCACACCTTGTCAGCATTCTTAGGATCGACAAAACCTTCCGGCTGCATCATATACAATTCTTCCTTAAGGAAACCATTAAGGAATGCCGTTTTGACGTCCATTTGCCATATTTCATAATCATAGAATGCGGCAATTGCTAACATGATTCGGACGGACTTCAGCTTCGCTACCGGTGAGAAAGTCTCATCGTAGTCAACCCCTTGAACTTGTCGATAACCCTTAGCGACAAGCCGAGCTTTATAGATGGTCACATTACCATCCACGTCTGTCTTCTTCTTAAAGATCCATTTATTTTCTATGGCTCGCCGTTCAACGGGCAAGTCAGTTAAAGTCCATACTTCGTTTTCATACATGGATCCTATCTCGGATTTCATGGCTTCCAGCCATTTGTCGGAATCCGGGCCCGCCATCGCTTCTTCATAGTTCGAAGGTTCACCGTTGTCTAGCAACATGATTTCCAAGACAGGGTTGCCGTACCACTCTGGTGCGGAACGTGTCCTTGTGGACCTACGAATCTCAGTAGGAGCTTGATCAGAAGTATCTTGATCATCATTATTAACCTCCTCTCTAGTCGGTGCAGGCACCTCAGGAACATTTTCTTGATTTGCGCCACTTTCCGGTTCAAGAGGTAATACTTCATCAAGTTCTACTTTCCTCCCACTTACTTCTTTCGAGAGAAACTCCTTCTCTAGAAAGGATCCATTCTTGGCAACAAAGATCTTGCCTTCGGATCTGAGGTAGAAGGTATACCCAATAGTTTCTTTAGGGTATCCTATGAAGACGCATTTTTCCGACTTGGGTTCGAGCTTTTCAGGTTGAAGTTTCTTGACATAAGCATCGCATCCCCAAACTTTTAGAAACGACAACTTAGGTTTCTTCCCAAACCATAATTCATATGGTGTCGTCTCAACGGATTTTGACGGAGCCCTATTTAAAGTGAATGCGGCAGTCTCTAAAGCATAGCCCCAAAAAGATAGCGGTAAATCGGTAAGAGACATCATAGATCGCACCATATCTAATAGAGTGCGATTACGACGTTCGGACACACCATTACGCTGAGGTGTTCCAGGCGGCGTGAGTTGTGAAACTATTCCACATTTTCTTAAGTGTGTGCCAAATTCGTGACTCAAGTATTCTCCTCCACGATCTGATCGTAGGAACTTGATTTTCCTGTCACGTTGATTTTCAACCTCACTCTGAAATTCCTTGAACTTTTCAAAGGTCTCAGACTTGTGTTTCATTAAATAGATATACCCATATCTACTCAAGTCATCAGTGAGGGTGAGAACATAACGATAGCCACCGCGAGCCTCAACATTCATTGGACCGCACACATCAGTATGTATGATTTCCAATAAGTTGGTTGCTCGCTCCATTGTTCCTGAGAATGGAGTCTTGGTCATTTTACCCATGAGGCATGGCTCGCACGTGTCAAATGATTTGTAATCAAGAGACTCTAAAAGTCCATCTGCATGGAGCTTCTTCATGCGTTTGACACCTATGTGACCAAGGCGGCAGTGCCACAAGTATGTGGGACTATCATTATCAACCTTACATCTTTTGGTACTCACACTATGAATATGTGTAGCATTACGCTCGAGATTCATTAAGAATAAACCATTCACCATCGGAGCATGACCATAAAACATATCTCTCATATAAATAGAACAACCATTATTCTCGGATTTAAATGAGTAGCCATCTCGTATTAAACGAGATCCTGATACAATGTTCATGCTCAAAGCTGGCACTAAATAACAATTATTGAGGTTTAAAACTAATCCCGTAGGTAAATGTAGAGGTAGCATGCCGACGGCGATCACATCAACCTTGGAACCATTCCCGACGCGCATCGTCACCTTGTCCTTCGCCAGTCTCCGCTTATTTCGCAGCTCCTGCTTTGAGTTACAAATGTGAGCAACTGCACCGGTATCAAATACCCAGGAGCTACTACGAGTACTGGTAAGGTACACATCAATTGCATGTATATCACATATACCTTTCGTTTTGCCGGCCTTCTTGTCCGCTAAGTACTTGGGGCAGTTCCGCTTCCAGTGACCACTCTCCTTGCAATAAAAGCACTCAGTCTCGGGCTTGGGTCCATTCTTTGGCTTCTTCCCGGCAGCTTGCTTGCCGGGCGCGGCAACTCCCTTGCCGTCCTTCTTGAAGGTTTTCTTACCCTTGCCTTTCTTGAACTTAGTGGTTTTATTCACCATCAACACTTGATGTTCCTTTTTGACTTCTACCTCTGCTGATTTCAGCATAGCAAATACTTCAGGAATGGTCTTTTCCATCCCCTGCATATTGAAGTTCATCACAAAGCTCTTGTAGCTCGGTGGAAGCGACTGAAGGATTCTGTCAATGACCGCGTCATCCGGGAGATTAACTCCCAGCTGAGTCAAGCGGTTATGCAACCCAGACATAGTGAGTATGTGCTCACTGACAGAACTGTTTTCCTCCATCTTACAGCTGAAGAACTTGTCGGAGACTTGATATCTCTCGACCCGGGCATGAGCTTGAAAAACCATTTTCAGCTCTTCGAACATCTCATATGCTCCGTGTCTCTCAAAACGCTTTTGGAGCCCCGGCTCTAAGCTGTAAAGCATGCCGCACTGAACGAGGGAGTAGTCATCGGTACGTGCCTGCCAAGCATTCATAACATCTTGTTCTGCAGGGGGAACAGGTGCGTCACCTAGCGGTGCTTGTAGGACATAATCTTTCTTGGCAGCTATGAGGATGATCCTCAGGTTCCGGACCTAGTCCGTGTAGTTGCTGCCATCGTCTTTCAGCTTGGTTTTCTCTTGGAACGCGTTGAAGTTGAGGACTACGTTGGCCATTTGATCTACAAGACATATTGTAAATATTTTAGACTAAGTTCAAGATAATTAAGTTCATCTAATCAAATTATTCAATGAACTCCCACTTAGATAGACATCCCTCCAGTTATCTAAGTATAACATGATCCGAGTTAACTAGGCTATGTCCGATCATCACGTGAGACGGACTAGTCAACATCGGTGAACATCTTCATGTTGATCGTATCTTCTATACGACTCATGCTCGACCTTTCGGTCTTTTGTGTTCCGAGGCCATGTCTGTACATGCTAGGCTCGTCAAGTCAACCTAAGTGTTTGCATGTGTAAATCTGTCTTACACCCGTTGTATGTGAACGTTAGAATCTATCACAGCCGATCATCACGTGGTGCTTCGAAACAACGAACTATCGCAACGGTGCACAGTTAGGGGGAACACTTTCTTGAAATTATTATGAGGGATCATCTTATTTACTATCGTCGTTCTAAGTAAACAAGATGAAAAAACATAATAAACATCACATGCAATCAAATAATAATAGTGACATGATATGGACAATATCACATAGCTCCTTTGATCTCCATCTTGGGGCTCCATGATCATCTTGTCACCGGCATGACACCATGATCTCCATCATCGTATCTCCATGAAGTTGCTCGCCAACTATTACTTTTACTACTATGGCTAACGCGTTTAGCAATAAAGTAAAGTAATTTACATGGCGTTTCTCAATGACACGCGGGTCATACAAAAAATAAAGACAACTCCTATGGCTCCTGCCGGTTGTCATACTCATTGACATGCAAGTCGTGATTCCTATTACAATAGCATGAACATCTCATACATCACATATATACCATTCATCATTCATCACAACTTTGGCCATATCATATCACAAAGCACTTGCTGCAAAAACAAGTTAGACGTCCTCTAATTGTTGTTGCAAGTTTTACGTGGCTGCAAGAGGGTTCTAGCAAGAACGTTTTCTTACCTACGTGAAAGCCACAACGTGATTTGTCAACTTCTATTTACCCTTCATAAGGAGCCTTTTCATTGAATCCGCTCCAACTAAAGTGGGAGAGACAGACACCCGCCAGCCACCTTATGCAACTAGTGCATGTCAGTCGTGGAACCGGTCTCACGTAAGCGTACGTGTAAGGTTGGTCCGGGCCGCTTCATCCCACAATACCGTTGAAGCAAGATAATACTAGTAGCGGCAAGAAAGTTGACAACATCAACGCCCACAACAAATTGTGTTCTACTCGTGCATAGAGAACTACGCATAAACCTGGCTCTGATACCACTGTTGGGGAACATTGCAGAAAACAAAAATTTTCCTACGGTTTCACCAAGATCCATCTAGGAGTTCATCTAGCAACGAGTGATCGGATTGCATCTACATACCTTTGTAGATCACGCGCGGAAGCGTTCAAAGAACGGGGATGAGGAAGTCGTACTCGACGTGATCCAAATCACCGGAGATCCAAGTGCCAAACGGACGGCACCTCCGCGTTCAACACATGTACGGTCAGCGTGACATCTCCTCCTTCTTGATCCAGCAAGGGGAAAGGAGAGGTTGAGGAAGATGGCTCCAGCAGCAGCACGACGGCGTGGTGGTGGTGTAGCTGCAGTACTCCGGCAGGGCTTCGCCAAGCTCTATGGAGGAGGAGGAGGTGTTGGAGAGGGAGAGGGAGGCACCAAAGGCGTAGGTTAGAGGCCCTCCCCCCCCCCCCACTATATATAGGGGGCCTAGGGGGGCGCCGGCCCTAGGAGATGCAATCTCCTAGGGAGGGCGGCGGCCAAGGGGTGGGGCTTGCCCCCAAAGCAAGGGGGCGCCCCCCTTTAGGGTTTCCCCACCCTAGGCGCATGGGCCCTAGGGGGAAGTGGCGCCCCAGCCCACTTTGGGCTGGATCCCTTCCCACTTCAGCCCATGGGGCCCTCCATGATAGGTGGCCCCACCCGGTGGACCCCCGGGACCCTTTCGGTGGTCCCGGTACAATACCGGTGACCCCGAAACTTGTCCCGATAGCCGAAATAGCGCTTCCTATATATAATTCTTTACCTCCGGACCATTCCGGAACTCCTCGTGACGTCCGGGATCTCATCCGGGACTCCGAACAACATTCAGGTTACTGCATATACATATCCCTACAACCCTAGCATCACCGAACCTTAAGTGTGTAGACCCTACGGGTTCGGGAGACATGTAGACATGACCGAGATTACTCTCCGGTCAATAACCAACAGCAGGATCTGGATACCCATGTTGGCTCCCACATGCTCCTCAATGATCTCATCGGATGAACCACGATGTCGAGGATTCAAGCAACCCCGTATACAATTCCCTTTGTCAATCGTTATGTTACTTGCCCGAGATTCGATCATCGGTATCCCAATACCTCGTTCAATCTCGTTACCGGTAAGTCACTTTACTTGTACCGTAATGCATGATCCCGTGACCAGACACTTGTTTACTTTGAGCTCATAATGATGATGCATTACCGAGTGGGCCCACTGATACCTCTCCATCATTCGGAGTGACAAATCCCAGTCTTGATCCGTGTCAACCCAACAGACACTTTCGGAGATACCCGTAGTATACCTTTATAGTCACCCAGTTACGTTGTGACGTTTGGTACACCCAAAGCACTCCTACGGTATCCGGGAGTTACACGATCTCATGGTCTAAGGAAAGGATACTTGACATTGGAAAACTCTAGCAAACGAACTATACGATCTTGTGCTATGTTTAGGATTGGGTCTTGTCCATCACATCATTCTCCTAATGATGTGATCTTGTTATCAATGACATCCAATGTCCATAGTCAGGAAACCATGACTATCTGTTGATCAACGAGCTAGTCAACTAGAGGCTTACTAGGGACATGTTGGTGTCTAAGTATTCACACATGTATTACGATTTCCGGATAACACAATTATAGCATGAATAAAAGACAATTATCATGAACAAGGAAATATAATAATAATCCTTTTATTATTGCCTCTAGGGCATATTTCCAACAGCCATTGCATTTGGTGCATCGGTTTGAGTTCTCCATGGTGATACGTGGAAGTTACAAGTTGAGAAGCTTATTACTCTTGGGTGCTTGGTACCCTTGAGCTTGTTCCTCTTGGGTGCTTGGGCGCCCTAGACGGTTGGTGGTGTTCGGAGCTCAATCATTGTGGTGTAAAGCTCCGGGCAAGCTTCGGGGTCTCCAATTAGGTTGTGGAGATCGCCCCGAGCAATTTGACGGGTACCGGTGACCGCCCCCAAGGGTTGCCAAAGTGTACGGGTTCGGTGACCGCCCCCAAGGGTTGCCATTTGTACGGGTTCGGTGACCGCCCTCAAGGGTCCCTTAGTGGAATCACGGCATCTTGCATTGTGCGAGGGCGTGAGGAGATTACGGTGGCCCTAGTGGCTTCTTGGGGAGCATTGTGCCTCTACACCGCTCCAAACGGAGATTAGCACGGCAAGGGTGTGAACTTCGGGATACATCATCGTCTCCGCGTGCCTCGGTTATTTCTTACCCGAGCCCTTTACTTATGCACTTTACTTTGTGATAGCCATATTGTTTCTTGTCATATATCTTGCTATCACCTAAGTAGTTTATCTTGCTTAGCATAAGTTGTTGGTGCACATAGGTGAGCCTAGTTGTTTTAGGTTTTGTGCTTGACAAATTAACCGTTAGGTTTATTCCGCATTTGTTCAAGCCTAAACCGTAATTATTTTAAAGCGCCTATTCACCCCCCCTCTAGGCGACATCCACGATCTTTCACCAGAGTAATCAAGCATGTTGGGTAATGTGGTGCACCTCTGCAGGGAAGGTATCTATTCGAATAGTCGTGTCCATGGCAATAGATGCTCAGAGTTGTATCCCAATCTATTACAACTATAAATGGATACTTGAAATATGTGATGGATATGATGGCTCCCGGATTGCTTTCTCGCAGGGAGTCGAGGAACGATCTCTGGGCGTTAATTCTACAACATGCTTCTTACTTATAATATGCTATTATGTACTCTTCTAAATGCTGCAAGATGCTTGAAGATGCTAGTCTTTGATAGGCTAGGCTTTCCCTTCTCCTTTGACATTCTGCAGTTCAGTCCACAGATACAACTCATTTCTTTGATACTGATGCATACTTAGTATACATCTGATGTAAGTCTTGCGAGTACTTTGGATGAGTACTCACAGTTGCTTTGCTACCCTTTTCCCCCTTCGTTCTTCTTTTGGATGTTGCGACCAGATGGCGGATCCCAGGAGCCTGATGCCACCCCCGTCGACTACTACTTCTACCCCGGGGGTGCCTACTTCTACATGGAGACCGCCGATGACCAGGAGTAGTTAGGTGGTCCAGGTAGGGGGCCTTGCCTTTTCGATCGATGATGCTTTTGTGCTAGCCTTCTTAAGGCAAACTTATTTAACTTATGTCTGTACTCAAATATTGTTGCTTTCGCTGACTCTTGTGTATTCGAGCTTCTGTATTCGAGCCCTCGAGGCCCCCGGCTTGTAATATAAAGCTTGTATTATTTTAATTTGTGTATAGAATTGTGTTGTGATATCTTCCCATGAGTCCCTGATCTTTATCGTATGCATTTGTGTGTATGATTAGTGTACGATTGAATCGGGGCATCACAGGCCGTGTCCCAAACTTGTGATACGCCCCACCGACGTGGGCTCGCATGCGGGGTTCATGCCGATTCGACAAGCTCCGATGGGTCCATTGTCACCAAAGCAGCTAACTAAGAGGGAGTAGAATTTTGTGAAGAATGGAAGTGAATGTATTTGAGAACAAGAGCTGCCAACACATCTATATGTAGGCAAAACTTAGTGCTGGCATTCTAGACAACGGCACAACAACACAAGATTAAGTATCTATGGTGTGTTTATAAATCACACGACAGCAATATCTTGCAACTGGTCACGACAACTGGGCCCACATAGTAGTGACGTCAGAAGTACTAAGTGCTGCAATTTAGTCTATTTTGGGCAGCCCAATAACTATTTCAGAAATTCCTAATAAATCCTAGAGGCCCACTTAGCCCATTTGTGCAAGGCAAGGGATACTACTAAAGTTTAGTCCCACATTGCTAGTTTAGTGGGAGTTGGACCTCCTTATAAGGGAGGTTCTTTCCCCACTTGTACGAGCATGAGAACAAGAGGGATATCCACGCGCACTCCTCCTCCGCCGCCCGCCTCGCCACGCCACACCACGCCACGCCACGCCTCATCACGATGCGCCGCGCCGCGCCGCGGGTTGCGGGAATGAGCCGAGCCGATATCTAAATTTTTGCATGCACGACGTGTATACGAAAGGTCACGTGGGAGTTGAAACGTTTTCTATAGTGGACACTGAATTCGAACGGCGCGCCTCTTCGGCCGCTGCCTGTTCGCTTCGTCTCTCCTGTCGCAGCCTCTTCGTGTCCTTCTCCTGTGCCTATATAAGAGAGGTCGCTCCTCTCCAGAGAGACACAACAGAAGGTCCTCTTCCTCTCACCACAAAGTTCCGACCACTGCGCTGCTGCTACATTCTTCCCCATCCCGTCTTGCGGCGTGCACCGCAGGTCGGGACAGTAGGCCTCCGAAACCGCACCCTTTGAGTCCTGTACGGGAGAAGGGTGATAAGGTTTTTGGGGAGCGCTCAGCGCGACTACTGGCTGCTTCATCACGGACGATCCGGTCGCCGACGACGACTTCTTCCCCGACGTCCATGACCTCCTCGACGACATGGCAGGCGAGGACACCGACCCCAAGTCCAGCGCTTCTGCTGCTGCTGTCCCGTACGTGTTCTTGTCTTTCCTGTTAAAGGTTCTGCCGCAGTTCCTTGTTCTAGTCCTTGTCCTACACATGATAGGTTCTACTTCATATATGCTACTTGCTATACTGTCTGCTTTAGATATGATAGGCTACGGTTCATATATGCAGAAGCTATTTACCTTCTCTCTGTCAGAACACATGACTTGTTTTATCTCTACTATATTAGTCATGCTTTATCTAGTATTTCTGTTAATAAAATCATTTGGTAAATTGCTCATATTTCCAACAATCCAAAAACCTTATTATACGCAATTTACCCCAAGTGGTTTTGCTGCTTCCATGAGACCTCCTATGTTTGAGGGTATCCACTATAAGAGGTGACGCGTGAGAGCAGTCTTATGGTTTCAAACCATGAGTTGCTATGACGCCACTCTTGGCAAACCTGAAGGGGAGCTTGATGCTCAACAGGCACAAGCCTTTCAGAAAATGGATACTCTGTTTAAGGCTGCTCTCTTGAGTGTTCTTGGTGAGAACATAGTTGATGCTTATGCGTCAATTGATAATGGAAAAGATATGTGGGATGCACTCGAGGCCAAGTTTTGGATCTCGGATGCTGGCACTGAGCTGTACATCATGGAGCAATTCTATGATTACAGGATGACTGAAGAGCGCTCTGTGGTTGAGCAAGCTCATGAGATACAGTCATTTGCTAGAGAACTTGAGCACTTTAGTTGTATGTTATCGGACAAGTTTGTTGCCGGAGGTATCATCACTAAGCTTCCTCCTTCATGGAGGAACTTTGCTACCTTGCTGAAGCATAAGAGGCAGGAGTTTTCCGTCCCGGATCTCATTGGCACTCTTGATGTGGAAGAAAAGGCAAGAGCAAAGGACACACGTGCTCGAGGTATTGAGGGAGGATCTAGTGCCAATGTGGTACAGAAGTAGAACTTCCAGCCCCACAAGTTCAAGAACAAGGGCAAGTTTGATGGGAAGAACAAGGCTGTGCAACACACAAACTTCAAGAAGAAGAATGGCAAGAAGAAAGGTGCTTGTCATGTGTGTGGGGATCCTGATCATTGGGCTCCTAGTTGCCCTAATCGCTATGACAAGCGTCATCCTGGGAAAGGCGGCAAGACCGCTAATGTTGTCATTGAAGACACTGACATGAAGGATGCTGGGTATGGTATATTTCCCACTATTCTTTCAGTATGTCATTCTCCTGACTGGTTGATTGACACGGGTGCTAATGTGCATGTATGCGATGATATTTCCATGTTTTCGTCTTATCAGACCGCAGGGACTTCAACTGTGCTGATGGGCAACGGTTCAAGTGCTTCTGTTCGTGGTGTTGGCACGGTCGATCTAAAGTTTACTTCGGGGAAGATCGTGCGGCTGAAGAACGTGCATTATGTCCCCTCCGTCAATAAAAATCTTGTTAGCGGATCTCTTCTGTGTAGAGATGGCTACAAGCTTGTCTTTGAGTCGAATAAATTTGTAATATCCAAGTATGGAACCTTTGTTGGTAAAGGCTATGAGTTAGGAGGCTTGTTTCATTTATCCTTATTAGACGTTTGCAATAAAGTTGTTAATCATATTTGCAACAATAGTGAATCCAATGTGTGGCATTCACGTCTTTGTCATATTAACTTTGGTTGCATGTCGCGACTAGCGAAGTTGAACTTAATCCCTAGTTTCACCACCGTCAAGGGATCTAAGTGTCAAGTGTGTGTGCAAGCTAAGCAACCTCGTAAGTCTCACACGACTGCGGAAATAAGAAATCTTGCACCACTAGAGCTCATACATTCAGATCTATGTGAAATGAATGGTGTGTTGACAAAAGGTGGAAAGAAATATTTCATGACGTTAATTGATGACTCCACTAGATATTGCCGTGTGTATCTTCTGAAATCTAAGGATGAGGCTTTGAACTTTTTCAAGATCTATAAAGCTGAAGTGGAAAACCAACTTGATCGGAAATCAAGAGGCTTAGGTCCGACCGTGGTGGAGAGTATTTTTCCAATGAGTTTGATGCCTTTTGTGCGGAACATGGTATAATCCATGAGAGGACTCCTCCCTACTCACCTCAGTCAAATGGGGTGGCCGAAAGAAAGAACCGTACTCTAACTGATTTGGTTAACGCCATGTTAGATACATCGGGTCTCTCCAAGGCATGGTGGGGGGAGGTGATATTGACAGCATGTCATGTCCTGAACCGAGTCCCCACAAAGAACAAAGAGATAACTCCATTCGAGGAATGGGAGAAGAAAAGGTTAAAACTCTCTTATCTATGAACATGGGGTTGTTTGGCGTAAGTCAATGTTCCAATTCCAAAGAAGCGGAAACTTGGACCAAAGACTGTGGATTGTGTTTTCTTGGGATATGCTTTTCATAGCATTGGCTATAGATTCTTGGTTGCAAAATCTGAGGTACCGGACATACATGTCAGTACGATCATGGAGTCGAATGATGCGACTTTCTTTGAAGATATCTTTCCCATGAAGGATATGGCTACCTCATCTAATCAGGAGATGCCTAGTTCATCGAATCAGGAACCAGTTACAATTACCGAACCTGCCATTTTGATGGAACACTTTGAAAGTCCTGTGGAGGAGAACAATGAAGTTCCTACTAGGAGCAAGAGACAAAGGACTGCAAAATCCTTTGGTGATGATTTTCTTGTGTATCTCATAGATGACACTCCCAGTTCTATTTCAGAGGCCTATGCATCTGAAGATGCTGACTACTGGAAGGAAGCGATTCGTAGCGAGATGGATTCCATCTTGGCGAATGAGACCTGGGAGATAACTGATCGTCCTTATGGGTGCAAACCTATAGGATGCAAATGGGTATTCAAGAAGAAGCTTAGGCCTGATGGTACTATTGAAAAGTACAAGGCTCGGCTCGTGGCTAAGGGTTATACCCAAAAGGAAGGTGAAGACTTCTTTGATACTTACTCACCTGTGGCTCGACTGAGAACTATTAGAGTTCTACTTTCACTAGCTGCCTCGCATGGTCTTCTCGTTCATCAAATGGATGTTAAGACTGCTTTCCTAAATGGAGAGTTGGACGAGGAAATTTATATGGAACAACCAGATGGGTTTGTACTAGATGGTCAGGAAGGGAAAGTGTGCAAGTTGCTGAAGTCTTTGTATGGACTTAAGCAAGCACCTAAACAGTGGCATGAAAAGTTTGAAAGAACTTTAACAGCTGCAGGCTTTGTTGTGAACGAAGCTGACAAATGTGTGTACTATCGCCATGGTGGGGGCGAGGGAGTTATCCTGTGTTTGTATGTTGATGACATACTGATTTTCGGAACCAATCTGAATGTTATTAAGGAGGTCAAGGATTTCCTATCTCGTTGTTTTGAGATGAAGGATTTAGGAGTGGCTGATGTCATTCTGAACATCAAGTTGTTGAGAGACGATAATGGTGGGATTACTTTGCTTCAATCTCACTATGTGGAAAAGATCTTGAGTCGCTTTGGCTATAGTGACTGCAAGCCCTCTCCAACACCATATGATGCGAGTGTGTTACTTCAAAAGAATCGAAGAATTGCCAGAGACCAATTGAAATATTCTCAGATTATTGGCTCGCTTATGTACTTAGCAAGTGCTACAAGACCTAACATCTCTTTTGCTGTTAGCAAACATAGTTAGTTTGTCTCAAAACCAGGAGATGTGCATTGGAAAGCTCTAGAGAGAGTTTTGCGTTATTTGAAAGGCACTACAAATTATGGAATTCACTACACCAGGCATCCAAAGGTGCTTGAAGGGTATAGTGACTCGAACTGGATTGCATATGCTGATGAGATAAAGGCCACGAGCGGTTATGTATTTACTCATGGAGGTGGCGCTGTTTCTTGGAAGTCTTGCAAGCAGACCATCTTAACGAGGTCAACAATGGAAGCAGAACTCACAACACTAGATACAGCTACGGTTGAAGCAGATTGGCTTCACCGGCTCTTGAATGATTTGCCGGTTGTTGAGAAACCTGTACCGGGTGTCCTTATGAACTGCGACAATCAAACTGTGATCACGAAAGTGAGCAGTTCAAAGGATAACATGAAGTCATCAAGACACGTTCAGAGAAGGTTAAAATCTGTCAGGAAAATGAAAAACTCCGGAGTTATTGCGTTGGATTATATCCAAACCTCTAAAAATCTGGCAGATCCTTTTACCAAGGGTCTATCACATAATGTGATAGATAATGCATCGAGGGAGATGGGTATGAGACCCACAATATGAGTTGTTCACAGTGGTAACCTATTCTTTGTGATCGGAGATCCTGTGAATTAGATGTGGAAGACAAGTTGTTGGTCAACTGAGAGGAGAGTATCCTTACTATTCACAATACCACTCCATGAATATGCAATACTCTCCTAATATGCATGGCAGGTTGATGTATATCTTAATGTGTTCTAAGTGACTTATTTAAGCAGAGATGTTATCCTGCGGAACATCTTTTGAAGAACACACCTATATGAGTTTGATTGTCAAAAGTCGCAATCTATGAGAGTAGGGTTCTCTCTAGTAAACTCATGAAAGGTGACGGAGTATGACGCATAAGCTCCACCCGCGGGGAAGATCCACGGTAGCCACGTATTGGTCAAGGCTTTATGTGAAGCTAGATTCACAGAAAACTTGCAGTTCAAGGCCCAGTCCACTGTTCAAGTTGCTTACTAGTGTAGCATAGAGTTCTAGGTGGAAGTTCAACTTAACAGTCTCCACTGCAGTACCGGTATATAAAACAGTGTTTTGGAACCAAAGGCAAATTTCTGTGTGCCTCTGGGATCTGGTGGGGGATTGCTGGAATTTAGTCTATTTTGGGCAGCCCAATAACTATTTCAGAAATTCCTAATAAATCTTAGAGGCCCACTTAGCCCATTTGTGCAAGGCAAGGGATACTACTAAAGTTTAGTCTCACATTGCTAGTTTAGTGGGAGTTAGACCTCCTTATAAGGGAGGTTCTTTCCCCACTTGTACGAGCATGAGAACAAGAGGGATATCCACGCGCGCTCCTCCTCCGCCGCCCGCCTCGCCACGCCACGCCTCGTCACGATGCGCTGCGGGTTGCGAGAATGAGCCGAGCCGATATCTAAATTTTTGCCACGCACGATGGGTATACGAAA
The DNA here is from genome assembly GCF_002162155.2 of Triticum dicoccoides. NCBI lineage: Eukaryota > Viridiplantae > Streptophyta > Magnoliopsida > Poales > Poaceae > Triticum > Triticum dicoccoides. The sequence goes on from NC_041390.1 coordinate 225,882,457, forward strand.
GGTCACGTAGGAGTTGAAACATTTTCTGTAGTGGACACTGAATTCGAACGACGCGCCTCTTCGGCCGCTGCCTGTTCGCTTCGTCTCCCTTCGTTGCTTCACCTCCTGCCGCAGTCTCTTCGCGTCCTTCTCCTGTGCCTATATAAGAGAGGTGATAAGGTTTTTGAGAAGCGCTCAGCGCGACTACTAGCTGCTTCATCACGGACGATCCGGTCGCCGACGACTTCTTCCCCGACGTCCACGACCTCCTCAACGACATGGCAGGCGAGGACACCGACTCCAAGTCCAGCGCTTCTGCTGCTGCTGTCCCGTACGTGTTCTTGTCTTTCCTGTTAAAGGTTGTGCCGCAGTTCCTTGTTCTAGTCCTTGTCCTACACATGATAGGTTCTACTTCATATATGCTACTTACTATACTGTCTGCTTTAGATATGATAGGCTACGGTTCATATATGCAGAAGCTATTTACCTTCTCTCTGTCAGAACGCATGACTTATTTTATCTTTACTATATTAGTCATGCTTTATCTAGTATTTTTGTTAATAAAATCATTTGGTAAATTGCTCATATTTCCAACACTAAGAACGCCAGCAATAGCAAGTTATAGCTGGCGTACCAATTTGGACGAGGCCAGCACGATGGAAAACGACGTGCCATAAACGAAATTTGTGGCTAACCGTTTTCCACTAGTAAAATTATAATCCAAAACAAAGAGCAAAAGTGTTTGGATATGTAGATACATTTGGGACGTATCACTTGTTCGGGTTGTACTTGTTTACTTCAACTTTAAGGACCTCATGGGAAATCATGGTTATAATGAAGTGGTATTCTATGCAACAATCGTATATATGAAACAACGAAATGAGATAGATGAATTTGAATATGTGTTTGTGATACATCATGTCATGATCAGTGATAAATCGTGTAATAGTCTTGCTGTAGATTTTGATTACAAGGATAACCACAAGCATATAATTTAGCACTGAATTAGACAATCCTCTATAACACTAAGCTTCGTAGTTTTAAAGAACCCACATTTAATTGAGGTCTCCAATTGAGATTAGGCACCCGATTTTGACCGGGTCAACAATTTTTTAAAGTTTTCCCATTCAATTCTTTTATACTATATACTATGTTCCTTAATTTTTAAGGCCTCACAATTAATTGATCTTTCCAATTTAGAATTAGTTCAACTCAGTCAACAAAACTAAGCTCCCTAATTTTTAAGGCCTCATAATCGATTGAGGTCTCCAATTGGAATTGTTTACCGGATTTTGACCGGGTCAACAATTTCTCAAAGCTCCCCCATTCATTTATTTTATAGTACTATACACTATGCTTCTTAATTTTTAAGGCATTACAATTAATTGATGTCTATAAATTAAAATTGGGCCGCTCGATTCTGACCGGGTCAACAATTTCTCAAAGCTCTCCCATTCATTTTTTATAGTACTATATAGTATGCTTCCTAATTTTTAAGACATCACAATTAATTGATGTCTACAATTCAGAATTTGGTCGCTCAATTTTGACCGGGTCAACAATTTCTCAAGGAGCTGTCCGATTCAATTATTTTAATTCACTATGTTCCCTAATTTTGAAGCTCTTTATTCGATTGAGGCATTCAATTTTAGATTTGATTTACTATTTTGATCGGACCAATGATTTTTCAAATCAATCAGCGGCAACCGGCCTATAGAAACGTAGCAATCTCACGCACCCTCCTACCACCTTAGAGTCAAAAAATTAAACAAAATAATGACATCCACAATATAAAAAAATGTGGATATTCATTTCATGATGAATCTAACTATATTGGTTTGATATTATGGATTTTAATATATTTATCTATAAATTTGATAAAACTTAAAAATGTTTGACTTTTCAAAAAATTAACACACCTTGTATTTTGAAACAGAGTGGGCATTTTTTTAAAATATCGAACAGTATCAAGGCGCAGCAAAGCGCGTTCAATCCTTCTAGTTAATATGAATATCCATGCAAAAACTTATCCAATGGTCGCAGAAAGATCACTGCTAGAGGTATGCATGCACAAAATTAGCCTTGAGATCTTCGCCAGCTATGGAGATTCAGAGTTGAATTAAGTCAAAATTTAGTCTTAACTCGCTTGCGCCATATAGTCTAGCTCATTCGTATATCCTAGCTGATTAGGGGCAAATAACAGTCCAAGGTTGTCTCTATGAGCAACTCTAGTAGACCCCGCAAAATCTTGACCCGCAAAGTGTATTTGCAGTTTCACGAAGATCTCATTCGTGGGTCGAAAACTAGCGCGGTCGAAAACTAGCGCGGTCGAACAGAAACCGCAAATGAAACTGCATAATTTGAAAAAACAGTTTGCCGGAGAAATTGCACCTCGTGGACGCGAGTAGTTCATCACGTACTACATAGATTTTACATGATCAAACACTACAAACACTAGTTCATACTATATACTACATTAATACTAGTACTAGAGGGGTGGGGATCTCACGGCGGCGAGGTCGCGGCCATGGACGACGCCGTGGAGGAGCTCAATCCTCCTCGTCGGAGCTGCAGAGGTCGATGTACTTCACCCCTTGCTTCTCGCGGATGCGGCGCCACTCCTCGTCCTTCTCCTTGGCGGTGAGGTTGGCGGCGACCGCCTGCCGTCACTGGAGGTCTTCGAGCTCTTCGGCGTGGCGCTCCGCCTCCTCGCGCACGCTCCACTCGGCAATGGCGGCCGCAACCGCGTCGACGTCGAAGACGAAGTCTTCCGGCCCGACGACTCCGCGGCGGCCGAGCGGAGCGGACTCCTCAGGCTCCTCCTTGACGGGGACGAACTCGAAGTCGCCCGGCTCCTCCGGCTCCTCCGACCACTCCCTCTTCACGGGGAGAAGGCCCGCGCCGAAAGAGGAGGAGCTCCCGGCGTAGGAAGATCTCGCCGCGGAGGAGAAGGACGTTCGCCGGCGGTCGTACTCCTCCGTCTCACGGACGCGGAAGCTCGCCGGCGGCAACAGGCCGCGGTTGGTCCACTTCCGGGCCCCGTGCTTCCTCGCGCCGTCCGGCCGGACGCGCCGCTCGCGCTCGGGGTCGCTTCCGTCGCCGAATCTGTTGCCGGAGCCGCGTCCGGAGCTCCACATGCGGCCTCACATGGCGGATGGAGGCGGGGAAGGTGGTCGCCGACGGTGAGAAATGTGGAGAAGGGGGTGGGGAATTGTGTGGCTCGGCGACGACAGGGGATAGGGTTTGTACCCGCAAACACGCCGCGGAACCGTAGATATATTGGTCGGGGTATGCGGTTTGCAGGCCGCGGTAAATTTTTTTACGGGTCGGACGAGTATGCGGGCTCTGTTCTGGCCGAAAAATTAAGCCGAGCCCGCATGCTCACCAGAATTTTACAATTTTGTGTGTTTCGCGGGGTCTGCTAGAGTTATTCTAAAAGACGCATGCCGAAGCTTTTGATTACCGCCAAATTGCAGATCGCTCCGAGGCTACCACAGAAAGTGTCCAGGTGAATCCTAATACTTGGCATTGACAGTATCTAATTTGGTGAAGAAACGTATTAGTAGCTCTGAAAAGGTAAAGGCAGATGAGTTGACGACATGATTCTCGGAAAAGTAGTAGGTGTTGATATTATTTATATTTGTCACTTTGTAAGCACGCAGCTGGTAGTTGAGTTGATTGGTTCACTGGAATCCAATCTAGCTTGTGTGCTCACAAGTGGAGTTTGCTTGATTCTAAGTCGCTTAGCCTGAATGCTACTCCTACATTGCTTTAGTTTCAGAATTTTGTGTTGTATTTGCTGTTGTCTTGTTTGCCACTATTGACCGGCCAGTTGAATCGATGCCGTACTCCCTCTCGATCGAGTAGCAATACTTCTTCAAGACTCTTTTATTTCTGAAATAGTTATCTAATATACGGGAACCAACATTCAAAGAAAACTTCGTGGAAGTTTGAAAGTTTCAAAACAACCTGGAATTTAAAGTTAAAACACATTATGGAATGCGAGCCATGAAAATACATAAATTCATCAATGAATAGTAACATTACAGTTTGGCACTATTCAATGCTGATTTGTTTTTTTAGAACTCACATCCTGCAATGTGTTTGAACTTGAAATTTTGCATAGCTATAGAACATCACCCTTTTAACATCCCGTATATTTTAGAACTTAAAAAGTTCATTTTCGCGCGGTTTTCACCGTTTACCACTGTTGGTTTTCATATGATATTCCCCTCTATGAGAATTGACACATGATAGAGAAAAGAAGAACACTTTAGTTGTAAAAGCATCTCTAGCTAATCCCCTAAAATATAGGGAAGTAAACGGCTGAGTAATGTTAGTGAAGTAAACTTTTACTCTAAGTTTTGGTCGTTTCTAGTTAGCCGATCCCCCATACTTAGTGGAGTAAAATTTGAAGGAAATCTGCCCTAGAGGTAATAATAAAGTTATTATTTATTTCCTTATATCATGATAAATGTTTATTATTCATGCTAGAATTGTATTAATCGGAAACATAATACATGTGTGAATACATAGACAAACAGGGTGTCACTAGTATGCCTCTACTTAACTAGCTCGTTGATCGAAGATGGTTATGTTTCCTAACCATAGACATGAGTTGTCATTTGATTAACGGGATCACATCATTAGGAGAATGATGTGATTGACTTGATGTCGTGGTTCTAAGTCTGACAGTAGAGTGGGGGGTAGGTATGGAGAGGCAAGGTCCTAGCTATGGAGAGGTTGTAAACACAAGAGATGTACGAGTTCAGGCCCTTCTCGGAGGAAGTAAAAGCCCTACGTCTCGGAGCCCGGAGGCGGTCGAGTGGATTATGTGTATATGAGTTACAAGATGCCGAACCCTTCTGCCTGTGGAGGGGGGTGGCTTATATAGAGTGCGCCAGGACCCCAGCCAGCCCACGTAATGAAGGGTTTAAGGTGTATTTAGTCCGGGGCGTTACTGGTAACGTCCCACATAAAGTGTCTTAACTGTCATAAAGTCTACTTAACTACAGGCCGTTGCAGTGCAGAGTGCCTTTTGACCTCCTGGTAGTCGAGTGAGTCTGCGTGGTCGAGTCCCTCAAGTCAGTCGAGTGAGTCCCTCGTTGGTCGACTGGAAGGTGACCTCTTCTAAGGGTGTCCTTGGGCAGGGTACTTAGATCAGGTCTGTGACCCTACCCTAGGTACATGACCCCATCATTAGCCCCCGAATGGATTGAGGCTTTGAGTGACTGAGGAGTTGATGTTGTTTCCGATTAACCTTTGCACACTGGTCGTGCGTTGTTCTGAACCAGAGAATCTCTTCGTTGATAGTAAGCAACTTGTCTTCAGTCGACTCGATCCATTCTTTTCTTTCGTCGAGTGATCTTTCGGGCTTCGTCGATTTCCGAGCGACAGATCACAGGAAATCCCGCGCCTGACAGACCGATCTGCCGTTCGCGGATTCCGCGGGATGCGAAATTTGGGGAAACGCGCGAAGCGGAGCGGACCACGGCGTTTGGATGGGACGGGACATAGACGCCTCGATCCCCGCGCCGCTTTCTTCGCCACGTATCCCGCCCGCGTAACAGTTCCAGGATATGATCAGATCTGCCGGGCCCACCTGTCATCCACTCGGAAGGGATCTTATAAATGCGCCCGGCGAGGGTTTTTTGAACAGTGCCTCAGCATTCTCTCTCTGCCTCCTTCGTCTCCGCCCAACGCGCTCGCTCTCGCCTCCGCACCACTTCTCCTCACGCGCCCCGCCGGAAGCCATGGTCAAGGAGAAGACGGCGGCGCTGGAGCGCGCGAACAAGGCGTCGGCGACGGAGAAGGCGAAGGGGAGATCCACCAGCCGCGGTGGGTCTTCGTCTAGATCCCGCCTGCCGAAAGGCTGGGTCCAGGGAGATTGGATCCAGTCGACCATCACGGAGAAGGATCTCCTCGACATGGCCAACGAGGGCCTGATCCCCCATGGAGCTGCGAGGCTTCCGGGGAAAGAGTGGCAGCCCCAGCCGGAAGAGGGTGAGTGCGTGCTTCTGGCTACCCATGTCGACCGCGGATTCTCTTTGCCGCCGAGCATTTTCTTCCGTGGTTTCTTGAACTTTTTTGGAGCGCAACTCCACCACTTCACCCCGAATTCTATCGCCTATCTTGCCGCGTTTGTGTCCATGTGTGAGAGTTTTCTGGGCTGTCGACCGCACTGGGGCTTGTTCAAGCACATATTCACATGTCGCTCTCAAACCGTGAAGAAGGCGAGTCCAGGCGACGAAAGAACCCGAGTGGTCCAAATGTGTGGAGGTCTGGGGATCCAGGTGAGAAACAAGAGCACCTTCCCAGCCATGACATTTCCCGAGTCAGTCAGAGGCTGGCAGTCGACCTGGTTCTACTGCCAGGACGAGTCGACGCCGGGGCAGTCGAGTGGACTCCCTCCATTTACCATGGACCGAGTGAACAAGCCCTCCTCTCTGAAGCTGATTCCGGAGGAGAAAGCTGATGTGAAGATGCTGATGGAGCGCGTAGTTCAGTTGGTTCGGGAGGGAGTGACGGGCATGGATCTCCTGGAAGTTTTCCTTAGGCGCCGAATCCAGCCTCTTCAGTTCCGGAGCCATTGCATGTGGTTGTACTGTGGGACTGCGGATGTGACTCGGGTCAATCCAGAAACAGTCGACGATGCCACTCTAGAAAGGTGGATGGCCGCTGTTACTGGGAACAAGGACAACCCTCGCGGGGCCAGAAGGATTCCTCCACTCGACTGCCACAGCGACCCAAACAAGGCATGTCTGCTCCACTTCCCATTGTATTCTCGTCATATTTATTTCTGCTTTCTCTGCCGATCGGTTGACTGATCTTTGTCTTGTTGTCCCTCAGGCCCTCACTGAACTGTACTCGATGCCCAACGGAGCGCAGGCTCCGACTGAGGAGGGAGAAGCGAGCGGGGGCGTGAGCCAGGAGGAGGAGTGGGACTCGGACGCCGCCGAGGCCGACGATGATGACGATGACGATGATGATGATGACGATGAGGACGAGGAAGAGGAGGAGGAGGAGGAGGTCGCACCACCGCGCTCGGAAAGGCGGTCGAAACTTGTCCATGACCCTGCGACTGAACGCGGCGAGGGGGTTGCGACTGTTACACAGTCGACCAAGCGCCCTCGGACTACCTCTCCGGCGCCGACTGAAAAGGCACCAAAGCAGCCCAGGGCGGCCCCGTCGAAGCCGACCAAGCACCTGCCGAAGATGAAGGTGTCCATCCCCACCATATCAGGGTAATCATGTTGCTTAAGTCTTCCTGTTTTGTGTGAACTTTATCTCTGGTTGGCGCTGGAGTTAGTCGACTGACTCTTTGGAGTTGCAGTGCTGCTACTTCTGAGACCTCGGCCCGGGCTAACGACCATGAGATGGAGGACGCAGCAACCTCAAAACCTGGTACTATATTCTTAACACTGTCTTTAGTCGACTGACTCATGATCTAATCCTGATTCTTTTCTGTAGCTCCATCCAATGTTGTAATCACTCTCCCTGATGATGATGAAGATGAGGAACCGCTGAAGTACAGAAGGAGTAGGAAAGTGTCTGCCAGCAGGGTGACCCAGGATGTGACGGTGCCTGAGGCTCTGGTCGCGGAGGAGGGGAACACCACTCGACACACCGTGTCCTTCGCAGATCCACTGACGAGTGCTCCGCAGCCCTCCCTCTTCACGACGCACCACGTCCCAGAGGACCAAGCTGGCGCAGCGAAGGAGGCAATACGCCAGGCAGGGATCATGATGGAGCAGTTGAAGACCATCCAGGATGCGAGCCAGGGAGCTTACGACGCCAGTTCCGCCCTCCAACGCAATGTTCAGGTCAGTCTACCACCATTTGTTCTGTTAGGATATGCTATCAGAAACTTTTCTTTCCAGAATTTATAGTAGTCACCCACTGGGTGTGTCGAGTTAAACTCCGTGTTAGCGGGGGCACACTGAGTGCACCCGCTGGGTGTAGTCCCCAAGGCTAAGGTCGACTGCGGGCAGTCGGCCTTAGGCTTTATAATTTCAGTCTTTCCGTCATTCGACTATGTCGAATGTATTTCGCAAACCGGTGGAAGCACGCTGAGTGCACCCACTGGGTGTAGTCCCCGAGACTGTGGTCGACTGCTGGCAGTCGATTACAGTCTTAAAGAATATATCTCTCTTTTTTTTTGAGGTCGACTGGTCGACTCTGTCTTCAAATAGGATTAGTGGGGGCACGCTGAGTGCACCCACTGGGGCTAAGGTCGACTGCGGGCAGTCGGCCTTAGGCTTTATAATTTCAGTCTTTCCGTCATTCGACTAAGGCGACTGGATTTCGCAAACCGGTCGACTGGTCGACTCTGTCTTCAATAGGATTAGTGGGGGCACGCTGAGTGCACCCACTGGGTGTAGTCCCCGAGACTACGGTCGAATGCTTGTATTCGGCTGTAGTCTTAGAAACGCGTGATTTTTCCTTTTTCACTCGGAAGTGAATTATGTTTGACATTTAGTCGATTGGTTCTTCGCAGAACTCCTGTGATCTTGTGGCTCGCTACTCTGAGCTGGAAAACAAGCACATTCAGCTCGAGCTGAATTTGAAGCTGGTTCAGGAGAATCTGACGAAGGCAAAGGAGGAGACCGAAGGTATGTTTGGTGAGACCTTGACGACTGCTTTTTCCCTTTATTTGTTTCAAAATCTGATCTTGCTGTAACTTGCAGGTAAGGTGAGGGAGGCCCAACGGAAGAAGGACCTTGAACTAGCTGAGAAGATCAAGCTTGTTGACGAGAAGTTAGCTTCAGTCGCCAAGCTTGAGCAAGAAAATGCCAATCTGAAAGCTGCTCTTGGGAAGAAAAAAGATCTGGAGGCCTTCCTGAATGGTCTTGCCAAGAAGCTATTTCTTATGCTTGAAGGTAAATCTCTATGCTCGGCGATCATTTCCAACCGTGGTTTTTCCATTCGACCATCGCCTTGACTCGGTGATCGTCCTTGCAGAATTTTGTCAAAACTTTGAAGAAGAAACTAGCCGGCTGGAACCAAACCTTGACCCCGTCAATTCTCCGACGGACGACGAAGTTGCCATGAATGTTTTCCGACTGGAGTCCCGTGTTGCAGCTGTCGTGGACTATCTTGCAAGGCTGAAGGTCGCCACATCTCGCATCGACTCGACGCTCTGGCCCGGGGAGACACTTCAGAATGACCTCGAGTCGCTGATGGCTCGCTTGAACACGATCCCTGGTCGAGTGCAGGAGTGGAAAAAGTCCTCGGCTCGGTGCGGTGCAGATGTTGCTCTGTGTCTGGCCCGAGTCCACTGCAAAGATGCGCGAGAAGACAAGCTGGCGGCCCTCCGGGTGGCCAACACCAAGAAACACGACTTCAGGTCCTTTATGGAAACTTTCCTTGCGGCTGCCACTCGGATCGCAGATGGAATTGATCTTGATGAGTTTGTTGCACCTTCCAGCCCTCCACAGGAGGGGTAAAAAACTTCTTCTAAACTCGATGCTTTAAATTTGCCTCGGTATGCCGAGTGGAGTTGTAACCGATAAACCTTAACGGGCTTAGCGCCTGAGCACTTTCGGTTCCTTTAGGTATCGATCCGAACTTGAATTTGGTGTTTGAATATGATTGCTTTTGGCTCGAAATGTCTTTTGCAGGTTCAAAGCAGGGCGCTTACTGCAATCGACTTATTCCTTAGTCCACTTAGGTGAGCGCTGGGCTGCAGCTAAGCCCCTAAGTGAGAGGTTTGCTTTTCACTCGGTAGGATTTCTGATAACTTAGGCGAGCGCTGGGCTGCAGCTAAGCCTCCCGAGTGAGAGGTTTGCTTTTCACTCGGTAGGATTTCTGATAACTTAGGCGAGCGCTGGGCTACAGCTAAGCCCCCGAGTGAGAGGTTTGCTCTTCACTCGGTAGGATTTTTGACAACTTAGGCGAGCACTGGGCTGCAGCTAAGCCCCCGAG
>NC_041390.1:225892836-225996047 GCF_002162155.2 Triticum dicoccoides
GAGAGGTTTGCTCTTCACTCGGTAGGATTTTCATAACTTACGCGAGCGCTGGGCTGCAGCTAAGCCCCCGAGTGAGAGGTTTGCTCTTCACTCGGTAGGATTTTTGACAACTTAGGTGAGCACTGGGCTGCAGCTAAGCCCCCGAGTGAGAGGTTTGCTCTTCACTCGGTAGGATTTTTGATAACTTAGGCGAGTACTTGGACTGCAGCTAAGCCTCCGAGTGAGAGGTTTGCTCTTCACTCGGTAGGATTTTTGACAACTTAGGTGAGCACTTGGACTGCAGCTAAGCCCCCGAGTGAGAGGCTTGCTCTTCACTCGGTAGGATTTTCATAACTTAGGCGAGTACTTGGACTGCAGCTAAGCCTCCGAGTGGAAGTCTGGCTTACCACTCGGTAGGATTTTATTTAATCTTAGGCGAAACGGATTCGCAGCTAAGCCTCCGAGTGAGAGTCTGACTCACCACTCGGAGGATTTTTACAAACTTAGGCGAAACGGATTCGCGGCTAAGTCACCCACTGAGGGGAAATTTTATTGGACAAAATAAAAAGTGACAAAAATTATGGAGGAACTATGACACTATTATTTTGAGGTCCATGGACTACAGAAGTACTTTATTGCAACTCATCCGAGTGATTAAACTTAAGTGTAAAATGGGCGGAGTAGTTCCGCGTTCCAAGCTCGGGGCTCGTCGATATTATGCTCGACGTTGTAAAGACGGTACGCCCCGTTGTGGAGAACTTTGGTGATGATGAAGGGTCCTTCCCAAGAAGGAGCAAGCTTGTGTTGTTTCTTCTGATCCACTTGGAGAACCAAATCTCCTTCCTGGAAGGCTCGACCCCTCACATTTCTGGCGTGGAAACGACGCAAATCTTGTTGGTAGATGGTCAACCGGATCAGAGCCATCTCCCTTTCTTCCTCTAAAAGGTCGACTGCGTCCTTCCGCGCTTGTTCAGCTTCTGCTTCGTTGTAGATTTCAACTCGAGGAGCATTGTGGAGAAGATCACTCGGCAAGACTGCTTCAGCTCCGTAGACTAAGAAGAATGGGGTTCTTCCGGTCGACCGATTAGGTGTGGTCCGCAGTCCCCAAAGCACCGAGGGAAGTTCGTCGACCCAAGCTCCAGCTGCATGCTTGAGATCACGCATCAGTCGGGGTTTCAATCCCTTGAGAATCAGGCCATTGGCTCGCTCTGCTTGTCCATTCGACTGCGGATGAGCGACTGAAGCGTAGTCGACTCGTGTGCCTTGAGAGTTACAGAAATCTCTGAATTCCTCTGAGTCAAAGTTCAACCCATTATCCGTAATGATGCTGTGCAGGACTCCATATCTGAATATTAGTTCCCTGATGAAGCTAACAGCAGCACCGGCGTCAAGGTTCTTGATTGGTTTAGCCTCAATCCACTTGGTGAATTTGTCGACTGCCACCAGTACATGTGTGAAGCCACTTCGCCCTGTTCTCAAAGGACCGACCATGTCCAACCCCCATACTGCGAAAGGCCAGACGAGTGGGATGGTCTTCAGAGCCGATGCAGGCTTGTGCGACATATTCGAGTAGAACTGACATCCCTCGCACTTATCCACTATTTCCTTTGCCATCTCATTCGCCTTTGGCCAGTAAAATCCGGCTCGGTAGGCTTTGGCCACGATGGTCCGAGAGGACGCATGATGACCACAGGTTCCCGAGTGGATATCATTGAGGATGATTCGACCTTCTTCTGGTGTTATGCACTTCTGACCAACTCCAGTCGCGCTTTCTCTGTATAATTGTCCTTTGATTACGGTAAAGGCCTTAGATCGACGGACGATCTGTCGAGCCTCTTCCTCATCCTCCAAGAGCTCTTTTCTCAGGATATACGCGATATATGGAACTGTCCAGTCGGGAATGACCACCAAGACCTCCATGACCAAGTCGACCACTGCTGGGACTTCAACCTCAGTCGAATCTGTGGCACTCTTGGGTTGTGGAGCTTCTTCGGTGAAAGGATCTTCTTTGACTGACGGAGTGTGTATATGCTCCAAGAACACACCACTCGGAATGGCTTCTCTCTTGGAACCTATCTTTGCTAGATCATCAGCTGCTTGATTTTTCAGTCGGGGTATATGATGGAGCTCCAACCCCTCGAACTTCTTTTCCAGCTTTCTCACTGCACTGCAGTATCCAGTCATGGCTGGGCTTCTCACGTCCCACTCCTTCATCACTTGGTTGACCACTAAATCCGAGTCGCCATAGACCATCAGGTGACGGACGCCGAGTGAAATGGCCATGCGCAATCCGTATAAGAGGGCCTCATATTCTGCCTCATTGTTGGAGGAATCAAAGTGAATCTGGAGCACATATCTGAGCTTATCTCCTCTGGGGGAAACCAGGACAACCCCAGCACCGGAACCATTCAACATCTTAGAGCCATCAAAGAACATGGTCCAATTCTCCGAGTGAACTTCAGTCGGCTGTTGCTGTTCAATCCACTCGGCGAGGAAATCTGCTATTGCCTGGGACTTAATGGCCTTCTTTGCTTCAAACTTGATATCAAGGGGAAGAAGTTCAATCGCCCATTTAGCCACTCGACCAGTTGCATCTCTGTTGTGCAAAATCTCTGATAGTGGAGCGTCGCTGACGACTGTGATGGAATGATCAGAGAAATAATGAGCAACCTTCTTTGTGGTCATGTATATTCCATACACAAGCTTCTGATAATGAGGATATCTCTGCTTGGGTGGAGTCAAGACTTCAGACAAATAATACACTGGGCGCTGAACTTTGAGAGCTTTTCCTTCTTCTTCCCGCTCGACCGTAAGCACAGTACTGACGACTTGTCCTGTGGCTGCGATATAGAGCAACAGAGGCTCTTTGCTGATTGGAGCAGCAAGCACCGGCTGGGTGGAGAGCAGAGCTTTTAGCTCGGCAAACGCTGCGTCAGCTTCTGGAGTCCACTCGAACTTGTCTGCCTTCTTCATCAGTCGGTAAAGAGGCAATGCCTTTTCACCGAGTCGTGAGATGAATCGACTTAATGCGGCCAAGCATCCAGTAAGCTTCTGGACATCGTGCACTCGCACAGGGCGTTTCATTCGGAGAATAGTGCCGATCTTCTCTGGATTAGCGTCGATTCCTCGCTCGGAAACGAGAAAACCGAGTAACTTGCCACCAGGAACTCCAAATGTGCACTTTGATGGATTGAGCTTGATATCATACCTTCTGAGGTTGGCAAATGTTTCGGCGAGGTCAGCGAGCAGGTCGGAACCTTTTCGTGACTTGATGACGATATCATTCATATACGCTTCCACATTCCGACTGATTTGAGTGAGTAGACACTTCTGAATCATTCGCATAAATGTGGCTCCGGCATTCTTGAGGGAGAATGGCATGGTGATATAGCAGAAGCACCCGAATGGAGTGATGAAAGCTGTTTTTACCTCGTCGGGTCCGTACAGACGGATCTGGTGGTACCCGGAGTAGGCGTCTAGAAAAGACAGTCTCTCGCATCCCGCGGTCGAGTCAACAATTTGATCTATGCGAGGGAGAGGAAAGTGATCTTTCGGGCAGGCCCGGTTGATGTGCTTGAAATCAATGCACATTCGGAGCGATTTGTCCTTCTTAGGAACCATGACGACATTAGCGAGCCACTCGGAGTGGTATATCTCTCGGATAAATCCTGCCGCCAACAGTCGAGCCACTTCCTCACCAATGGCTTTTCTCTTCTGGACGGCGGACCGCCGAAGATGCTCTTTGACTGGTTTTGCAGATGAGTCGACTCTTAGGCGATGCTCAGCCAGTCCCCTGGGAACACCTGGCATGTCAGCGGGCTTCCATGCAAAAATGTCCCAGTTCTCACGGAGGAACTGGATGAGCGCTTCTTCCTATTTCGGGTCGAGTGTTGTGGAGATGTGGGTCGGAGCTGCATCGGGATCGGTCGGGTGAATGTGAACAGGCTTTGTCTCACTGGACGACTGAAATGCAGATTCTGTGGCGGGTTTCTTGGACCGCAGCAAATCACTCGGATCTGCGTTTTGCTTGTATTCTTCGAACTCGACCGCTGTCACCTGGGAATCGGCAATCTTCGAGCCCTTCTGAAAGCACTCTTCTGCCTTTTTCTGATCACCGGTGACAGTGATCACTCCTTTGGGGCCGGGCATCTTCAATTTGAGGTACACGTAACATGGTCGAGCCATGAACCGCGCATAAGATGGTCTCCCCAAAATGGCATGATATGCACTCTGAAAATCCACGACCTCAAACGTCAACTTCTCTTTGCGAAAATGTTTCGAATCACCAAACACCACGTCCAGAGCTATTTGGCCGAGTGACTCGGCTTTCTTCCCTGGTATAACTCCACGAAAGCCCATGTTACTGGTGCTCAGTCGGGACATCGGAATGCCCATTCCTTTCAGCGTGTCCGCATACAACAAATTCAGCCCACTACCACCGTCCATCAGCACTTTTGTCAGTCGAGTGCCTTCGACAACTGGATCGACCACCAAAGCTTGCCTCCCAGGGGTGGCAATATGAGTCGGGTGATCAGATTGGTCGAATGTGATGGGTGTTTGGGACCATCTCAGATAATTTGCTTTTGCTGGGGCGACCATGTTCACCTCTCGGTTAATGACTTTCAATCGACTCTTGCTTTCCACATCTGCAAAGATCATCAGAGTGGAGTTGATATGCGGATATCCTTCCTCACTGTCCTCCTTGTCTGCGGCCTTGTCCGACTCCTTATCCTTGTCCTTGGACTGTTTTCCCTGAAACTGCTGGATCAGGAGTCGACATTGGCGAGTGGTATGCTTCGGGTAGATGATATTCCCCTCTTCGTCTTTCTTCGTGTGGATGTGACACGACATATCCATCACATCATTCCCTTCTTTATCCTTTACCTTCTTAGGGTTCCAGGATCCTTTTGGTTTCCCTTTAAACTTTCCTTGAGTCACGGCCAGAGCCTCTCCAGGAGCTGCCGGTTCAGCCTTCCGCTTCTGTTTCCGACTGGTGTTTCCCTTTTCCGACTGACTCGGCTTGTGCTTGCCACTTCGGAGTCGGTCTTCTTCTTCGCCGTTGGCGTACTTGGTAGCAATCTCCATCATCCGACTCAAGGTCATGTCACCGGTTCGACCAAATTTCAAACTCAATTCTCTGTTCTTGACACCATCCTTAAAGGCGCAGACTGCCTGATGATCAGACACATTCTCCACAGTATGGTGCAAAGTGATCCATCTCTGAATATACTCTCTGAGAGTCTCATTGGTCTTCTGCACGCAGACTTGCAGCTCCGTCAATCCAGCCGGTCGCTTGCAAGTTCCTTCAAACGTTCTGATGAACACTCGGGACAGGTCTTCCCAAGTGTAAATGCTGCTGGGAGGTAATTGAGTCAACCATGCCCTGGCAGATCCTTCCAGCATGAGGGGCAAATGCTTCATGGCCACCTCGTCGTTCCCACCACCAATCTGAACCGCCACTCGGTAGTCCTCAAGCCAAGTTTCAGGCTTAGACTCACCAGTGAACTTACTGACTCCTGTTGCCAACCTGAAATTGGGAGGGATAACTGCGGCTCTGATAGCTTTGCTGAAACATTCAGGACCAGAAACATGCACTCGACTGCTTCTGGGCGCATCTCTGTCGAGTCCACCTCGATGGGCTCTGTTCCGGTCGACCAAGCCTTGCACGATAATGGATCGCGCGTCGAAGCCTGGTTCTCGAGGGTCGACTGGAACTCTTCGCCCCGCACTGAGCTGACGCCTGTCATCTTGCTGCCGAGGAGCGTAAGACCCACCCCTCCGAGGGGAATTGGGCACTCGACGCCTATCATCTCGGTCGAGTCGGTCTCCATATTGGCCTCGCCGATTCTCGCGCCCTTCACGCCGCGGAGGCGATCTGGGGCTGTAAGCCGACTAAACCGTATTCGCAGCGACGGATCGACTGTGAATTCTGTTGCGCGACTGCGACACGGCCGAATTCTAATCTCCTGCTGCCCGGAGCAGATCCCTGATCTGCATCAAGCCTCTGCCAGCTTCCGACTGAGAGGGCTGGATGGACTCTGCTATACGGGTTGCAGCTGCTAAATTCTGGATTGGGGTTCGATATACCTGAGTCGGCGGGAAGAGTTGACGTCGACTGGTGTCAGGAACTCGTTGCTGCGCGCGCTCGTCGAGTGCTCGCTGAAGATTCTCCAGTCGAGTGCGTTCGGCTAAATTGGCCAAATGCGCCTCCTCCAAGGCGCGAGCCTCGGGGGTTTCTCCTGCGATGGGAGTACGCAGGGCATCCACGTTCCTGCGGCGAAGTTCCTCTCTTTGCAGAGAGTCGAGTGGCTCGGGCTGGTACTCTTCGTGGTCTCGTGCGGGGTCGCCTCCGTCGCCTGCTCCACCATCACGGGCGAAGCCAGGGGGACTGCGGGGCCCGTCGACCATCAGGATTTCCGCCGCTGGATCACTGCTATCGCACTCGGATGCAGTCTCTATGGAGCCAGTCGACAGATCGAACAGGCCGTAGAGAGATTCGTCGGGCTCGATTGCCGCAACTTGGGTGGTGGCCGTCTGGCGAGCCACCGCGTGCCTCACCCACCGCTGAAGTCTCGACCGGCCCGAGCGCTTGCGCTGGCGGGAGACCGGGAGGGTGGCCGATGGGGGAGTCGACCGATACGGGGTCGACGGTTGCCGCAGCAGAATGCCGCGGACACATGCGCGAAAATGCGTCGCACCGCGGACGGGGAGCGCATCGACGTCGAGTGGAGCCTCCTGGAGCCAGGAGGAGTCGTCGGCGACGAAGGTGAGAGCACCGAGACGGATCTCTCGACCCTCAACCAAAACTCCAGCAGTCATCATGATGAAAGTACTCGGAAGAACCGCAACTTCTCCACAAAATCGCTAAAACACCGGCCCCAAGGTGGGCGCCAACTGTCGTGGTTCTAAGTCTGACAGTAGAGTGGGGGTAGGTATGGAGAGGCAAGGTCCTAGCTATGGAGAGGTTGTAAACACAAGAGATGTACGAGTTCAGGCCCTTCTCGGAGGAAGTAAAAGCCCTACGTCTCGGAGCCCGGAGGCGGTCGAGTGGATTATGTGTATATGAGTTACAAGATGCCGAACCCTTCTGCCTGTGGAGGGGGTTGGCTTATATAGAGTGCGCCAGGACCCCAGCCAGCCCACGTAATGAAGGGTTTAAGGTGTATTTAGTCCGGGGCGTTACTGGTAACGTCCCACATAAAGTGTCTTAACTGTCATAAAGTCTACTTAACTACAGGCCGTTGCAGTGCAGAGTGCCTTTTGACCTCCTGGTAGTCGAGTGAGTCTGCGTGGTCGAGTCCCTCAAGTCAGTCGAGTGAGTCCCTCGTTGGTCGACTGGAAGGTGACCTCTTCTAAGGGTGTCCTTGGGCAGGGTACTTAGATCAGGTCTGTGACCCTACCCTAGGTACATGACCCCATCACTTGACCCATTCCATTACCTTAGCACTTGATCGTTTAGTTTGTTGTTATTGCTTTCTTCATAACTTATACAAGTTCCTATGACTATGAGATTATGCAACTCCCGTTTACCGAAGGAACACTTTGTGTGCTACCAAATGTCACAACGTAACTGGGTGATTATAAAGGTGCTCTACAGGTGTCTCCGAAGGTACTTGTTGGGTTGGCGTATTTCAAGATTAGGATTTGTCACTCCGATTGTCGGAGAGGTATCTCTGGGCCCTCTCGGTAATACATATCACTCAAGCCTTGCAAGCATTGCAACTAATAAGTTAGTTGCGGGATGATGTATTACAGAACAAGTAAAGAGACTTGCCAGTAACGAGATTGAACTAGGTATTGAGATACCGACGATCGAATCTCGGGCAAGTAACATACCGATGACAAATAGAACAACGTATGTTGTTATGCGGTCTGACCGATAAAGATCTTCGTAGAATATGTAGGAGCCAATATGAGCATCCAGGTTCCGCTATTGGTTATTGACCGGAGACGTGTCTCGGTCATGTCTACATAGTTCTCGAACTCGTAGGGTCCGCACGCTTAAAGTTCAGTGACGATCGTAATTAGGGTTTTTGTGTTCTGATGTACCGAAGGTTGTTCGGAGTCCTGGATGTGATCACGGACATGACGAGGAGTCTCGAAATGGTCGAGACATAAAGATTGATATATTGGAAGCCTATATTTGGATATCAGAAACGTTCCGGGTGAAATCGGGATTTTACCGGAGTACCGGGGGGTTACCAGAACCCCCCCCGGGGGGGGGGGTTAATGGGCCTACATGGGCCCTAAGGGAGAAGAGGAGGGCCAGCCAGGGCAGGCCGCGCGCCTCCTCCCCTCCTAGTCCGAATAGGACAAGGAAGGGGGCGGCGCCCCCCTTTCCTCTTTCCCCCTTCCCCTTTCCTTCTCCAACAAGGCAAGAGGGGGGAGTCCTACTCCCGGTGGGAGTAGGACTCCTCCAGGCGCTCCCTAGGGGCCGGCCGCACCTCATCCTCTCCCTCCTTTATATACGGGGGCAGGGGGCACCCCATGACACACAAGTTGATCTTCGTGATCGTTCCTTAGCTGTGTGCGGTGCCCCCTTCCACCATATTCCACCTCGGTCATATCGTAGAAGTGCTTAGGCGAAGCCCTGCGTCGGTAGAACATCATCACCGTCATCATGCCGTCGTGCTGACGAAACTCTCCCTCAACACTCGGCTGGATCGGAGCTCGAGGGACGTCACCGAATTGAACATGTGCGGAACTCGGAGGTGCCGTACGTTCCGTACTTGGATCGGTCGGATCGGGAAGACGTACGACTACTTCCTCTACATTGTGTCAACGCTTCCGTAGCCGGTCTACGAGGGTACGTAGACAACACTCTCCCCTCTCGTTGCTATGCATCACCATGATCTTGCGTGTGCATAGGAATTTTTTTGAAATTACTACGTTACCCAACAGTGGCATCCGAGCCAGGTTTTATGCGTTGATGTTATGCACGAGTAGAACACAAGTGAGTTGTGGGCGATATAAGTCATACTGCTTACCAGCATGTCATACTTTGGTTCGGCGGTATTGTTGGATGAAGCGGCCCGGACCGACATTACGCGTACGCTTACGCGAGACTGGTTCTACCGACGTGCTTTGCACACGGGGGGCTGGCGGGTGTCAGTTTCTCCAACTTTAGTTGAACCGAGTGTGGCTACGCCCGGTCCTTGCGAAGGTTAAAACAGCACCAACTTGACAAACTATCGTTGTGGTTTTGATACGTAGGTAAGAACGGTTCTTGCTAAAGCCCGTAGCAGCCACGTAAAACTTGCATCAACAAAGTAGAGGACGTCTAACTTGTTTTTGCAACGCATGTTGTGATGTGATATGGTCAAGACATGATGCTAAATTTTATTGTATGAGATGATCATGTTTTGTAACCGAGTTATCGGCAACTGGCAGGAGCCATATGGTTGTCGCTTTATTGTATGCAATGCAATCGCGCTGTAATGCTTTACTTTATCACTAAGCGGTAGCGATAGTCGTGGAAGCATAAGATTGGCGAGATGACAACGATGCTACGATGTAGATCAAGGTGTCGCGCCGGTGACAATGGTGATCATGACGGTACTTCGGAGATGGAGATCACAAGTACAAGATGATGATGGCCATATCATATCACTTATATTGATTGCATGTGATGTTTATCTTTTATGCATCTTATCTTGCTTTGATTGACGGTAGCATTATAAGATGATCTCTTACTAAATTTCAAGATAAAAGTGTTCTCCCTGAGTATGCACCATTGCCAAAGTTCATCGTGCCCAGACACCACGTGATGATCGGGTGTGATAAGCTCTATGTCCATCTACAACGGGTGCAAGCCAGTTTTGCACACACAGAATACTCAGGTTAAACTTGACGAGCCTAGCATATGCAGATATGGCCTCGGAACACTGAGAACGAAAGGTCGAGCGTGAATCATATAGTAGATATGATCAATATATTGATGTTCACCATTGAAAGCTACTCCATTTCATGTGATGATCGGTTATGGTTTAGTTGATTTGGATCACGTGATCACTTAGAAGATTAGAGGGGTGTCTTTCTAAGAGGGAGTTCTTAAGTAATATGATTAATTGAACTTAAATTTTTCATGAACTTAGTACCTGATAGTATCTTGCTTGTCTATGTTTGATTGTAGATAGATGGCCCGTGCTGTTGTTCCGTTGAATTTTAATGCGTTCCTTGAGAAAGCAAAGTTGAAAGATGATGGTAGCAATTACACGGACTGGGTCCGTAACTTGAGGATTATCCTCATTGTTGCACAGAAGAATTACGTCATGGAAGCACCGCTGGGTGCCAGGCCTGCTGCTAGAGCAACACCAAATGTTATGAACGTCTGGCAGAGCAAAGCTGATGACTACTTGATAGTTCAGTGTGCCATGCTTTACGGCTTAGAATCGGGACTTCAACAACGTTTTGAACATCATGGAGCATATGAGATGTTCCAGGAGTTGAAGTTAATATTTCAAGAAAATGCCTGGATTGAGAGATATGAAGTCTCCAATAAGTTATATAGCTGCAAGATGGAGGAGAATAGTTCTGTCAGTGAACATATACTCAAAATGTCTGGGTATCATAATCACTTGACTCAACTGGGAGTTAATCTTCCTGTTGATAGTGTCATTGATAGAGTTCTTCAATCACTGCCACCAAGCTACAAGAGGTTCGTGATGAACTATAACATGCAAGGGATGGAGAAGACGATTCCCGAGCTCTTCGCAATGCTAAAGGCTGCGGAGGTAGAAATCAAAAAGGAGCATCAAGTGTTGATGGTCAACAAGACCGCCAGTTTCAAGAAAAAGGGCAAAGGGAAGAAGAAGGGGAACTTCAAGAAGAACAGAAAGCAAGTTGCTGCTCAGGAGAAGAAACCCAAATCTGTACCTAAGCCTGAAACTGAGTGCTTCTACTGCAAGCAGACTGGACACTGGAAGCGGAACTGCCCCAAGTATTTGGCGGATAGGAAGGATGGCAAGGTGAACAAAGGTATATGTGATATACATGTTATTGATGTGTACCTTACTAGAGCTCGCAGTAGCACCTGGGTATTTGATACTGGTTTTGTTGCTAATATTTGCAACTCGAAACAGGGACTACGGATTAAGCGAACACTGGCGAAGGACGAGGTGACGATGCGCGTGGGAAATGGTTCCAAAGTCGATGTGATCGCAGTCGGCACGCTACCTCTACATCTACCTTCGGGATTAGTATTAGACCTAAATAATTGTTATTTGGTGCCAGCATTGAGCATGAACATTATATCTGGATCTTGTTTGATGCGAGACGGTTATTCATTTAAAATCAGAGAATAATGGTTGTTCTATTTATATGAGTAATATCTTTTATGGTCATGCACCCTTGAAGAGTGGTCTATTTTTGATGAATCTCGATAGTAGTGATACACATATTCATAATGTTGAAACCATAAGATGCAGAGTTGATAATGATAGTGCAACTTATTTGTGGCACTGCCGTTTAGGTCATATCGGTGTAAAGCATAGGAAGAAACTCCATACTGATGGACTTTTGGAATCACTTGATTATGAATCACTTGGTACTTGCGAACCGTGCCTCATGGGCAAGATGACTAAAACGCCGTTCTCCGGTACTATGGAGAGAGCAACAGATTTGTTGGAAATCATACATACAGATGTATGTGGTCCGATGAATGTTGAGGCTCGCGGCGGATATCATTATTTTCTCACCTTCATAGATGATTTAAGCATATATGGGTATATCTACTTAATGAAGCATAAGTCTGAAACATTTGAAAAGTTCAAAGAATTTCAGAGTGAAGTTGAAAATCATTGTAACAAGAAAATAAAGTTTCTACGATCTGATCATGGAGGAGAATATTTGAGTTACGAGTTTGGTCTACATTTGAAACAATGAGGAATAGTTTCGCAACTCATGCCACCCGGAACACCACAGCGTAATGGTGTGTCCGAACGTCGTAATCATACTTTACTAGATATGGTGCGATCTATGATGTCTCTTACTGATTTACCGCTATTGTTTTGGGGTTATGCTTTAGAGACAGCTGCATTCACGTTAAATAGGGCACCATCGAAATCCGTTCACGTTAAATACCGCCTTATGAATTGTGGTTTGGCAAGAAAGCAAAGTTGTCGTTTCTAAAAGTTTGGGGCTGCGATGCTTATGTGAAAAAGCTTCAACCTGATAAGCTCCAACCCAAATCGGAGAAATGTGTCTTCATAGGATACCCAAAGGAGACTGTTGGGTACACCTTCTATCACAGATCCGAAGGCAAGACATTCATTGCTAAGAATGGATCCTTTCTAGAGAAGGAGTTTCTCTCGAAAGAAGTGAGTGGGAGGAACGTAGAACTTGATGAGGTAACTGTACCTGCTCCCTTATTGGAAAGTAGTACATCACAGAAACCGGTTTCTATGACACCTATACCAATTAGTGAGGAAGCTAATGATAATGATCATGAAACTTCAGATCAAGTTACTACCGAACCTCGTAGATCAACCAGAGTAAGATCAGCACCAGAGTGGTACGGTAATCCTGTTCTGGAAGTCATGCTACTAGATCATGATGAACCTACGAACTATGAAGAAGTGATGGTGAGCCCAGATTCCGCAAAATGGCTAGAAGCCATGAAATCTGAGATGGGATCCATGTATGAGAACAAAGTGTGGACTTTGGTTGACTTGCCCGTTGATCGGCAAGCAATTGAGAATAAATGGATCTTCAAGAAGAAGACTGACGCTGACGTAATGTTACTGTCTACAAAGCTCGACTTGTTGCGAAAGGTTTTCGACAAGTTCAAGGGATTGACTACGACGAGACCTTCTCACCCGTAGCGATGCTTAAGTCTGTCCGAATCATGTTAGCGATTGCCACATTTTATGATTATGAAATTTGGCAGATGGATGTCAAAACTGCATTCCTGAATGGATTTCTGGAAGAAGAGTTGTATATGATGCAACCAGAAGGTTTTGTCGATCCAAAGGGAGCTAACAAAGTGTGCAAGCTCCAGCGATCCATTTATGGACTGGTGCAAGCCTCTCGGAGTTGGAATAAACGCTTTGATAGTGTGATCAAAGCATTTGGTTTTGTATAGAGTTTTGGAGAAGCCTGTATTTACAAGAAAGTGATTGGGAGCTCTATAGCATTTCTGATATTATATGTGGATGACATATTACTGATTGGAAATGATATAGAATTTCTGGATAGCATAAAGGGATACTTGAATAAGAGTTTTTCAACGAAGGACCTCGGTGAAGCTGCTTACATATTGGGCATTAAGATCTATAGAGATAGATCAAGACGCTTAATTGGACTTTCACAAAGCACATACGTTGACAAAGTTTTGAAGAAGTTCAAAATGGATCAAGCAAAGAAAGGGTTCTTGCCTGTGTTACAAGGTGTGAAGTTGAGTAAGACTCAATGTCCAACCACTGCAGAAGATAGAGAGAAAATGAAAGATGTTCCCTATGCTTCAGCCATAGGCTCTATCATGTATGCAATGCTGTGTACCAGACCTGATGTGTGCCTTGCTATAAGTCTAGCAGGGAGGTACCAAAGTAATCCAGGAGTGGATCACTGGACAATGGTCAAGAACATCCTGAAGTACCTAAAAAGGACTAAGGATATGTTTCTCGTATATGGAGGTGACAAAGAACTCATCGTATATGGTTACATTGATGCAAGATTTGACACTGATCCGGACGATTCTAAATCGCAAACCGGATACGTGTTTATATTGAACGGTGGAGCTATCAGTTGGTGCAGTTCTAAACAAAGCGTCATGGCGGGTTCTACATGTGAAGCGGAGTACATAGCTGCTTCGGAAGCAGCAAATGAAGGAGTCTGGATGAAGGAGTTCATATCCGATCTAGGTGTCATACCTAGTGCATCGGGTCCAATGAAAATCTTTTTTGACAATACTGGTGCAATTGCCTTAGCAAAGGAATCCATACTTCACAAGAGAACCAAGCACATCAAGAGACGCTTCAATTCCATTCGGGATTTAGTCCAAGTGGGAGACATAGAAATTTGCAAGATACATACGGATCTGAATGTTGCAGACCCGCTGACTAAGCCTCTTCCACGAGCAAAACATGATCAGCACCAAGGCTCCATGGGTGTTAGAATCATTACTGTGTAATCTAGATTATTGACTCTAGTGCAAGTGGGAGACTAAAGAAAATATGCCCTAGAGGCAATAATAAAGTTATTATTAATTTCCTTATATCATGATAAATGTTTATTATTCATGCTAGAATTGTATTAACCGGAAACATAATACATGTGTGAATACATGGACAAACAGAGTGTCACTAGTATGCCTCTACTTGACTAGCTTGTTGATCGAAGATGGTTATGTTTCCTAACCATAGACATGAGTTCTCATTTGATTAACAGGATCACATCATTAGGAGAATGATGTGATTGACTTGACCCATTCCGTTAGCTTAGCACTTGATCGTTTAATTTGTTGCTATTGCTTTCTTCATAACTTATACATGTTCCTATGACTATGAGATTATGCAACTCTCATTTACCGGAGGAACACTTTGTGTGCTACCAAACGTCACAACGTAACTGGGTGATTATAAAGGTGCTCTACAGGTGTCTCCGAAGGTACTTGTTGGGTTGGCGTATTTCGAGATTAGGATTTGTCACTCCGATTGTCGGAGAGGTATCTCTGGGCCCTCTCGGTAATGCACATCACTCAAGCCTTGCAAGCATTGCAACTAATAAGTTAGTTGCGGGATGATGTATTACGGAACGAGTAAAGAGACTTTCCGGTAACGAGATTGAACTAGGTATTGAGATACCGACGATCGAATCTCGGGCAAGTAACACATCGATGACAAAGGGAACAACGTATGCTGTTATGCGGTCTGACCGATAAAGATCTTCGTAGACTATGTAGGAGCCAATATGAGCATCTAGGTTCCGCTATTGGTTATTGACCGAAGACGTGTCTCGGTCATGTCTACATAGTTCTCGAACCCGTAGGGTCCGCACGCTTAAAGTTTGGTGATGATCATAATTAGGGTTTTTGTGTTCTGATGTACCGAAGGTTGTTCGGAGTCCCGGATGTGATCACGGACATGACGAGGAGTCTCGAAATGGCCGAGACATAAAGATTGATATATTGGAAGCCTATATTTGGATATCGGAAATGTTCCAGGTGAAATCGGGATTTTACTGGAGTACGAGGGGGTTACCGGAACCCCCCCCCCCGGGGGGGTTAATGGGCCTACATGGGCCCTAAGGGAGAAGAGGAGGGCAGGCCGTGCGCCCCCTCCCCCCTAGTCCGAATAGGACAAGGAAGGGGGGGCGGCGCCCCCCTTTCCTCTTTTCCCCTTCCCCTTTCCTTCTCCAACAAGGCAAGAGGGGGGAGTCCTACTCCCGGTGGGAGCAGGACTCCTCCAGGCGCACCCTAGGGGCCGGCCGCACCTCCCCCTCTCCCTCCTTTATATACGGGGGTAGGGGGCACCCCATGACACACAAGTTGATCTTCATGATCGTTCCTTAGCCATGTGCGGTGCCCCATTCTACCATATTCCACCTCGGTCATATCGTAGCGGTGCTTAGACGAAGCCCTGCGTAGGTAGAACATCATCACCGTCATCACGCCGTCGTGCTGAAGAAACTCTCCCTCAACACTCGGCTGGATCGGAGCTCGAGAGACATCATCGAGTTGAACGTGTGCAGAACTCAGAGGTGCCGTACGTTCGGTACTTGGATCGGTCGGATCGGGAAGACGTACGACTACTTCCTCTACGTTGTGTCAACGCTTCCGTTGCCGGTCTATGAGGGTACGTAGACAACACTCTCCCCTCTTGTTGCTATGCATAACCATGATCTTGTGTGTGCGTAGGAAGTTGTTTGAAATTACTATGTTACCCAACAAAATTTTATTTGGCTCATACATTTCATCAAACACTTACTATGCGCCTCTGAGGCTTGCAGCGACCATGATGACCACGCCAGCAACACTAGAGAGCACGTCGAACATGCCTGTGGAGGTCACGTGTGTCGTCGCCAGCAACATCGGAGAGCGCGTAAAGCAAGTAGCAACAAATCCATCAGATAGCATCGAGCGTAAGAGCTATTTCTGATGAATTGTGGAGAGCGACGACGACATACCTCGACAAAGTGGGTGTGCATGCTACAGTCGGAGATGGATGTGATATTGGCAATCATTACCATGGGGCAGAGCTCCTCGAGCGCGCTGCATACCTTGGTCATGTCGCCATGCTTCTTGCTGCACGTCATGCTCACCACCAGCAGCTTCCTTCGGCACGCGAAGCTCCAGAACCTCCACGGGCGGCGATGTCACTGCTCCTGCCGCGGAGAGCAAGACATCGTTCATGGACATAATAGACAAGGCGCGCTTCACCTTCTTCCTCTGTGCTGAGGAGACCCGCTCCACGGACAGGCCGTTGCCGTAGTCATCCTTAGCACTGGCGGCGGACTCGAGCACGGAAACCTCGACCCCTATCTACCGCTCCTCTGCCTGTAGATGTTGGATGTACTCTATCGCGTCCTTGATGATCGGGGCCTTGTCCATCTGCAACAACGAGGGCACTAGATATGTTGTTGTGTTTCGGTAATGCGGGCTAGGATGCTTGCACTCACCTTGGTGATGTTGGGCACTACGCTGAGGTCACCGTGGAAGGGGTTGTGGCCAAGGTTAAGGGTGGTCGCGGAGTGGGGAACGGCGTAGTCGTAAGAAGAGGCCACAACTTCTACTCCACGGGTGGACGGAGGAGAAAATTTAGGATTCGCAGTGTGGGAGAGTAAAAGTTTTCATGTAACAGTTTTACAAGATCGGTTAGGTGCGGTTTATAGTAAAACTTAATTTTACTTCTCTATAATTTGTTAGGATCGGCTAGAAATTCAATAAGTTGTAACGACAGACTAGAAGCAACAAACATAGGGCTGATCCACGGTTATGTTTACCGGGTCCGGTCGGAGTTGATAGGCACTAGACGCCTCGTAGCGGTTTCCTGACCTAGAGTCAGATCCCAGGGAACATGGGATTCTCTACCAAAAGCAAGTGGCGCATTGAACAGTTGAATTAAAGATACAAGGAACAGAGTCCGATCAAGGGAACATTAACTTAAAGATACACTGAATAGTTGATCATCACAACAAAGCAGGGAGATGCGTTTATTGAAGGAAATATGCCCTAGAGGCAATAATAAAGTTGTTATTTATATTTCCTTATATCATGATAAATGTTTATTATTCATGATAGAATTGTATTAACCGGAAACTTAGTACATGTGTGAATACATAGACAAACAGAGTGTCCCTAGTATGCCTCTACTTGACTAGCTCGTTAATCAAATATGGTTAAGTTTCCTGACCATAGACATGTGTTGTCATTTGATGAACGGGATCACATCATTAGAGAATGATGTGATTGTAACACCCACAATGCGACTATATCTCCCACGTGTCGGGGCACGACTTAGAGGCATAGCCGCATGGTAGTTTTGTCGCAAGGAGGGTAATCTTCACACAATCCCATGTACTGAATAAGAAAGGGATAAAGAGTTGGCTTACAATCGCCACTTCACACAAATAACAAGTTAAACATACATCATCCATAATACAATCAAGGTCCGACTACAGAACCAAAATAAAAGAAGACAACCCCAAATGCTAGATCCCCCGATCGTCCCAACTGGGCTCCACTACTGATTGACTGGAAAAGACACAAAACAACGATCAAGATCTTCATCGAGCTCCCACTTGAGCTCGGTTGCGTCACCTGCACTGGTATCATCGGCACCTGCAACTGTTTGGAAGTATCTGTGAGTCACGAGGACTCAGCAATCTCACACCCGCGAGATCAAGACTATTTAAGCTTATGGGTAGGAAAGGGTAATGAGGTGGAGCTGCAGCACTAGGCATATATGGTGGCTAACATACGCAAATAAGACCGAGAAGAGAAGCAATGCAATGGTCGTGAAGCTAGAAGTGATCAAGAAGTGATCCTGAAACTACTTACACACAAACATAACTTCAAAACCGTGTTCACTTCCCGGACTCCGTCGAAAAGAGACCATCACGGCTACACACGCGGTTGATTCATTTTAATTAAGTCAAGTGTCAAGTTATCTACAACAGGATATTAACAAATTCCCATCTACCATATAACCGCGGGCACGGCTCTCTAAAGTTTATACCCTGCAGGGGTGTCCCAACTTAGCCCATCACAAGCTCTCATGGTCAACGAAGGATATTCCTTCTCCAGGAAAGACCCGATCAGTCCCGGAATCTCGGTTACAAGACATTTCGACAATGGTAAAACAAGACCAGCAAGACCGCCCGAATGTGCCGACAAATCCCGATAGGAGCTGCACATATCTCGTTCTCAGGGCACACTGGATGGGCAAGACGTCGGGTTGGCATAGACCCTGGTTACCTAGGGGGCGCCGACATCGCCCACTTCGGACCAACACTTAGAGAAGCACTAGTCCGGGGGGGTTAAAAATAAAGATGACCCTCGGGTTGGCCGACCGAAGGGAAAGGTAATAGGTTGTTAGGCAAAAGTAAAACCAAGGTTGGGCCTTGTTGGAGGAGTTTTATTCAAGGTGAACTGTCAAGGGGTTCCCATAACACCCAACTGCGTAAGGAACGCAAAATCAAGGAACATAACACCCGTATGATGGAAACTTAGGCGGCAAGAGTGGAACAAAACACATGCATAAGGCCGAGCCTTCCACCCTTCACCAAGTATATAGATGCATTAATTAAAATAAGAGGTAATGTGATATCCCAACATATCCATGTTCCCACATGGAACAAACTTTAACTTCACCTGCAACTTGCAATGCTATAAGAGGAGATGAGCAAAAGCGGTAACATAGCCAAACAACAGTTTGCTAGGAAAGGTGGATTAGAGGCGTGACGTGGCAATATGGGAGGCATGATATAACAAGTGGTAGGTAGCACGACATAGCGATAGAGCGAGCAACTAGCAAGCGAAGATAGAAGTGATTTCGAGGGTATGGTCATCTTGCCTGAAATCCCGCTAGGAAGAAGAACGAGTCCATGAAGAAGACAACGGGCGTAGTCGAACGGATCCTCACAACTCCGGAACGAAACCGAAGCTAATGAGAGAAGCAACCCGGAAAGAAGCAAGCAACAAACAACCATCACATAAACATGGCATGATGCACAACCAAAGATGATGCATGTCCGGTTTAAATATGCATGGCATGGCAAAGTGCAACAAGCAATACTACAAATTAAGTGGAGCTCAATATGCAACGAGTTGCATATTGAGGAAACACCACATTCAATTACTTAGTTCTCTCCATTGTATGTACTCAACAATATTCAATGTTATTAAACATGGCAAGAGGTGAAGCATAAGTAAACTAACTATCTAGTCAAGTTTAAACGAGGTTGGAAATAACAAACAACAAGTCCTGAAAATCCTCTTATGCATATTATTATTTTGGTACTATTTTTTCCTAAACATAATTTTAGAGTTGTTAAACATGCAAAGCAAGTACACCATGTTAAGCTAGGAATTTTCCTACCCCATTTACATATAAAGATTATTTAAATCCGGGCTACGGTTAATTAGTTATGAATTAAAGCATTTTAGCATGGCATTGGAGCAAATTAAAGCAAACAACAATTTAAACATTTCAAACATGCATGAAAGTGGGATATTATGAATTTAGACACAATTCTAAGAATTTTTCATATTTGAAGTTTTTACAAATGATGCATGGTTGGTGAGTTATTAAATGCATGTTGCTTGGGGGGTTTTCTCCAAAACAGCGTTATCTCGAATAAATACTAAATCCGTCGAGACGAAAAAACATTACTCAAGCCAAAACTAAGATCTGGTCCAACATGCACAAGGGGCTGGAGGGGGGCTGCTCACCCATGGGCCATGGCCCAAGTCGAAGGGGAAGTAGGCCGGGGCACTGCTGGGCCGGGGTGAGGCCCACGCACGGTCAACGGGCAGGTGCGGATTGGGGACCTCCCGATCAAGCGAGGCGGCGGCGACTCTGGCGCTCCGGCGAGCAGGTGGCGGCGGGGCCAAGCGAAGGGCGTCGGAGGTGGGCCGATGCGGTGGGGACAACCCGGATCCGGGACGAGGGGGGTTGCCGGGGCCGGTTCCAGGCCGGATCGAGGCGGAGACGACAAGCATGGGCAGCGTGGCCCTCACGGCGGCCGACGCCGGTGAGCTCCTGCAGCGGGTGGCGCGATGTAGGGCTAGCGACGATGGGGAAGGCAGGGTCAGGCGGGCGGCGGGTCGAAGTTGACGAGAGGCAGCACTCCGGCGCGGTGCGCAACGGCGGGGGGCCCGAGGTCACCGATGGGAGGGGCGATGGCGGTGCTCCCCCAATCCAGCTCGGGGTCGAGCGGCAGGAGGCGCGGGCTTGCGCGAGGAATGAACGACGGTGTTCGGGCGGCCGCGTGGGCCTGGTTGGGCCGCGCCTGGGCCCGGCGGGCCGCGGCGGTGGAGGGCGCGGGGCTGGGACGCGTGGCGGCCTTCTGTTGGTGGAGGGCGGCGGCTGCGGTGGCGCTGGCTGATGGAGGCGCGACAAGTGGCGGCTGGGCAGCGGTTGTGCGCGGAATTTGAGGAGGAGGTGGGAGGCTAGAGGTAGGGGAAGGGAAGGCTGCGAGATTTGGAAGGGGAGGTGGTTTAAACAGGCAGGTTTAGGGTTAGGGGGATTTCGGAGTGTTTCGGAGCACCCGATCGCGATCCGATGGTTCCGATCGAGAGGAGGGGTTTAGGTAGGTTAGGTGGGCAGTGGAGAGTGGGTTGGGATGAGAGGAGAGAGACGGAAATGCAGTCAGACAACCATTTCCGGAGACCAGAAACATCTGATGATAGACTGGCTATAATGCCGCTATAGTTACACGTTGGGGCATCAGACGGACTCTGAATGCGATGAAACTTGGCAGGCGACCTACTAACAACATAAAAACACCGCATGCCAACTTTCAACCCATTCTGAGAACATTTTCCGGCTACTTATAAAATAATATTTCAGACATGCCGCCAGCGCGTGCAAGTGTGTCTGGGCTCTGAACTGACAACGGAGAGAACTGGGGAACCCGGACGGATGCAAGTTTTGAAAACATGATGATGCAATGCACATGATGACATGACCAAGATGCAACACGCAAGCGAATGACAAGGCAACAACAACGAATAACTAGAAGACACCTGGCGCAACGGTCTCGGGGCGTTACAACACTCCACCACTACAAGAGGATCTCGTCCCGAGATCTAGGATGGCACTGGAGGGAAACGGAAGAGGAAGAGAAGAGGTAAAACTAAGTTGCTTCTTGGACAAACGAGTGAAACCACGAACCTTGCGAGGTTGGACAAATTGAAAGAAAGAATACAACAAAGATGAACAAAGTTGAAAACACTCCGTTAGAAAAGAGGAACACGGAACATTACTAGAACCTTGTAGGTTGAAATACATAAGAAAAGGGTTGCAATGGACAAAGAGTACATGCAAGCACTCTGGTTGAAAACGAGATGTACAAGGAACGATAAAGATCAACTACGACAACACTCCGGTTGGAAATGGAAGGTAAAGAATATGATCTTGGCGAAATGAAAGCACTTGGATGAGAGTCCGGTTAGAAGAGGAATGATAGACACAACACTCCGGTTAAACAAGATAGAGAAGGAATAAGAATGATATAATTTGGGCAGCACTCTGACTGTAAATGGAAGGAATTGAACATGATCTTGACAAAACAAGATGATGGGTCGAAGAGAGCAACATCACAATGCCTCCGGAACAAATGTAAGAATGGAATCAAAAGAACGACGAAGAAAACAACATCTTCTACCTCAAATGAGCTTGAAAAAGTATCTTTAGGAGAAGGGTCGAACGGAGTTGTTGGAAAACCAACAACGAAAAGAGTATGATTGTTGTGGGCTTATGGAAAACAACTCAAAATTAAGGTGAAATTCTGCCACCAACAAAAACAATGATTGATTGTGAACAACGAAGAGATGAAAAACTTCTTCCACCAAGATGATAGAGAGATAACTTGGATCATTGATAAGCACCATAATAGCAACATTCCTTAGGAAAGGCTTTAGGTGAAATCTATACCAAGATAACTCCAACAAAGAAATTGATGGATTTAAAATACCTCATTCTTGACAACATGTGAATCGTGAAACAAGAATGGAAATTGACAAAAATGACATAACACCACATCAAAAGATAATGTAGAAAGAATTGCATTTCAAAATGCACGATGAAGAATACTTGAGCTCCTCTGAAAAGAATCTCGATGAACACTTCGAGAAGGAATTAAATCCTTGATGAACCATCATGTAGAGCCTCCATGAAGAACTCCGGTAATAAAAGGATGATCAAAAAGAAGTGAAGGATGAAAAGAATAAAATTGAAGCCTTGCAATGATTGGATGGAGCTTTGCGATGAGATAAAGCGGAAAACTTGGAACTCCGGAAAGAAAAGATGAAACATCTCAAATCGAGACATGTGACATGATGAACAACTCTGGAAAGAAAAAACTAGATCACTTGGATGAAACAATAATAAGAATTACGTTATGCGTATCGTTCATCAATTTAAATTGATGACATGCAACGGATTTGGCATACTACTTATTCTTCTTGAAAAGATTGAAGAGAGATATAGCACGAACTTGAGAAAAGTCTTCAACGATCCGCCGGTAGGATTTGGGAAGAACGAATGAATCTGTATGATAACGAAGGAAGAGAGCTCTTGAACGAACCACCATAAGAGTTGAAAATGAAAGTAGCAAAGGCACAATTCACCAGGAAGAATTGGAAAACGAAAGAAGATACTTGAGGGAATTTAGATACATGAGAACGAATAGATCACGAGCTAATTAGAGAATACTTGAATGACGCACCGGTAAGATTGGGGAAAGAGAGATGAATGCTGAGAATGAATAATTCTGAGATGAAGGGCTCCGGAGAATCAAACTGAAAGACTCCTGTGCCGGGGGACTGATCCACGGGCACCTATGGGACCGGCAGGCCGAGTCCCTTTCGGTTCGGCGGGGGCGGAGGTCGTGCAAAGAGCGGATCGAGGCGAAACACACGGGAAGTTACCCAGGTTCGGGCCGCACGGATGCGTAAAACCCTACTCCTGCTTTGTGGTTTGTATTAATTTCTTGCTCGGGAGCGCGAAGTGCTACAGTACACTTCAGCAGCTAACGAGACCGAGCGTGAGTGTTCGAACCCCCCGTCTATGTTGCGCATGGGCCTCCTTTTATATGCTCAAGGGGTCACCGACAGGTGGCAACGTAGACAAGGGCAAAAAGGGAAAGGTGCTGCGGTAGGCACAGCTACCTGCTACAGTGTATCATACCTAACCCTGACGGCGGGGGACAAGGGCCTTAAATGCCCGTCTGCGTCGCCTAAACAGTGCAAAAGGGACCGTCAGGGACGCCACCGCTCGCCACGATGGCAATCTTGTCAGCGCCGCTTGCCACCGCTCACCGCTGGCTGCACAGCCTCCTGCCACGTACGCTGGGAAGGGTCCCAGAGCGACATGTTGGTGGATGCGCTGGAGCGCGGACACAGAGTGGTGGCTTGCCGCGGCAAATGCCTTGCCGCGGTCGTTGTCTTGTCGCGTCCGGGAGCTTGTCGTTCACCGGGCCTTGCCGGGACGCGTGGCGCGCCGCGGCAAGTTCCTTGAGATGCCTTGGGTGGCCTTCCCGGCAAGCTCCTCTTGCCGGGGTCTTGAGGTGCCTTAGTTGGCCTTCCCGGCAAGCTCCTCTTGCCGGGGTCTTGTCTCCTTGAATGGCTCCAGGGGAACCACGGAGGACCTTGGCGGTCACCCGGCAAGCCTTGCCGCGGGATGCTGCGACTGCCCGTGCACAAGTTCGGGATACTAGAGTACCCCTACTCTAGTACACCGACAGGAGCCCCCGGGCCTGGGCCATACACGGTGCCGAGCGCTGTTGGGCCAGGCCCAAAACAGGGCACGGGCACGGGCGGCCTAGGTTACGCCGTATCTTTCTCCGTATCCACCGCGCCCTCCCCGAACGGCACGCGTTGAATGCGGCGTCGTGGGAGAGATCGTGGGTGGTTATTTTATTCGGAAATGCGGAACGTCCGCCCCCTCCCTCTTTATAAGCAGGGGAAACAGGGGCAGTTCGCACATTCGCCCGTTGCTGCTTCCAATCTTAGAAATCTCCGCCGCTCCCTCGTCTTCCCAAAGCCGAAAGAGAGCAGCGCTCCGCCCCCCGTCACCACCAGCATCACCAACGCCGTCGACCTCCTCCACTACTTCCGCCATGGCTCCAAAAGCCGACAAGGGGAAGGTCGTGAAGTCGACCGAGGCGCAGCGGCTTGCGGCGCTGCGGAAGGAGCGGGCAGTCTTCCCTCCCAAGCTTGCCGCGAGGGAGCTGAGGGAAAACTACTACCTCTTCTGGTCGGCGGAGACGCGAGCGCATCCGCGCACAAAGGTACTTCCCGCCGCCGCTTGGAAGAAGGCCCCAAATGGATACCCCTTCTTCGCTCTGTTCTTCTACTGCGGGCTCTGCCCGCCTTTCTCTGAATTCTTCTGCGACATCATGAATACCTATGGATTCCACCTCCTTGACTTCACCCCCAATGCCGTTCTGACCATGGCAGTTTTCGCACATCTCTGCGAAAATTTTGTCGGAGTCCATCCCAATGTAGCCCTCTTTCGCCACTTCTTCATACCTCGAGTAGAGAGAGGAGATCCTCTATCCGGCAGAATCGCCTAGATCTCAAGGGCCGACAAGAAGGAAACTTATCTGGGGGAAGAATTCCGCGGCAAGTGGGAGGAGTGGAGGGCAGACTGGTGCTGGATTGACGAGGAGAACCCGCAGCCATTCACCGCCCGGCGCCAAACCCCAGTAGCACGCGGCAGCGATTGGAGTGACGTGACCCCGGAAGACGACAGGCTGAAGATTGCTGTCACCCGGATCCTGCGCCTCAGGCTTGCCGGGCTCACTGTAGGCGCCGTTGGCGCATATTTTCTTCGCCGCCGCATCGCCCCCCTGCAGGAACGGGGGAGACCCACTTGGGAGTTCAAGAATGCGGCGGATATCATGAGGCTGCGGCCGGGCCTCAACTACAACTTTACTGTTCTTGAGCTCAACGCGATGCTCCAAGAATTGTTCAAGTATGACCCCCAACATCCCGAAGTTTTCAGGTTGCCGGGGGGCGTCGTTCCGTTGTGCAACAATTCCTCGCTCGACCGCATCCGTGCAATGATGCTGGAGTGCGACTCGCATGGAATTGTGCCAACTTGGCAGGAGCCTGCAGACGACGTCGTGCAGCAGTTCTTCGATGACTTGGTAGAAGTGTCGATCCGCTCCGACGAGAAGGATGGCCTCACCCGCGACACCACCGATGCGGAGATGGCACTCATCGCCACCAGGCTGGAAGAGGCGGCGGCAGCCGCAGCCGTGGGCGAATTTGGATTCACCGTGGAGGAGGCAGATGCAGCAGAGGTGGCAAGCCATGCCGAGCGAAGGGAGCCTGCCGGCGAGAAAGAGCTTGCCGGGCAGAACGTCGAGTCGAGCGAGCCCGCCAAGGATATGAGCGGCTCGCTGGAGATCAACTCGTCTTCCACTTCGTCTTCGGGCAGCTCGCCGCAAGCAGAGCCTCCATCCCCACCAAGAAGGCGTCTCCGCAAGGCCGGTGACGTAGCGGAGCGGCAAGCGGGTCAACAGTCGCCGCGCCGCGTGACACGCTCCACCGCGGCAAACACCGTTGCCGCGGGAGCGCCTCATGCTGCAACGACAACTGGAGCGGGGCCCTCCTGGACCACCGCTTCTGCTCCTGCCGCTTCTCATGCCGCGACGACAGCTGGAGCGGGGTCATCTCAGACCGCCGCCACTGCTCCCACCAAGCGGCCAAGGGAAGATTCTCCTCCGCCTCCTCGCGCCGGGCGCGCGCCGGACTTTGAATTCTCCGCGTTCAGCTCCGACGAGGAAGAAGAAGAAGAGTAAGCTTCTCTTGCTGTACTTGTTGTTCTTCAATTCTTGCCTTTTGTCTTGTATCTCATCTGCTTTGCTATGAACTTGTTCCTTTTTAGGACTCTGGCTCAGAGAGCAGCAAAGAGAGCCAAGGTCCCGGTGATTGTCATCGAGGACGAACCTACTGCGACAGCGGGGGATGCGCCCGAGACAACCTTGCCGGACCCGACAACTTTTCTCCAGAGCAGCCCCCAGCGTAAGTATATGGTTTGCTTTCCGCTTGTGAGGTGCGCATGGATACTCTGTCTTTGCTGATATTTGATTGTTGATTTGTGTAGGATCAGAGCAGCCCCACCAGGAGCCAAGGGAGAATCCCCCGACAAGGGAGAATTCTCCGGCAAGGGAGGGCTTCCCGGTAAGGGAGAAGTCTCCGACAAGGGAGAGCGCCAGCGGCCCCCCAACGGTGGAGACCACGACTGCAGACCCCAGCACAGGTACTCCTCTTGCTTCAAAACTTCCCTTGGGTTTTTCTTCTCTTGATCTTCTTGGGTTTTCGCTTGACTCTTCTCCCCTTTCCGACTGTCAGACCCATCTGCTACAGAGCCGATGGAGACCGAGGTTGCTGCCGAAGAAGCGGCCGGTGCTGGCGATCCCGCCGGTGCAGAGGCCGCCAAGGCTGCCGCCGCAGCAACTGGCGAGGGGTCCGGCGATCGCACTGACAGCCCTGAGGCCGCAGGAGCGCCAGGCGCTACATCGACCGCCGACCCGTCCGCCGCTGCCGTAGCGCCAGGCTCCGAAGAGCCCCAGCCAGGCGTCTACCTGAAGGCCGGCGAAGGCGTCTTCATCAACCTCCCCTGGGCGTCAAGCTCCAGGGCGCCGGTCGAGGGGGAGATCTTCGACGGGGAGGTGCTCGCCTCCGCGGGGCTGACGCTGGTTGACGCGCCAAGCAGCAGCAGCAACGAGCCCGAAGAAGAGCGGCTGCTGCAGAAGTTGATGTCGCTCTACCGCGCGCGGCAAGCCAAGCTGGACTCCCGCGAGGCGCTTGTCGCGAAGGCGGGAGTAGACATCGAGAAGCGCGCGGAGGAGCTCCGGGGCTTCCACCAGGAAGCTCCTCGGTCCTTGGCAGAGGAGCGGGAGCAACTCGACGAAGCGCAGAAGGCCTTCCTCCTCGAGAAGGACGAAGTCAAAGAGCAACAGCGACTTGCCGCTGTGAAGCTATCCGCGGAAGAGGGCGAGCTGGCGCAGCGAAAGGTCAATTTTGACGCCCACGAGGAGGAGCTTGCCGCGCGCGAGGAAAAACTCGGCGGAGCCCTCAAGCAAGCAGAGGCCGCTGCCGCCGCCGCCGAGGCCGCCAAGGAGTTGGAGACGAAGGTGGCGCAGCTGGAGGTCGATCTCGCCGAGAAGGGCAAAGAGCTCAGCGCCGCTAAGGACTCCAATGCAGATCTTGAGTCGAAGTTGACCGCTTTGACCAAGATGCTGGACGGCGCCAAGAAGCAGGAGGCGGCCTTGAAGGAGGAGATCAAGGCCGACAAGGCGCTGCTGGAAAGTGTCGCCGCCACCCAAAACGCTTTCCGGGAGACTGTGGAGCACTGGACGGAGAGTCTTGTGAATGCTGCCACAGACATTGACAGGGAGTTGGCGTAGCTGGGGATGGAGGATCTCGGGTACCCCTCCGACGAGAACCTCCAACCCAGTGCCAAGCTCGTCTTATTCTTCAAGGGCGTGGCGACGGCCCTCCAGCGACTCCGGGAGGGGATCCCAAAGCAGCTGGCTGACGAGTCGCGCAAGATCTGCGCGGGAGCTCTTCAGAAAGTGTTGGTAAAGGTGGCCTTCCGCAATCCGGGCCTCAACCTCACTAACGTCCTCAAGACCCTGCCGCCGGATGCATATCTGGAGGCGCTCAAGGCCCTTGTCGCACCCATTGTGGACAAGGTGAGCGGGATCAAGAGGATCGAGGGCGATCGCGTAGATTAGGCCACCCGTTTCTTCTTTTCTTGTCGCTGTTTGCCATGTTATAAAAACAATCTGTTAGAGCTGCGACAAGCTATCTTTGTAATATAACTTTATTCTGGGTAGTGATTGCAATGTTATTCCCTTTACTTGATTCCTCCCTTTGTATGTCTTTTTACCCCACGCTTTTAGGGAACTTGCCGGTGCAGGCACCTGAGCCGCGAGCGCTGAGTGCGGGACGTCAGCAGCCTGCTGGCGGTGCCGCTACCGACAAGAAACCTTGTCGCAACTAGTTGCAGCTCACTTAAGTTGTTGAGCGGACTCGAAACAAAGTAAGGGCGCAACTAGCTACGAGTTGGTTCCTCCGCGCACAGGTTTTCCATACAAAGTGCGGTCGTTCAAGGGAGATAACTTAAAAATTTTAAAAATCTGATTGCTCAAACTTTGGCAACTTAGCTTTTCTGTTGTTTGCTTCCTGGCAAGGCGAAACTTTCTTGAACGACGCCTGGTCCATACCATTATCTTCTCCTTTCCCCCCGGCAAACTTGTGGGCGAGGGAACCTTTCTTTCCTTGGAAAAAAGAAAGAAAAGAAAATAAAGATATGGAGCCTTGCGGCTCGTTATTGCTTACCGGGGAGTAGGTGCTGCACAAAGTGTCAGATCAAATATGCAAAAAATAGAATGCATGAAAATGACAAAATGTGCGGAGCACATGAGCTTTACTTATGCACGGGGTCTGCGCCCGGCTTTGTACAAAGGATTACATGCAACAGCGGCAAGACTTGTACAAAAGGTGGTTGCCGGAACAGGTTCCGGCAACTGCGCCTTACGGGTAAAACTTACGAAGATGCTTAATATTCCAGGAGTTGCTCACCGGAATGGCGTCTTCGGTCTCAAGGCGGACAGCGCCAGGCCTAGTGACTCGTTTCACCCGGTAAGGGCCTTCCCACTTCGGCGTCAACTTGTTGGAATTCTTGGCGGACTGGACATGCCGAAGAACAAGGTCGCCTTCTTCGAGACTTCTGGCGTTAACTTTGCGGCTATGGTAGCGGCGCAAAGCTTGCTGGTAGCGAGCAGCTTGCACAGCAGCCTGAAGACGGTCTTCCTCAAGGAGCAGCGCGTCATCTTGTCGCAGCTGCTCTTGCTCAAGCTCATCATAAGCGAGCACTCGAGGTGACCCGTATACGAGTTCCGTGGGGAGAACCGCCTCCGCTCCATAGACTAGAGCGAAAGGTGTCTGTCCAGTGGCTCGATTTGGCGTCGTTCTGATCGACCAAAGAACCACCGGCAGCTCCTCGATCCAGTTTTTCCCGCACTTGTGCAGCCTGTCGAAAGTCCTGGTCTTGAGCCCGCGCAGCACTTCAGCATTTGCCCTCTCCGCTTGATCGTTGCTTCTCGGGTGAGCAACAGAAGCGAAGCAGACCTTGGCGCCAAGATCTTGGACGTATTGCATGAAGGTGCGGCTCGTGAATTGCGTACCGTTGTCGGTGATTATCCTGTTAGGGATCCCGAAGCGGCAAACAATCGACCTGAAGAACTTGACTGCTGACTGTGCTGTCACCTTCCTCACTGGCTCCACTTCCGGCCACTTTGTGAACTTGTCGATTGCTACCTACAAGTACTCAAAGCCCCCGACTGCTCGGGGAAAGGGGCCGAGGATGTCGAGCCCCCAGACCGAAAATGGCCAGGATAAAGGGGTCGTCTGGAGAGTTTGAGCTAGTTGGTGTATCTGCTTGGAATGGAACTGGCACGCTTCACACTTGGTTACTTGTGCAGTTGCATCCTGGAGGGTCGTCGGCCAAAAGAAACCTTGCCGGAACGCTTTGCCGACAAGTGCTCTTGCGCCAATGTGGTGACCACATATGCCTCCATGTATCTCTGCCAACAGCTTTTGTCCGTCTTCCCGGTGAATACACTTCAATTTCACACCATTGAGTCTTCTTCTGTACAGTGTCTTGTCGACAAACTGGTACATACTTGACTGCCGGGCTACTCTTTCCGCTTCTTCTTGCTCTTCAGGAAGTTCTCCTGTCTGAAGGAAACGGACAATCTGCTGTGCCCATGCTGGAGCTTGTGGCTCGACAACAAGGACTAAAGGCAAATCTGCGGCTGCGGGAACGTCCGCTTCTACAGCGAGAACCTACGGCTCTGCCGGAGCTTGACGATCCCCGGCAAGCTTGCCGGAGCAAAACTTGTCGGGAGCTTCTGCTTCAACGGAACAAACCCTAGGGCTTATCGGAGCATATTGCTCCTCAGCACTCTTGGTGTTGATCTCAGCTGTTGCGGGAACATCCGCTTCTACGGCGAGAACCTGCGGCTCTGCCGGAGATTGACGTTCCCCGACAAGCTTGCCGAAGCAAAACTTATCGGGAGCTTCTGCTTCAATGG
Organism: Triticum dicoccoides; assembly: GCF_002162155.2. Classification (NCBI taxonomy): domain Eukaryota; kingdom Viridiplantae; phylum Streptophyta; class Magnoliopsida; order Poales; family Poaceae; genus Triticum; species Triticum dicoccoides. Next base: position 225,923,089 of record NC_041390.1, read on the forward strand.
AACAAACCCTAGGGCTTGCCGGAGCAGACTGCTCCTCAGCGCTCTTGGCGTTGATCTTGGGGACCTTCTTGGCGGCGGCTTCGGGAAGCTCTGCCGGAAAATAGTCACCAGAAATCAACTTCCTCTTCTTGCTCTGTCCAGTTGATGGCGCTACGGACGGTTGAGTCAGCTTGAGCACAAAGATCCGTGGTTCCACAGGTAACTTAAGTGCTGCGCACTTTGACAGGCCATCGTCAATGGCGTTCTGAGCTCTTGGAACATGCTCCATTTGTAGGCCGTCAAAGTGCTCTTCTAGCTTTCTCACTTCGTCGACGTAGGCTTCCATCAACGGACTCTGATAGCTCTTCTTTACTTGGCGGACGACAAGCTGTGAGTCACCCCTGACAATGAGCTTCTTGATCCCAAGGTCTGCCGCAATCCTGAGACCGGCAAGCAAGCCTTCATACTCTGCAGTATTGTTTGTTGCTTGCTCCTTGGGAAAGTGCATCTGGACTACGTACTTGAGGTGCTCTCCGGTGGGTGCGACAAGCAGCACGCCAGCGCCGGCGCCTTGCAGCGAAAAGGCACCATCAAAGTACATCAGCCACTCTTTGCTTGCTTCCTTGACGGGGATGCTCGTTTCTGGAATTTCTTCATCTGGTGTTGGCGTCCATTCTGCTATGAATTCTGCCAATGCTCTGCTCTGGATAGTTGAAGTACTCTCAAACTTGAGGCCAAAGCTTGACAGTTCCAGTGCCCACTCAACAATCCTGCCTGTCGCTTCTGGATTCTGTAGTATCCTCTTCAGCGGAAAGCGAGTGACAACTGTGATCTCATGTGCTTGGAAGTAATGGCGCAGCTTTCTCGAGGGCATGAGAAGGCCGAAAAGCAATTTCTGCACACCAGAGTACCTTGACCTAGCCCCCTGCAGAAGGGAACTGACAAAGTAAACTGGGCGCTGCACCATTCTCTTCTGTGTCTCCTCGTGCATCTGCGCAGATCCATCTTTGTCGGGACCAGAGTTTGCCGGGGAAGCCCCTTGCTTGTCGCTGGATGCGCTTGCCGTGGTTGCTGGCTCATCATCTGCCTCCCTCTCTGCTACTAACGCAGCACTAACCACTTGATTGGTTGCCGCTATGTACAGCAGCAACTTCTCTTGTGGCGTAGGTGCGACAAGTATTGGAGGGGAGGACAGGTATCTCTTTAAGTCTTGCAGCGCAGCCTCCGCTTCCGGAGTCCATTTCATTGGACCTGCCTTTTTCAATAATTTGAAAAATGGCAGGGCGCGCTCAGCAGACCTAGAGATAAACCTGCTGAGAGCAGCCACACAACCGGCAAGTCTTTGTACATCCTTGACACGCTTTGGTGCTTCAATCTGCTCAATGGCTTTGATCTTGTCGGGATTGGCTTCAATTCCCCGCTGAGACACGAAGAACCCGAGAAGCTTGCCGGAGGGTACTCCAAACACACACTTCTCGGGGTTGAGCTTGAGGCTGATCTTGCGTAGATTTGCAAAGGTCTCGTCTAAATCTTGAATCAGGGTTGCCTTGTCCTTGCTCTTGACCACTATATCATCCATGTAGGCTTCCACATTTCTGTGTATTTGTGGCTCGAGAGCGACATGGACTACTCTTGCAAATGTTGAACCAGCATTTTTTAAACCAAAAGGCATCCGTACGAAACAGTACATGCCACATAGAGTAATAAATGCGGTCTTCTCCTCATCCTCTTCTGCCATGAAGATCTGATGGTATCCTGAGTATGCGTCAAGAAATGAAAGCAAATCACATCCGGCTGTGGAGTCAACAATCTGGTCAATGCGCGGCAAAGGAAATGGGTCTTTGGGACAAGCTTTGTTAACATCGGTAAAATTGATACAAAGTCTCCATTTCCTGTTCGCCTTGCGCACGACTACAGGATTGGCCAACCACGTAGGATGGAGCACTCCTCTGACAAGGCCTGCTGCTTCCAACTTCTTGATCTCTTCTGCAATAAATTCTTGGCGCTCCACTGCTTGCTTCCTGACCTTCTGCTTGACGGGCCGCGCATGAGGACAAACGGCAAGGTGGTGCTCAATTACTTTCCTGGGAACACCGGGGATGTCAAACGGTTGCCATGCAAACACGTCGACATTCGCCTGCAGGAAAGCAATGAGCGCGCTTTCCTATTTAGGGTCGAGAGTGGCACTGACGGTGAAGGTACCACCGGTGCCGTCCTCCTTGGCGGACACCTTCTTCGTCTCTGGCGGAGCTGCCATTGTCTTCTTACACTTGCCGGTGGAGCTCGATGGTGCGTCCTCGACGGCAGTGCAGCACTTCGAAGAGGTGCGCTTGCCGGAGTGGGCATCAGAACTCTTGCCGGACTTGGTCTTCTTCTTCCCCTCGGGAGCTCTAGCGGCAAGTGACTTGCGGTCTGTTGCGGCTGTGGCTTCCCGGTAGATCTTGTCGGCGCAGATAAGAGCATCCTTCTTGTCGCCAGGGACAGAGATGACGCTTATCGGGCCTGGCATCTTCAGCATTTTGTACGCGTAGTGAGAGGCTGCCATGAACTTGGCGAGTGCTGGACGGCCAAGTATCCCATTGTAAGGCAATGGAATATCGGCAACGTCAAAAGTGACCCTCTCAGTCCTGAAGTTCAGCTCGCTGCCAAATGTTACTGGAAACGTGACCTTCCCCTTCGGCTTGCTCCTTCCCGGGTTAATTCCTTGGAATGTGCCGGTCTCTTCAAGCTCGCTGTCAGGGATCTGGAGTTTCTGGAGTACAGCGGAGGAGATCAGGTTCAAGCCGGCCCCGCCGTCAACTAACATCTTAGTGACCTTGAGGTTGCGGATAGTTGGTGAAACCAACATCGGCAAGCACCCGACCGCAGTTGTGCGGTCAGGGTGGTCCTCAATATCAAAGATGATAGGCGTGCTGGACCATTTCAGAAGCTTGCCTGACTCGACAGGTGGCTCTGCTGCATTGACTTCCCGCACCCACTGCTTGAGTTGGCGGTGCGAAGTATGCAGAGAAGCACCGCCGTCAACACACAAGACCTCTGTGGCTTTCTGGAACTCCTGTTCGCTGGTCTCAACATCATCCATCTCTTCGTCGTCGTCGTCGTCGTCTTCATCCTTGTCGCGGCCGCGGGGAGGTCTGTCTCCTTGCCGCTGCTTGGCCTTGCCGCGGCGTCCTCCCCGGCCGGCGCGCTTCTTGCCAGATTCTCCAACGCCTCCTTGGGCCCTCTCCTTGTCTCGTCGCTCGTACTCAGCCTTTTGTTGCTGGACAAGCTGCTCGACCTTCTTGCAGCTCTGGAGGTCGTGACCCTTGGTGCGGTGAATCTTGCAGTACTGCTTGTCGGTGCCGTCCTGCTTGTTGGCGACCGCCACAGCCTGGCAGTTGGTGCATGCGGCAATCTCCTTGCCGGAGCTACCAACTTTGGCTTTCTGGGCGCCACCTTCTTTGCCGGACTGCTCAACGACTAGCACATCTTTGCCTTTCTTCTTCCTGTTCCGCCGCCGGTTTTTCTTTGCCGGGGCAGCATCCTCACTGTCAGATCCTCCTGCTCCTATATTCTCTCCGGGGAGTTTCCTCCCTTCTTCAGCACGTGCACACTTGTCGGCCAGGGCATACAGCTCACTGATGTCTCTGATCTTGCACATCGCCATCTCCTCCCGCATCCTGCGGTTACGCACGTTCTAATGGAACGCGCTGATGACTGCGGCAGGGTGGACATCTGGGATGTTGTGCTGTACACGGCTGAATCTCTGAATATACTTGCACAGGGGTTCTCCTTCCTTCTAGGCGAGCAGATGAAGGTCACTCTCTTGGCCATGAGGTTTGTGGCCGCCTGTAAAGGCGCCGACAAACTGATGGCACAGGTCTGCCCAGGAGGATATGGAGTTGTCCGGCAAGTGCATGAGCCAGGACCTGACGTTGGGTTTGAGCACCAGCGGGAAGTAGTTGGCAAGGATCTTGTCGTCCCGTCCCCCGGCAGCATGCACCGCAATGGTGTAGATGCTGAGGAACTCCGACGGATGCGACTTGCCGTCGTACTTCTCCGGTACGTCTAGCTTGAAATTCTTCATGCTGGGCCACTGGACTTGCCGCAGCTCACGGGTGAACGCAGGGCAACCTACCGCGTACGGCAAGTCGCCTGGTTCCCCTGGTGCATGCATGTCGACAGAGGGCCCAGCGCGCTGGTCTGACTGACGTCGCGCTTCTCTTCGGCGCTCGATGCGAGTACGAGCGTCTTCTTGCTATCGTTCGTGAAGAACTTGGCGCTGATCGCGGCGAGCTCGCAGATCTGATGACGCGGTGGAGTCGCTGTCGAGGTGGATCCGGCGAGTCAGCGATCTTGGCCTTCGGGGCGAAGAGTGCACAGTGGTTGCACCCCCACCGGTCTTGTCGCCACCAGCTTGTGCCTGGCTGACTTGCCGCGGCTGTGATGTGCTCGGCTGCCGTTGAGTGTCGCCGTTGGCGAAGCCGATGAGACTCTGGATGGTGGCCCTCCAGTCGTCGATCTTGTCTGCTGTTGCAGGGTAGTCTAGGAGCAGTTGTGCTCGCGCCAAGGCTTCTGCTGCAGCGGCGGGTGGTGGTGGCGAACGGTGCGAGGAGCGGGATATGCTCGGACTTCTAACTATGTTAGAAGGAGCAGTATCCCGTCCAGGCGACCGCGCCTCGCTCGTGCCAGCATGTTGGTGTGCATGCTGGTCTGGAGCACTCCGAGACCCACCAGCTTGATCTTGGTCCAGCAAACGCATGGTACTATGAGCACCGTGACGCTGCCGGTCCCGCGCCTCATGAGGTGGGCGCAGTGCATGTACGGACGCCGAGGTCTTGGAGTGCGCCCGGTCGTTGTGGGAGCCGGCTACGCCGCCGATGGGCAGCGCAGCCTTGTCCTTGGACCTAGCAGCACCGTGAGCTCCCTCGTCGACGCCCGTTCTTCCGCCGGCGTCCGCCCCATCAGCCGTTTGCTCCGGTGGTAGCGGGGCGGACGGAGCAGCCGCTTCCGAAGCCTTCTTCTTCGGCGGCATGTTGATGAAGATGATGAAGATCTAGCCCGCGTGAACGCCGGATCTGGTTCACACAACTTCGACGCCCCTACCTAGCGCGCCAAAGATGCCGGGGGACTGATCCACGGGCACCTATGGGACCGGCAGGCCGAGTCCCTTTCGGTTCAGTGGGGGCGGAGGTCGTGCAAAGAGCGGATCGAGGCGAAACACACGGGCAGTTACCCAGGTTCGGGCCGCACGGATGCGTAAAACCCTACTCCTGCTTTGTGGTTTGTATTAATTTCTTGCTCGGGAGCGTGAAGTGCTACAGTACACTTCAGCAGCTAACGAGACCGAGCGTGAGTGTTCGAACCCCCCGTCTATGTTGCGCATGGGCCGCCTTTTATATGCTCAAGGGGTCACCGACAGGTGGCAACATAGACAAGGGCAAAAAGGGAAAGGTGCTGCGGTAGGCACAGCTACCTGCTACAGTGTATCATACCTAACCCTGACGGCAGGGGACAAGGGCCTTAAATGCCCGTCTGCGTCGCCTAAACAGTGCAAAAGGGACCGTCAGGGACGCCACCGCTCGCCACGATGGCAATCTTGTCAGCGCCGCTTGCCACTGCTCACCACTGGCTGCACAGCCTCCTGCCACGTATGCCGGGAAGGGTCCCAGAGCGACACGTTGGTGGATGCGCTGGAGCGTGGACACAGAGTGGTGGCTTGCCGCGGCAAATGCCTTGCCGCGGTCGTTGTCTTGTCGCGTCTGGGAGCTTGTCGTTCACCGGGCCTTGCCGGGACGCGTGGCGCGCCGCGGCAAGTTCCTTGAGATGCCTTGGGTGGCCTTCCCGGCAAGCTCCTCTTGCCGGGGTCTTGAGGTGCCTTAGTTGGCCTTCCCGGCAAGCTCCTCTTGCCGGGGTCTTGTCTCCTTGAATGGCTCCAGGGGAACCACGGAGGACCTTGGCGGTCACCCGGCAAGCCTTGCCGCGGGATGCTGCGACTGCCCGTGCACAAGTTCGGGATACTAGGGTACCCCTACTCTAGTACACCGACATCCTGGATTGCTCCGAATGGTTGAAAAGAATTCTCACAATCGAAAACAATTATGAGAGGATGGCATCAAGCTAGAACCATGAATCTTGAAGAGAATAGAGCAAGATTCAAGAGAAACTCTTCTTCGGTCTTCACAAACCCGAGAATGACGATGAGAAACACCACCATAAATTGTTGAGACACTCCGGAATGAATAATAGAAAGGTTGAACCAACGATGAAAAGAATTTGAAAGATCTTGGAGAAAGACATATGCCTGATGACAACTCATTCTTACATCAAACTTGGAAAAGAATTTGAGAGTAACTCCGGCAAAATAGAAGAGTCAGGTAAGATCCCAGGAAAAGACCTATGGGTTAGAGCCCACTCAAGAGAAACACCGTTGAAATGATTACTGAGGAAGAGATAAAGCACCGGTTGATTTAAATGGCTTGAACAAGATATCCACATGGAAATAACTTGAACGGATTGAGAATGGAAAACGTGAATCTTCTGAGAGATCTTCAGCACTCCAGAACAAATGAATAGTGAGAAGTGAATGATTAAGAGGTGCACCGACATGAGAAAGCATTTGAACCGAGGAAAGGATATGATCAACAAAGCTTGAATTGAATCCACCGGAGAAGAAAAGAGAACAAAGAATGATGAACTTGAAGCTCTGTTAGTATCTTACTGAGAATCACCGGATAAGAACATTGACGGAAAAGAATGGAGAGACTTCCCATCAATAAAAATGATACTTGATTAGGAAATCTGAGTCCTTGAAGAAAAAGAAAGGGTGGGAGGGCGGGAAAACAAAGGCAACTTGGGGACGGATGAAACGAACAACGTTGGGAAAACTAAGAGGTGATCTTGCGAATGTTGAAATGATCGGATCCACTTGAAGAGAATTAAACCGGTTGGAAATAGAATTGAGATGACAATCTCGATAAATAAGAAGGGTTAGTATTCACATAGAAGTATGAGAACACACCACTTAGGAAAGGTATGGAATCAACATTTGACATTGAAGCAACTCGAATACCACAACTCAAAACAAAACAAAGGATTTGGCTTGCAAAATAAGCCGGAAACAAACATATGATAGACCCCTTATCGTATCATGTGTCTATTGGAAAGATATCCTACGAGATACTTGAATTCCCACTTATAAACTCTCAAAACTTTCTGGTTATGCAATCAGGTGTTGGGGATATGATACGTCTCCAACGTATCTATAATTTTTGATTGCTCCATGCTATGTTATCTACTGTTTTGGGCAATATTAGGCTTTATTATCCACTTTTATATTATTTTTGGGACTAACCTATTAACCGGAGGCCCAACCCAGAATTGCTGTTTTTTTTTGCCTATTTCAGTGTTTCGAAGAAAAGGAATATCAAACGGAGTCAAAACGGAAAGAAATCAACTGGAGAAGTTATTTTTGGAAGGAAAGCTACCGGATGGACTTGGACCCCACGTCAGGAGCCAAGGGAGGTGCTTACGAGGGTGGGGGGCGTCCCCCCTAGGGCGCGCCCCCTGCCTCGTAGGGCTCCCGAAGCTCCACCGACGTACTTCCTGCACCCATATATACTCACGTACCCTAAAACTTCCAGAACAGACAATAGATCGGGAGTTCCACCGCCAGAAGCCTCCGTAGCCATGAAAACCAATCTACACCCGTTCTGGCACCCTGCCGGAGGGGGAATCCTTCTCCGGTGGCCATCTTCATCATCCCGGTGCTCTCCATCACGAGGAGGGAGTAGTTCTCCCTCGGGGTTGAGGGTATGTACCAGTAGCTATGTGTTTGATCTCTCTCTCTCTCTCTCGTGTTCTTGAGGTGATACGATCTTGATGTATCACAAGCTTTGCTATTATAGTTGGATCTTATGATGTTTTCTCCCCCTCTACTCTCTTGTAATGAATTGAGTTTTCCCTTTGAAGTTATCTTATCGGATTGAGTCTTTAAAGATTTGAGAGCACTTGATGTATGTCTTGCCGTGCGTATCTGTGGTGACAATGGGATATCACGTGATTCACTTGATGTATGTTTTGGTGATCAACTTGCGGGTTCCGCCCATGAACCTATGCATAGGGGTTGGCACACGTTTTCGTCGTGATTCTCCGGTAGAAACTTTGGGGCACTCTTTGAGGTCCTTTGTGTTGGTTGAATAGATGAATCTGAGATTGTGTGATGCAGATTGTATAATCATACCCACGGATACTTGAGGTGACATTGGAGTATCTAGGTGACATTAGGGTTTTGGTTGACTTGTGTCTTAAGGTGTTATTCTAGTATGAACTCTAGGGCTGTTTTAGGAATAGCCCAACGGATTGATTGGAAAGAATAACTTTGAGGTGGTTTCGTACCCTACAATAATCTCTTCGTTCGTTCTCCGCTATTAGTGACTTTGGAGTGACTCTTTGTTGCATGTTGATGGATAGTTATGTGATCCAATTATGATATTATTGTTGAGGGAATTTACACTAGTGAAAGTATGAACCCTAGGCCTTATTTCCTATCACTGCAATATCGTTTACGCTCACTTTTATCATTAGTTACCTTGCTGTTTTTATAATTTCAGATTACAAATACCATTGTATTGGGTGTGGTTGGGACACAAGAGACTCTCTGTTATTTGGTTGCAGGGTTGCTTGAGAGAGACCATCTTCATCCTACGCCTCCCACGGATTGATAAACCATAGGTCATCCACTTGAGGGAAATTTTCTACTGCCCTACAAACCTCTGCACTTGGAGGCCCAACAACATCTACAAGAAGAAGGTTGTGTAGTAGACATCAAGCTCTTTTCTGGCGCCGTTGCCGGGGAGGTGAATGCTTGAAGTTATATCTTTAGATCTTGCAATCGAGTCTTTTAGTTTCTTATTTTATCACTAGTTTAGTTTATAAAAGAAAACTACCAAAAAAATGGAATTAAGGGTACCTCATATGCTTCATCTGTTTAATATCTATCATGAAAATAAGGATTCCGATAATTGTGCTCAAGTGCTAGAAGAAGAATGCATTAGAATGTTTGGCACTAAATATTTGAATGATGAGCATGATTGCAATGTTGTTAGTATGAATTCCTTGAATATCTATGATGCTAATGATATGCAAAGCCACAAGCTTGGGGAAGCTATGTTTGATGAAGATGATATTTTTTGCCCCCCAAGTTTTGATGAGAAAATTTATTATGATGAAAGCATGCCTCCTATCTATGATGATTATTGTGATGACACATATGCTTTAAAGAATAATGATAACAATGAAACTTGTCATCTTGATTTCAATTTTCAATCCCATGATAGTTACCTTGTTCAGTTTGCTCCCACTATTATTCATCAGAAGAATTTTGCTTATGTGGAGAGTAGTAAAATTTCTATGCAAGTAGATCATGAAAAGAATGCTTTAGGTGCTGGTTATATTGTTGAATTCATTCATGATTCTACTGAAAATTATTATGAGGGAGGAACATATGCTTGTAGGAATTGCAATAATATCAAGTTTCCTCTGTATGTGCTTAAAATTTTGAAGTTATGCTTGTTTTGCTCTCCTATGCTAGTTCATTATTGTTCCCATAAATTGTTTGCTCACAAAATCTCTATGCATAGGAACTGGGTTAGACTTAAATGTTCTAGTAATATTCTTCATGATGCTCTCTTTATGCTACAATTCTTATCTTTTATGTGAGCATCATTAAAATCATCATGCCTAGCTAGGGGCGTTAAACGATATCGCTTGTTGGGAGGCAACCCAATTTTATTTTTGTTCCTGTTTAGTAATAAATAATTCATCTAGCCTCTTTTTGGATGTGGTTTTGTGATCTTAATTAGTGTTTGTTTCAAGTAGAACCGTTGAGAAGACTTGGGGAAAGTCTTTTTGATCTTGTTGTAAAATAGAAACTTTAACGCTCACGAGAATTGCTGCCATTTTTATTTGAAGAGTGATATTTAGTTAATTATTTTTGAAGATGATTAATAGATAAATTCCTTAGGTCCAGCAATTTATTTGAGAATTTTATGAGTTCCAGAAGTATACGTTTGATTCAGATTATTACAGACTGTTCTGTTTTTGACAGATTCTGTTTTTCATGTGTTGTTTACTTATTTTGATGAATCTATGGATAGTAAAAGAGTTTATAAACCATAGAGAAGTTGTAATACAGTAGGTTTAACACCAATATAAATAAATAATGAGTTCATTACAGTACCTTGAAGTGGTGATTTACTTTCTTATACTAACGGAGCTTACGAGTTTTCTGTTAAGTTTTGTGTTGTGAAGTTTTCAAGTTTTGGGTAAAGATTCGATGGACTATGGAATAAGGAGTGGCAAGAGCCTAAGCTTGGGGATTCCCAAGGCACCCCAAGGTAATATTCAAGGACAACCAAAAGGCTAAGCTTGGGGATGCCCCGGAAGGCATCCCATCTTTCGTCTTCGTTCATCGGTAACTTTACTTGGAGCTATATTTTTATTCACCACATGATATGTGTTTTGCTTGGAGCGTCAAATTATTTTGTTAACATTTGCTTGCTATTATTTATAACAATGCTTTGCATCTTTTATTTCAATAAATGGCATTGATAGCCTTTACTATGCCTATTTTACAAGTCTTCATGTTGCTGTTTGAAAACAGAAAGTTTACCGCTGTTGCAATAATTCCCTAGAAAAGTCAGAATGTGATAAAATATTGAAACCTTTTGCATATTAAGCTCTGATAAATTTACTAAAGTGGGAATTTTCTTTCATAATGTTTGGAGTTAGGGAAGTATGGATGTTGCTGCATTCTTTATAGACTGTCCTGTTTAGGAAGATTGCTGTTATGTTTGCATTGTTTGCATATGTTTGCTTCTTTAATGATTCTATTTGAGGATAGGACTATTAAATATGCAGAGGCGTTTAGTATGATATGTTGAATAATAATTTTAGTGATTTGCTACAGTAGAGTATGATAAGGTTTTTGCAATGGTTTATACTAACTTATCTCACTAGTCCTTGTTGAGTTTTGTGTGGATGAAGCTTTTGAGATTTAGGGAGACCGTGATATGAGAGGAATTAAGGAGACACAAAATCTCAAGCTTGGGGATGCCCAAGGCATCCCAAGATAATATTCCAAGAAGTCTCAAGCATCTAAGCTTGGGGATGCCCCGGTTGGCATCCCACCTTTCTTCTTCAACAACTATCGGTTAGTTTCGGTTGATCCTAAGTTTTTGCTTCTTCACATGATGTTTGCCATTCTTAGAATGTCATTTTATTTTGCTTTTTCTGTTTGAATAAAATACCAAGATCTGAAATTCTTAAATGTTAGAGAGTCTTCACATAGTTGCATAATTATTCAACTACTCATTGATCTTCACTTATATCTTTCGGAGTAGTTTGTCATTTGCTCTAGTGCTTCACTTATATATTTTAGAGCATGGTGGTAGTTTTATTTTGAAGAAATAGATGAACTCTCACGCTTCACTTAGATTATTTTGAGAGTCTTAATAGCATGGAAATTTGCTTAAAATCCTAACATGCTAGGCATCCAAGAATAGTAAAAACTTTCATATAGAGTATTGAATACTAAGAGAAGTTTGATGCTTGATGATTGTTTTGAGACATGGAGGTAATAATATCAAAGTCGTGCTAGTTGAGTAGTTGCGAATTTGAGAAGTGCTTGTGTTGAAGTTTGCAAGTCCCGTAGCATGCACATATGGTAAACGTTATGCAACAAATTTGAAACATGAGGTGTTATTTGATTGTCTTCCTTATGAGTGGCGGTCGGGGACGAGCGATGGTCTTTTCCTACCAATCTATCCCCCTAGGAGTATGCGCGTAGTGCCGAGGTTTTTGATGACTTGTAGATTTTTGCAATAAGTATGTGAGTTCTTTATGACTAATGTTGAGTCCATGGATTATACGCACTCTCACCCTTCCATCCTTGCTAGCCTCTTCGGTACCGTGCATCGCCCTTTCTCACATTGAGAGTTGGCGCAAACTTCGCCGGTGCATCCAAACCCCGTGATATGATACGCTCTTTCACACATAAACCTCCTTATATCTTCCTCAAAACAGCCACCATACCTACCTATTATGGCATTTCCATAGCCATTCCGAGATATATTGCCATGCAACTTTCCACCATTCAGTTTATCATGACACATTCATCATTGTCATATTGCTTAGCATGATCATGTAGTTGACATAGTATTTGTGGCAAAGCCACCATTCATAATTCTTTCATACATGTCACTCTTTAGTCATTGCATATCCGGGTACACCGTCGGAGGCATTCATATAGAGTCATCTTTGTTCTAGTATCAAGTTGTAATCATTGAGTTGTAAATAAATAGAAGTGTGATGATCATAATTATTAGAGCATTGTCCCAAGTGAGGAATAAAAGAAGAGAAAGGCCATAAAAAAGAGAAGGCCCAAAAAAAGGGAGAAAGGCCATAAAAAAGAGAAGGCCCCAAAAAAAGAGAGAAGGGACAATGCTACTATCCTTTTACCACACTTGTGCTTCAAAGTAGCACCATGATCTTCATAGTAGAGAGTCTCTTGTTTTGTCACTTTCATATAGTAGTGGGGATTTTTCATTATAGAACTTGGCTTGTATATTCCAACAATGGGCCTCCTCAAGTGCCCTAGGTCTTCGTGAGCAAGCAAGATGGATGCACACCCACTTAGTTTCTTTTGTTGAGCTTTCATACATTTATAGCTCTAGTGCATCCATTGCATGGCAATCCCTACTCCTTGCATTAACATCAATCGGTGGGCATATCCATAGCCCATTGATTAGCCTTGTTGATGTGAGACTTTGTCCTTTTTGTCTTCTCCACATAACCCCCATCATTATTCTATTCCACCCAAAGTGCTATGTCCATGGCTCGCGCTCATGTATTGCGTGAAAGTTTATAGGTTTGAGATTACTAAAGTATGAAACAATTGCTTGGCTTGTCATCGGGGTTGTGCATGATGAGAGCATTCTTGTGTGACGAAAATGAAACATGACTAAACTATATGATTTTGTAGGGATGAACTTTCTTTGGCCATGTTATTTTGAGAAGACATAATTGCTTAGTTAGTATGCTTGAAGTATTATCATTTTTATGTCAATATGAACTTTTGTCTTGAATCTTTCGGATCTGAATATTCATACTACAATTAAGAAGAATTACATTGAAATTATGCCAAGTAGCACTCCGCATCAAAAATTCTGTTTTTATCATTTACCTACTCGAGGACGAGCAGGAATTAAGCTTGGGGATGCTTGATACGTCTCCAACGTATCTATAATTTTTGATTGCTCCATGCTATGTTATCTACTGTTTTGGGCAATATTGGGATTTATTATCCACTTTTATATTATTTTTGGGACTAACCTATTAACCGGAGGCCCAGCCTAGAATTGCTGTTTTCTTGCCTATTTCAGTGTTTCGAAGAAAAGGAATATCAAAGGAGTCGAAACGGAACGAAATCAACTGGAGAAGTTGTTTTTGGAAGGAAAGCTACCGGATGGACTTGGACCCCACGTCAGGAGCCAAGGGAGGTGCTCACGAGGGTGGGGGCGCCCCCCCTAGGGCGCGCCCCCCTGCCTCGTGGGGCCCCCAAAGCTCCACCGACGTACTTCCTGCACCCATATATACTCACGTACCCTAAAACTTCCAGAACAGACAATAGGCCGGGAGTTCCGCCGCCAGAAGCCTCCGTAGCCACCGAAAACAAATCTAGACCCGTTCCAGCACCCTGCCGGAGGGGGAATCCTTCTCCGGTGGCCATCTTCATCATCCCGGTGCTCTCCATGACAAGGAGGGAGTAGTTATCCCTCGAGGTTGAGGGTATGTACCAATAGCTATGTGTTTGATCTCTCTCTCTCTCTCTCTCTCTCTCTCTCTCTCGTGTTCTTCAGGTGATATGATCTTGATGTATCGCGAGTTTTGATATTATGGTTGGATCTGATGATGTTTTCTCCCCCCTCTACTCTCTTGTAATGAATTGAGTTTCCCCTTTGAAGTTATCTTATCGGATTGAGTCTTTAAAGATTTGAGAACACTTGATGTATGTGTTGCCGTGCGTATGTGTGGTGACAATGGGATATCACGTGATTCACTTGATGTATGTTTTGGTGATCAACTTGCGGGTTCCGCCCATGAACCTATGCATAGGGGTTGGCACACGTTTTCGTCGTGATTCTCCGATAGAAACTTTGAGGCACTCTTTGAGGTCCTTTGTGTTGGTTGAATAGATGAATCTGAGATTGTGTGATGCATATCGTATAATCATACCCACGGATACTTGAGGTGACATTGGAGTATCTAGGTGAAATTAGGGTTTTGGTTGATTTGTGTCTTAATGTGTTATTCTAGTACGAACTCTAGGGCTGTTTTAGGAATAGCCCAACGGATTGATTGGAAAGAATAACTTTGAGGTGGTTTCATACCCTACCATAATCTCTTCGTTCGTTCTCCGCTATTAGTGACTTTGGAGTGACTCTTTGTTGCATGTTGAGGGATAGTTATGTGATCCAATTATGATATTATTGTTGATGGAACTTACACTAGTGAAAGTATGAACCCTAGGCCTTATTTCCCATCATTGCAATACCATTTACGCTCACTTTTATCATTAGTTACCTTGCTGTTTTTATAAATTCAGATTACAAAAACCTTTATCTACTATCCGTATACCACTTGTTTCACCATCTCTTCGCCGAACTAGTGCACCTATACAATTTACCATTGTGTTGGGTGTGTTGGGGACACAAGAGACTCTCTGTTATTTGGTTGCAGGGTTGCTTGAGAGAGGCCATCTTCATCCTACGCCTCCCACGGATTGATAAACCTTAGGTCATCCACTTGAGGGAAATTTGCTACTGCCCTACAAACCTCTGCACTTGGAGGCCCAACAACGTCTACAAGAAGAAGGTTGTGTAATAGACATCAAGCTCTTTTCTGGCGCCGTTGCCGGGGAGGTGAGTGCTTGAAGGTATATCTTTAGATCTTGCAATCGAGTCTTTTAGTTTCTTGTTTTATCACTAGTTTAGTTTATAAAAGAAAACTACCAAAAATGGAATTAAGGGTACCTCATATGCTTCATCTTTTTAATATCTATCATGAAAATAAGGATTCCGATAATTGTGCTCAAGTGCTAGAAGAAGAATGCATTAGAATGTTTGGCACTAAATATTTGAATGATGAGCATGATTGCAATGTTGTTAGTATGAATTCCTTGAATATTTATGATGCTAATGATATGCAAAGCCACGAGCTTGGGGAAGCTATGTTTGATGAACATGATATTTTTTGCCCCCCAAGTTTTGATGAGCAAATGTATTATGATGAAAGCATGCCTCCTATCTATGATGATTATTGTGATGACATGTATGCTTTAAAGAATAATGATAACAATGAAACTTCTCATCTTGATTTCAATTTTCAATCCCATGATAGTTACCTTGTTGAGTTTGCTCCCACTATTATTCATGAGAAGAATTTTGCTTATGTGGAGAGTAGTAAAATTTCTATGCAAGTATGAACCCTAGGCCTTATTTCCTATCATTGCAATACCGTTTACACTCACTTTTATCATTAGTTACCTTGCTGTTTTTATAATTTCAGATTACAAAAACCTTTATCTACTATCCATATACCACTTTTTTACCATCTCTTCGCCGAACTAGTGCACCTATACAATTTACCATTGTATTGGGTGTGTTGGGGACACAAGAGACTCTCTGTTATTTGGTTGCAGGGTTGCTTGAGAGAGACCCTCTTCATCCCACGCCTCCCACGGATTGATAAACCTTAGGTCATCCACTTGAGGGAAATTTGCTACTGTCCTACAAACCTCTGCACTTGGAGGCACAACAACATCTACAAGAAGAAGGTTGTGTAGTAGACATCAGGATACAGGGGAAGCATAATATCTCACCCAAACTAACAATTCATACATCTAGTTGTATCCATCCTTCAACACATAACCAAGAAACCTTCGGAAATCGTGTACCTCAACCTTCGAAAAGCATCTGTTATACGAGTTATGGCAATACTCCCGAACTCCCGCCCCAGTACAGGGTGGCATCGAGATTATCTCACCAACAACTACATAAGAGAGATTTTCGATGTCGGCGAAACTCAGGTATTCCAGAACTGCAACAGTAAAATTGTGACGACAACACCTCAGAGCTCCACTCCCCGGGACACTGCCACAACCCTAAATGTCAGGAGGCACCAAGAACAATGTTCTCGTCACACGAATATTGGAACGATCCCAAGATACCCGCGTGATCCTAAAAAAATCATGAAATTTGAGGAGAGAAAAGTCAAAACTTCTACGTCAGGAGGCCTCACCAGAGCGACCAAGGGACCGAGGAGTAAAAAGAATCCTACTCTCCGATATATATAATCCTAAGACTCAAAACATTTTGTTCTAGACTCAACAACGTCAGCGATTCGATCAAGCAGGGGGCTCCTAAGTCGGGGATGGCTCTGATACCAACTTGTAACACCCACAATGCGGGTATATCTCCCACGTGTCGGGGCACGACTTAGAGGCATAGCCGCATGGTAGTTTTGTCGCAAGAGGGGTAATCTTCACACAATCCCATGTACTGAATAAGAAAAGGATAAAGAGTTGGCTTACAATTGCCACTTCACACAAATAACAAGTTAAGCATACATCATCCAGAATACAATCAAGGTCCGACTACGGAACCAAAATAAAAGAATACAACCCCAAATGCTAGATCCCCGATCGTCCCAACTGGGCTCCACTACTGATCGACCGGAAAAGACACAAAACAAGGATCAAGATCTCCATCGAGCTCCCACTTGAGCTCAGTTGTGTCACCTGCACTGGTATCATCGGCACCTACAACTGTTTGGAACTATCTATGAGTCACGAGTACTCAACAATCTCACACCTGCGTGATCAAGACTATTTAAGCTTATGGGTAGGAAAGGGTAATAAGGTGGAGCTGCAGCACTAAGCATATATGGTGGCTAACATACGCAAATAAGAGCGAGAAGAGAAGCATTGCAATGGCCGTGAAGCTAGAAGTGATCAAGAAGTGATCCTGAAACTACTTACGCACAAACATAACTCCAAAACCGTGTTCACTTCCCGGACTCCGCCGAAAAGAGACCATCACGACTACACACGCGGTTGATTCATTTTAATTAAGTCAAGTGTCAAGTTATCTACAACTGGATATTAACAAATTCCCATCTGCCACATAACCGCGGGCACGGCTCTCGAAAGTTTATACCCTGCAGGGCTGTCCCAACTTAGCCCATCACAAGCTCTCATGGTCAAAGAAGGATATTCCTTCTCCCGTAAAGACCCTATCAGTCTCGGTATCCCGGTTACAAGACAGTTCGACAATGGTAAAACAAGACCCGCAAGACCGCCCCAATGTGCTGACAAATCCCGATAGGAGCTGCACATATCTCATTCTCAGGGCACAGTGGATGGGCAAGACGTCGGATTGGCATAGACCCTGGTTGCCCAGGGGGGCGCCGGACATCGCCCAGTTCGGACCAACACTTAGAGAAGCACTGGCCCGGGGGGTTAAAAATAAAGATGACCCTCGGGTTGGCCGACCCAAGGGAAAGGTAATAGGTTGTTAGGCAAATGTAAAACCAAGGTTGGGCCTTACTGGAGGAGTTTTATTCAAGGCGAACTGTCTAGGGGTTCCCATAACACCCAACCGCATAAGGAACACAAAATGAAGGAACATAACACCGGTATGACGGAAATTAAGGCGACAAGAGTGGAACAAAACACCAGGCATAAGGCCGAGCCTTCGACCCATTACCAAGTATATAGATGCATTAATTTAAATAAGAGGTAATGTGATATCCCAACATATCCATGTTCCAACATGGAACAAACTTCAACTTCACCTGCAACTAGCAATGCTATAAGAGGGGCTGAGCAAAAGCGGTAACATAGCCAAACAACAGTTTGCTAGGAAAGGTGGGTGATACGTCCATTTTGCATCATATATCGATATTTATTGCATTATGGGTTGTTATTACACATTATGTCACAATACTTATGCCTATTCTCTCTTATTTTACAAGGTTTACATAAAGAGGGAGAATGCCGACAGCTGGGATTCTGGGCTGGAAAAGGAGCAAATATTAGAGACCTATTCTGCATAGCTCCAAAAGTCCTGAAACTTCATGGAAGACGTTTTCAGAATATATAAAAAATACTCAGCGGAAGAAGTTCACCAGGGGGGCCACACCCTGCCCACGAGGGTGGGGGGCGCCCCCCTACCTCGTGGGCCCCCCTGGTGTCCCTCCGGTGGCCATCTTCTGCTATATGAAGTCTTTCGATGGGGAAAAAATCATAAGCCATCTTCTCGGACGAAACTCCGCCGCCACGAGGCGGAACCTTGCGGAACCAATCTAGGGCTCCGATAGAGCTGTTCTGCCAGGGAAACTTCCCTCCGAGAGGGGGAAATCATCGCCATCGTCATCACCAACGCTCCTCTCATCGGGAGAGGGAAATCTCCATCAACATCTTCATCAGCACCATCTCCTCTCAAAACCCTAGTTCATCTCTTGTATCCAATTCTTGTCTCCAAATCCGGGATTGGTGCTAGTAGGTTGCTAGTAGTGTTAATTACTCCTTGTAGTTGATGCTAGTTGGTTTATTTGGTGGAAGATCATATGTTCAGATCCTATATGCATATTAATACCCCTCTGATTATGAACATGAATATGCTTTGTGAGTAGTTACGTTTGTTCCTCAGGACATGGGAGAAGTCTTGCTATTAGTAGTCATGTGAATTTGATATTCGTTCGATATTTTGATGAGATGTATGTTGTCTCTCCTCTAGTGGTGTTATGTGAACATCGACTACATGACACTTCACTATTATTTGGGCCTAGAGGAAGGCATTGGGAAGTAATAAGTAGATGATGGGTTGCTAGAGTGACAGAAGCTTAAACCCTAGTTTATGCGTTGCTTGGTAAGGGGCTGATTTGGATCCATATGTTTCATGCTATGGTTAGGTTTACCTTAATACTTTTGTTGTAGTTGTGGATGCTTGCAATATAGGTTAATCATAAGTGGGATACTTGTCCAAGTAAGGACAGTACCCAAGCACCGGTCCACCCACATACCAAATTATCAAAGTACCGAACGCGAATCATTTGATCGTGATGAAAACTAGCTTGACAATATTCCCATGTGTCCTCGGGAGCGCTTTTCTCTATATAAGAGTTTGTCCAGGCTTGTCCTTTGCTACAAAAAGGATTGGGCCACCTTGCTGCACTTTATTTACTTTTGTTACTTGTTGCTCGTTACAAATTATCCTATCACAAAACTATCTGTTACCACTTATTTCAGTACTTGCAGAGAATACCTTGCTGGAAACCGCTTATCATTTCCTTCTGCTCCTCGTTGGGTTTGACACTCTTACATATTGAAAGGACTATGACAGATCCCCTATACTTGTGGGACATCAGTGGGTTAGAGGCATGATATAACAAGTGGTAGGTAGCACGACATAGCGATAGAGCGAACAACTAGCAAGCGAAGATAGAAGTGATTTCGAGGGTATGGTCATCTTGCCTGAAATGCCGCAAGGAATAAGAACGAGTGCATGAAGAAGACAAAGGACGTAGTCAAATGGATCCTCACAACTCCGGAACGAAACCGAAGCTAACGAGAGAAGCAACCTGAAAAGAAGCAAGCAACATAGTAAACAACCATCACATAAACATGGCATGATGCACAACCAAGGATGATGCATGTACGGTTTAAATATGCATGGCATGGCAAAGTGCAACAAGCAATACTACAAATTAAGTGGAGCTCAATATGCAATGAGTTGCATATTGAGGAAACACCACATTCAATTATTTAGTTCTCTCCCGTGCATGTACTCAACAATATTCAATGTTATTAAACATGGCAAGAGGTGAAGCATAAGTAAACTAACTATCTAGTCAAGTTTAAATGAGGCCGGAAATAACAAACAACAAGTCCGGAAAATCCTCATATGCATATTATGAAGTTGGTACTGTTCTGTCCTAAACACAATTTTAGAGTTGTTAAACATGCAAAGCAAGTACACCATGTTAAACTAGGCATTTTTCTACCCCATTTACATATAAAGCTTATTTAAATCCGAGCTATGGTTAATTAATTATGAATTAAAGCATTTTAGCATGGCATTGGAGCAAATTAAAGCAAACAAAAATTTAAACATTTCAAACATGCATGAAAGTTGGGTATTATGAATCTAGACACAATTCTAAGCATTTTTCATATTTAAAGTTTTTACAAATGATGCATGGTTGGTGAGTTATTAAATGCATGTTGCTTGGGGGGTTTTCTGCAAACCATTGTTCTCTGGAATAAATACAAAATCCGTCCAGACGAAAAAAACATTACACGGGCCGAAACTGAGATTTGGCCCAACATGCACAAGGGGCTGGAGGGGGGTCTGCTCACCCATGGGCCATGGCCCAAGTCGAAGGGGAAGCAGGCCGGGGTGCTGCTAGGCCAGGGTGAGGCCCACGCACGGTCAACGGGCAGGTGCGGATCGGGGACCTCCCAATCGAGCGAGGCGGCAGCGACTCTGGTGCTCCGGCGAGCAGGTGGCGGCGGGGCCGAGCGAAGGGCGTCGGAGGTGGGCCGATGCGGTGGCGACAACCCGGATCCGGGATGAGGGGGGTTTTCGGGGTTGGTTCTAGGCCGGACCGAGGCGGAGACGACGAGCACGGGCGGTGTGGCCCTCACGGCGGCCGATGCCGGTGAGCTCCTGCAGCAGGCAGCGTGACGTAGGGCTACCGACGATGGGGAAGGCAGGGTCCGGCAGGCGGCGACGCAAAGGCGGCGGGTCGAAGTCGACGGGAGGCGGCGCTCCGGCGCGGTGCACAACGACGGCGGGGCCCGAGGTCGCCGGTGGGAGGGGCGATGGCGGCGCTCCCCCGATCCAGCTTGGGGTTGAGCGGGAGGAGGCGCGGGCTTGCGCGAGGAACGAACAACGGTGTTCCGGCGGCCGCGCGGGCCTGGGCTGGCCACGCCTGGGCCCGGCGGGCTACGGCGTTGGAGGGTGCGGGGCTGGGACGCGTGGCGGCCTTCTGTTGGTGGAGGGCGGCGGCTGCGGTGGCGCTGGACGATGGAGGCGCGACAAGTGGCGGCTGGGCAATGGCTGTGGGCGGAATTTGAGGAGGTGGGAGGCTAGAGGTCGGGGAAGGCTAGGCTGCAGATTTGGAAGGGGAGGTGGTTTAAATAGACAGGTTTAGGGTTAGTGGGATTTTGGAGCGATTCGGAGCACCCGGTCGCGATCCGACAGTTCCAATCGACAGGAGGGGTTTAGCTGGGTTAGGTGGGCTGTGGAGAGTGGGTTGGGCTGAGATGAGAGAGACGGAAATGCAGCCCGGCAATGTCCGCCGATAGACCGGCTATAATGCCGCTATACTTACCCGTTGGGGCGTCAGACCGACTCCGAATGCGATGAAACATGGCAGGCGACCTACTAACAACATAACAACACCACATGCCAACTTTCAACCCATTCCGGGAACATTTTCCGGACACTTATAAAATAATATTTCGGACATGCCGCGGGCGCGTGCAAGTGTGTCTGGGCTCCGAACTGACAACGGAGAGAACTGGGGAACCCGGACGGATGCTAGTTTTGAAAACATGATGATGCAATGCACATGATGACATGACCAAGATGCAACACGCAAGCGAATGACAAGGCAACAACAACGAATAACTGGAAGACACGCGGTGCAACGGTCTCGGGGCGTTACAGTGATGGACAAGACCCATCCGTTAGCTTAGCATAATGATCGTTGAGTTTTTTCTGCTATTGCTTTCTTCATGATTTATACATGTTCCTCAAACTATGAGATTATGCAACTCCCGAATACCGAAGGAACACCTTGTGTGCTATCAAACGTCACTATGTAACTGGGTCATTATAAAGATGCTCTACAGGTGTCTCCGATGGTGTTTGCTGAGTTGGTATAGATCGAGATTAGGATTTGTCACTCCGTGTATCGGAGAGGTATCTGTGGGCCCTCTCGGTAATGCACATCACTATGAGCCTTGCAAGCAATGTGACTAATGAGTTAGTCACAGGATGATGCATTATAGAACGAGTAAAGATACTTGTCGGTGATGAGATTGAACTAGGTATGGTTATACCGACAATCGAATCTCGGGCAAGTAACATACCGATGACAAAGGGAACAATGTATGTTGTTATGCGGTTTGACGGATAAAGATATTCGTAGAATATGTAGGAGCCAATATGAGCATCCAGGTTCCGCTATTGGTTATTGACCGGAGATGTGTCTCGGTCATGTCTACATAGTTCTCGAACCCATAGGGTCCGCACGCTTAACGTTCGATGACAATTTGTATTATGAGTTATGTGATTTGATAACCGAAGTTTGTTTGGAGTCCCGGATGAGATCACAGACATGGCGAGGAGTCTCGAAATGGTCGAGATATAAAGATTGATATATTGGATGATGTTATTCGGACATCGGATGAGTTTCGAGAGGTGCCGGATAATTATCGGAGTGCCGGAGGGTTATCGAAACCCCCCGGTGGAACTAATGGGCCTCGATGGGCCTTAGTAGGAAGAGAGGAAGGGCCAGGAGGGCCTGGCCGCCCCCCCTTGGGTCCGAATTGGACTAGGGGAAGGGGGCGGCGCCCCCCTTTCCTTCCCTTCCCCCTCTTCCTTCCTTCTTCCCCCTCTTCCTTAGGTGGAGACCTACTAGGACTTGGAGTCCTAGTAGGATTCCCCTCTCCTGGCATGCCCTAGGAGGGCCGACCGGCCTCCCCTCCCTTCCTTATATACGGGGGCAGGGGGCACCCTAGAACACAGGAGTTTCTCTTAACCATGTGCGGTGCCCCCCTCCATAGTTACACACCTCGGTCATATCATCGTAGTGCTTAGGCGAAGCCCTGCGCCGGTAACTTCATCATCACTGTCACCACGCCATCGTGTTGATGGAACTCTCCCTCGGCCTCAACTGGATCAAGAGTTCGAGGTACGTCATCGAGCTGGACATGTGCTGATCGCGGAGGTGTCGTATGTTCGGTACTTGGATCGGTTGGATCGTGAAGACGTTCGACTACATCAACCGTGTTACTAAACGCTTCCATTTTCGGTCTACAAGGGTACGTAGACACACTCTCCCCTCTCCTTTCTATGCATCTCCAAGATAGATCTTGCGTGATTGTAGGAATTTTTTTGAAATACTGTGTTCCCCAACAGTGGCATCCGAGCCAGCTCTATGCGTAGACGTTATATGCATGAGCAGAACACAATGAGTTGTGGGCGATAATAGTCATACTGCTTACCAGCAACGTCTTACTTTGATACGGCGGTATTGTTGGATGAAGCGGCCCAGACCGACATTACATGACCGTGTTCATGAGACTGGTTCTACCGACGTGCTTCGCACACAGGTGGCTAGCGGGTGTCTGTTTCTCCAGCCTTAGTTGAATTGAGTTTGACTAATCCCGGTCCTTGTTGAAGGTTAAAACATCACGCTTGACGAAAAATCATTGTGGTTTTAATGCGTAGGTAAGAACGGTTCTTGCTAGAAGCCCGTAGCAGCCACATAAAACTTGCAACAACAAAGTAGAGGACGTCTAACTTGTTTGTGCAGGGCATGTTGTGATGTGATATGGTGAACACGTGATGATATAAATTGTTGCATGAGATAATCATGTTTTGTAACAGTTATCGGCAACTAGCAGGATCCATATGGTTGTCGCTTTATGGTATGAAATGAAATCTCCATGTAATTGCTTTAGTTTATCACTAGGCGGTAGTGATAGTCGTAGAAGCAATAGTTGGCGAGACGACAACAATGCTACGATGGAGATCAAGGTGTCAAGCTGGTGACCATGGTGATCATGATGGTGCTTTGGAGATGGAGATCAAAAGCACAAGATGATGATGGCCATATCATATCACTTATTTTGATTGCATGTGATGTTTATCTTTTATGCATCTTATTTTGCTTAGTATGGTGGTAGCATTATAAGATGATCTCTCACTAAATTTCAAGGTACAAGTGTTCTCCCTGAGTATGCACCGTTGCTACAGTTCGTCGTGCTGAGACACCACGTGATGATCGGGTGTGATAAGCTCTACGTTCACATACAACGGGTGCAAGCTAGTTTTGCACAAGCAGAATACTCAGGTTAAACTTGATGAGCCTAGCATATGCAGATATGGCCTCGAAACACTGAAACTGAAAGGTCGAGCGTGAATCATATAGTAGATATGACCAACATAGTAATGTTCACCATTGAAAACTTCTCCATCTCACGCGATGATCGGACATTGTTTAGTTGATATGGATCACGTGATCATTTAGATAACTAGAGGAATGTCTATCTAAGTGGGAGTTCTTAAGTAATATGATTAATTGAACTTTAATTTATCATGAACTTAGTACCTGATAGTATTTGCATGTCTATGTTGTTTTACATTAATGGCTTGTGGTACTATTCCTTTGAATTTTAATGCATTCCTAGAGAAAGCTAAGTTAAAAGATGATAGTAGCAACTACACGGACTGGGTCCGTAACTTGAGGATTATCATCATTGCTGCACAGAAGAATTACGTCCTGGAAGCACCGCTAGGTGAAAAGCCCGTTATAGGGGCGACACCAGATGTTATGAACGTCTGGCAAAGCAAAGCTGGTGACTACTCGATAGTTCAGTGTGCCATGCTTTACGGCTTAGAATCGGGACTTCAATGACGTTTTGAACGTCATGGAGCATATGAGATGTTCCAGGAGTTGAAGTTAATATTTCAAGCAAATGCTCGGATTGAGATATATGAAGTCTCCAATAAGTTCAGATATGAGAGATATGAACATATACTCAGAATGTCTGGGTACCACAACCACTTGACTCAACTGGGAGTAAATCTTCCTGATGATAGTTGTTGGAAATATGCCCTAGAGGCAATAATAAATTGGTCATTATTATATTTCCTTGTTCATGATAATCATTTATTATCCATGCTAGAATTGTATTGATAGGAAACTCAGATACATGTGTGGATACATAGACAACACCATGTCCCTAGTAAGCCTCTAGTTAACTAGCTCGTTGATCAATAGATGGTTACGGTTTCCTGACCATGGACATTGGATGTCGTTGATAACGGGATCACATCATTAGGAGAATGATGTGATGGACAAGACCCAATCCTAAGCCTAGCACAAAGATCGTGTAGTTCATATGCTAAAGCTTTTCTAAATGTCAAGTATCATTTCCTTAGACCACGAGATTGTGCAACTCCCGGATACCGTAGGAATGCTTTGGGTGTGCCAAACGTCACAACGTAACTGGGTGGCTATAAAGGTGCACTACGGGTCTCTCCGAAAGTGTCTGGGTTGGCACGAATCGAGACTGGGATTTGTCACTCCGTGTGACGAAGAGGTATCTCTGGGCCCACTCGGTAGGACATCATCATAATGTGCACAATGTGACCAAGGAGTTGATCACGGGATGATGTGTTACAGAACGAGTAAAGAGACTTGCCGGTAACGAGATTGAACAAGGTATCGGATACCGACGATCGAATCTTGGGCAAGTACAATACCGCTGGACAAAGGGAATTGAATACGGGATTGATTGAATCCTCGACATCATGGTTCATCCGAAGAGATCATCATGGAACATGTGGGAGCCAACATGAGTATCCAGATCCCGCTGTTGGTTATTGACCAGAGAGTCGTCTCGGTCATGTCTGCATGTCTCCCGAACGAGTAGGGTCTACACACTTAAGGTTCGGTGACGCTAGGGTTGTAGAGATATTAGTATGCGGTAACCCGAAAGTTGTTCGGAGTCCCGGATGAGATCCCGGACGTCACGAGGAGTTCCGGAATGGTCCGGAGGTAAATATTTATATATAGGAAGTCCTATTTTGGCCACCGGAAAATGTTCGGGATTTTTCGGTATTGTACCGGGAAGGTTCTAGAAGGTTCCGAAGTGGGGCCCACCTGCATGGGGGGACCCACATGAACGTGGGTAGTGGGGGCAAGGCCCCACACCCCTGGTCAAGGCGCACCAAGATCCCCCCTTAGAAGGAATAAGATCATATCCCAAAGGGATAAGATCAAGATCCCTAAAAAGGGGGGATAACAATCGGTGGGGAAGGGAAATGATGGGATTTCTTTCCCCCACCTTTGCTAACGCCCCAATGGACTTGGAGGGCAAGAAACCAGCCCCCTCCACCCCTATATATAGTGGGGAGGCGCATGGGAGCCGGACCCTAGCCCCTGGCGCCTCCCTCTCCCCTCGTAACACCTCTCGCTGAGCTTGGCAAAGCCCTGCCGAGATCCTCGCTGCTTCCACCACCACGCCGTCGTGCTGCTGGATCTCCATCAACCTCTCCTTCCCCCTTGCTGGATCAAGAAGGAGGAGATGTCTTCCCCAACCGTACGTGTGTTGAACGCGGAGGTGCCGTCCGTTCGGCACTAGGATCTCCGGTGATTTGGATCACGACGAGTACGACTCCTTCAACCCTGTTCTCTTGAACGCTTCCGCATAGCGATCTACAAGGGTATGTAGATGCACTCTCCTTCCCCTCGTTGCTGGTTTCTCCATAGATAGATCTTGGTGACACGTAGGAATTTTTTTGAATTTCTGCTACGTTCCCCAACAGTGGTATCATGAGCTAGGTCTATGCATAGTTTCTATGCACGAGTAGAACACAATGTAGTTATGGGCGTCGATTTTGTCAATTTACTTACCGTTACTAGTCTTATCTTGATTCGGCGGCATCGTGGGATGAAGCGGCCCGGACCGACCTTACACGTACACTTACATGAGACAGGTTCCACCGACTGACATGCACTAGTTGCATAAGGTGGCTAGCGGGTGTCTGTCTCTCCCACTTTAGTCGGATCGGATTCGATGAAAAGGGTCCTTATGAAGGGTAAATAGCAATTAGCATATCACGTTGTGGTTTTTGAGTAGGTAAGAAACGTTCTTGCTAGAAACCGAAAGCAGCCACGTAAAACATGCAAACAACAATTAGAGGACGTCTAACTTGTTTTTGCAGGGTATGCTATGTGATGTGATATGGCTAAGAAGAATGTGATGAATGATATGTGATGTATGAGATTGATCATGTTCTTGTAATAGGAATCACGACTTGCATGTCGATGAGTATGACAACTGGCAGGAGCCATAGGAGTTGCCTTAATTTATTTATGACCTGCGTGTCAACATAAACGTCATGTAATTACTTTACTTTATTGCTAACCGTTAGCTGTAGTAGTAGAAGTAATAGTTGGCAAGACAACTTCATGAAGACACGATGATGGAGATCATGATGATGGAGATCATGGTGTCATGCCGGTGACGATGATGATCCTGGAGCCCCGAAGATGGAGATCAAAAAGGAGCAATATGATATTGGCCATATCATGTCACTATTTGATTGCATGTGATGTTTATCATGTTTTTGCATCTTGTTTGCTTAGAACGACGGTAGTAAATAAGATGATCCCTCATTAAAATTTCAAGAAAGTGTTCTCCCTAACTGTGCACCGTTGCGAAGGTTCGTTGTTTCGAAGCATCACGTGATGATCGGGTGTGATAGATTCTAACGTTCGAATACAACGGGTGTAAGCCAGATTTACACACGCAATAAACTTAGGTTGACTTGACGAGCCTAGCATCTACAGACATGGCCTCGGAATGCGAAAGACCAAAAGGTCGAACATGAGTCGTATAGAAGATACGATCAACATGAAGATGTTCACCGATGATGACTAGTCCGTCTCACGTGATGATCGGACACGGCCTAGTTGACTCGGATCATGTATCACTTAGATGACTAGAGGGATGTCTATCTAAGTGGGAGTTCATTAAATAATCAGATGAACTTAATTATCATGAACATAGTCAAAAGGACATTGCAAATTATGTCGTAGCTTACACTTTAGTTCTACTGTTTTAGATATGTTCCTAGAGAAAATTTAGTTGAAAGTTGATAGTAGCAATTATGCGGACTGGGTCCATAAACAGAGGATTGTCCTCATTGCTGCGCAGAAGGATTATGTCCTTAATGCACCGCTCAGTGAGTTGAACCTCGAACGTCGGTTGTGGATGTTGCGAACTTCTGACATACACATTTTGATGACTACATGATAGTTCAGTGCGTAATGCTAAATGGTTTAGAGTTGAGGCACCGAAGACGTTTTAAAACATCGCGAAACATATGAGATGTTTCGAGGGCTGAAATTGGGATTTCAGGCTCGTGCCCACGTCAAAAGGTATAAGACCTCCGATGATTTTCTTAGCCTGCAAACTAAGGGAGAAAAGCTCAATCGTTGAGCTTGTGCTCAGATTGTCTGAGTACAACAATCATTTGAATCGAGTGGGAGTTAATCTTCCAGATGAGATAGTGATGTTTCTCCAAAGTCATTACCACCAAGCTGCTAGAGCTTCATGATGAACTATAATATATCGGGGACATATGTGATGATCCTTGAGATATTCGTGATGTTTGACACCACAAAAGTAGAAATCAAGAAGGAGCATCAATCGTTGATGGTTGGTGAAACCACTAGTTTCAATAAGGGCAAGGGCAAGAAGGGATACTTCATGAAACGGCAAATCAGCTGCTGCTCTAGTGAAGAAACCCAAGGTAGAACCCGAACCCGAGACTAAGTGCTTCTGTAATAAGGGGAACAACCACTGGAGCAGAATTACCCTAGATACTTGGTAGATAAGAAGGCTGGCAAGGTCGATAGAAGTATATTGGATATACATTGTGTTAATGTGTACTTTACTAGTACTCCTAGTAGCACCATGGTATTAGATACCGGTTCGGTTGCTAAATGTTAGTAAACTCGAAACAAAAGGCTACGGAGTAAACGGAGACTAGCTAAAGGTAAGCTGGCGATATGTGTTGGAAGTTTTTCCAAGCTTGATGTAATCAAGCATCGCACGCTCCCTCTACCATCGAGATTGGTGTTTGTGTTGAGCATAGACATGATTGGATTATGTCTATCGCAATACGGTTATTCATTTAAGGAGAATAATGGTTACTCTGTTTATTTGAATAATACCTTCAATGGTCTTGCACCTAAAATGAATGGTTTATCGAATCCCGATCGTAGTGATACACATGTTCATGCCAAAAGATATAAGATAGTAATGATAGTACCACATACTTGTGGCACTGCAATTTTAGTCACAATGGTATAAAACGCATGAAGAAGCTCCATGTTGATGGATCTTTGGACTCACTTGATTTTGAATCACTTGAGACATGCAAATCATACCACATGAGCAAGATGACTGAAAGGCCTCGTTTTCAGTAAGATGGAACAAGAAAGCAACTTGTTGGAAGTAATACATCTTGATGTGTGTAGTCCAATGAGTGTTGAGGCATGTAGTGGATATCGTTATATTCTTACTTCACAGATGATTTGAGTAGATGCTAAGTATATTTACTTGATGAATCACGAGTCTGAATTATTAAAAGGTTCAAGTAATTTTAGGGTGAAGTTGAAGATCGTCGTGACAAGAGGATAAAATATCTATGATATGATCATAGATATGAATATCTGAATTACGAGTTTGGCACAGAATTAAGATATTGTGGAAATTGTTTCACAACTAATTCAGCCTGAAACACCATAGTGTGATGGTGTGTCCGAACATCATAACTGCACCCTATTGGATATGATGCATACCATGATGTCTCTTATAGAATTACCATGATAGTTTATGGGTTAGGCATTAGAGACAACCACATTCACTTTAAATAGGGCACCACGTAATTCCAATGAGATGACACCGTATGAACTATGGTTTAGAGAAACCTAAGCTGTCATTTCTTAAAAGTTTGGGGCTGCAACGCTTATGTGAAAAAGTTTCAGGCTGATAAGCTCGAACCCAAAGCGGATAAATGCATCTTCATAGAGTACCCAAAACAGTTGGGTGTACCTCCTGTCTCAGATCCGAAAGCAATAGGGATTGTTTCTAGAATCGGGTCCTTTCTCGAGGAAAAGTTTCTCTCGAAAGAATTGAGTGGGAGGATGGTGGAGACTTGATGAGGTTATTGAACCGTCACTTCAACCAGTGTATAGCAGGGCACAGGGAGTTGTTCCTGTGGCACCTACACCAATTGAAGTGGAAGCTTATGATAGTGATCATGAAACTTCGGATCAAGTCACTACCAAACCTCGTAGGACGGCAAGGATGCGTACTACTTCAGAGTGGTACGTAATCCTGTCTTGGAAGTCATGTTGCTAGACAACAATGAACCTACGAGCTATGGAGAAGCGATGGTGGGCCCGGATTCCGAAAATTGGCTTGAGGCCATAAAATCCGAGAGAGGATCCATGTATGAAAACAAAGTGTAGACTTTGGAAGAACTGCTTGATGGTCATAAGGCTGTTGGGTACATATGGATTTTAAAAGAAAGACGGACAATGGTGGTAAGTATCACCATTAAGAAAGCTCGACTTGTCGTTAAGATGTTTTCCAACAAGTTCAAGGAGTTGACTACGATGAGACTTTCTCACTCGTAGTGATGCTAAGAGTCTGTTGAATCATGTTAGCAGTTACTACATTGTTTATGAAATCTTGCAGATACGATGTCAAAATATTGTTTCCTTGACGATTTTCTTGAGGAAAGGTTGTACGTGATACAACCAGAAGGTTTTGTCAGTCCTGAAAAATGCTAACAAGTATGCAAAACTCCAGCAATCCTTCTAAGGACTGGAGTAAGCATCTCGGAGATGGAATGTATGCTTTGATGAGATGATCAAAGCTTGTGGGTTTATACAAAGTTTATGAGAAACTTGTATTTCCAAAGAAGTGAGTGGGATCACTATAGAATTTCTGATGAGTATATGTTGTTGACATATTGTTGATCAGAAATGATGTAGAATTTCTGGAAAGCATATAGGGTTATTTAAAAAGTGTTTTTCAATGGAAAACCTGTATTTAGCTACTTGAACATTGAGCATCAAGATCTATAAGGATAGATCAAAACGCTTAATGGTACTTTCAAATGAGCACATACCTTGACATGATCTTGAAGGTGTTCAAGATGGACCAGTCAAAGAAGGAGTTCTTGCCTGAGTTGTAAGGTATGAAGTTATGAAGTTAAAGCTCGACCACGACAGGAGAAAGAGGAAGGACGAAGGTCGTCCCCTATGCTTTTGTCATGGGCTCTATACAGTATGCCATGCTGAGTACCGCACCTGATGTGTGCCTTGCCACATGTCTGGCAAGAGGGTACAAAGGTGATCTAGGAGTAGATCACCAGATAGCGGTTAAAAATTATCCTTAGAGGAATAAGGATATGTTTCTCGGTTATGAAGGTGATAAAGAGTTCGACGTAAAGAGTTACATCGATGCAAGCTTAACACCTATCCGGATAGCTCTGAGTAGAGATACTGGATACGTATAATGGAGCAACAATTTGGAATATCTCCAAGTAGAACAGTTATTTGAAATGGCTCCAAATATAGCATAGAGATTTGCGAAGTACATACGGATCTGAATGTTGCAGACCCATTGACTAAAACCTCTCTCACAAGCATAACATGATCAAACCCAGAACTCATTGAGTGTTAATCACATAGTGATGTGAACTAGATTATTGACTCTAGTAAACTCTTTGGATGTTGGTCACATGGCGATGCGACCTGTGAGTGTTAATCACATGGCGATGTGAACTAGATTACTGACTCTAGTGCAAGTGGGAGACTGTTGGAAATATGCCCTAGAGGCAATAATAAATTGGTCATTATTATATTTCCTTGTTCATGATAATCGTTTATTATCCATGCTAGAATTATATTGATAGGAAACTCAGATACATGTGTGGATACATAGACAACACCATGTCCCTAATAAGCCTCTAGTTAACTAGCTCATTGATCAATAGATGGTTACGGTTTCCTGACCATGGACATTGGATGTCGTTGATAATGGGATCACATCATTAGGAGAATGATGTGATGGACAAGACCCAATCCTAAGCCTAGCACAAAGATCGTGTAGTTCGTATGCTAAAGCTTTTCTAAATGTCAAGTATCATTTCCTCAGACCACGAGATTGTGCAACTCCCGGATACCGTAGGAATGCTTTGGGTGTGCCAAACGTCACAACGTAACTGGGTGGCTATAAAGGTGCACTACGGGTATCTCCGAAAGTGTCTGGGTTGGCACGAATCGAGACTGGGATTTGTCACTCTGTGTGACGGAGAGGTATCTCTGGGCCCACTCGGTAGGACATCATCATAATGTGCACAATGTGACCAAGGAGTTGATCACGGGATGATGTATTACGGAATAAGTAAAGAGACTTGCCGGTAACGAGATTGAACAAGGTATCGGATACCGACGATCGAATCTCGGGCAAGTACAATACCGCTGGACAAAGGGAATTGAATACGGGATTGATTGAATCCTCGACATCGTGGTTCATCCGATGAGATCATCGTGGAACATGTGGGAGCCAACATGGGTATCCAGATCCCGCTATTGGTTATTGACCGGAGAGTCGTCTCGGTCATGTCTGCATGTCTCCCGAACCCGTAGGGTCTACACACTTAAGGTTCGGTGACGCTAGGGTTGTAAAGATATTAGTATGCGGTAACCTGAAAGTTGTTCGGAGTCCCGGATGAGATCCCGGATGTCACGAGGAGTTCCGGAATGGTCCGGAGGTAAAGATTTATATATAGGAAGTCCTATTTTGGCCACCAGAAAATGTTCGGGATTTTTCGGTATTGTACCGGGAAGGTTCTAGAAGGTTCCGAAGTGGGGCCCACCTGCATGGGGGGACCCACATGAACGCGGGTAGTGGGGGCAAGGCCCCACACCCCTGGTCAAGGCGCACCAAGATCCCCCCTTAGAAGGAATAAGATCATATCCCAAAGGGATAAGATCAAGATCCCTAAAAAGGGGGGATAACAATCGGTGGGGAAGGGAAATGATGGGATTTCTTTCCCCCACCTTTGCTAACGCCCCAATGGACTTGGAGGGCAAGAAACCAGCCCCCTCCACCCCTATATATAGTGGGGAGGCACATGGGAGCCAGACCCTAGCCCCTGGCGCCTCCCTCTCCCCTCGTAACACCTCTCGCTGAGCTTGGCGAAGCCCTGCCGAGATCCTTGCTGCTTCCACCACCACGCCGTCGTGCTGCTGGATCTCCATCAACCTCTCCTTCCCCCTTGCTGGATCAAGAAGGAGGAGATGTCTTCCCCAACCGTACGTGTGTTGAACGTGGAGGTGCCATCTGTTCGGCACTAGGATCTCCGGTGATTTGGATCACGACGAGTACGACTCCTTCAACCCCGTTCTCTTGAACGCTTCCGCATAGCGATCTACAAGGGTATGTAGATGCACTCTCCTTCCCCTCGTTGCTGGTTTCTCCATAGATAGATCTTGGTGACACGTAGGAATTTTTTTGAATTTCTGCTACGTTCCCCAATAATAGTGTCACTGTCAGAGTTCTTCAATCACTGCCAGCAAGCTACAAAAGCTTCGTGATGAACTATAATATGCAAGGGATGGATAAGACAATTCTCGAGCTCTTCGCAATGCTAAAGGTTGCGGAGGTAGAAATCAAGAAGGAGCATCAAGTGTTGATGGTCAACAAGACCACTAGTTTCAAGAAAAAGGGCAAAGGGAAGAAGGGGAACTTCAGGAAGAATGGCAAGCAAGGTGCTGCTCAAGTGAAGAAGCCCAAGTCTGGACCTAAGCCTAAGACTAAGTGCTTCTACTACAAAGGGACTGGTCACTGGAAGTGGAATTGCCCCAAGTATTTGGCAGATAAGAAGGATGGCAAAGTGAAAGGTATATTTGATATACATGTTATTGATGTGTACCTTAGTAATGCTCGTAGTAGCTCCTGGGTATTTGATACTGGTTCTATTGCTCATATTTGCAACTCGAAACAAGGGCTACAGATTAAACGAAGATTGGCTAAGGACGAGGTGACGATGCGTCTGGGAAATGGTTCCAAAGTCGATGTGATCGCCGTCGGCACGCTACCTCTACATCTACCTGCGGGATTAGTTTTTGACTTGAATAATTGTTATTTGGTGCTAGCGTTAAGCATGCACATTATATCTGGATCTTGTTTAATGCAAGACGATTATTCATTTAAATCAGAGAATAATGGTTGTTCTATTTATATGAATAATATCTTTTATGGTCATGCACACTTGATGAGTGGTCTATTTTTATTGAATCTCCATAGTAGTGATACACATATTCATAGTATTGAAGCCAAAAGATACAAGTTTAATAATGATAGTGCAACTTATTTGTGGCACTGCCGTTTAGGTCATATTGGTGTAAAGCGCGTGAAGAAACTCCATGTTGATGGGCTTTTGGAATCACTTGATTATGAATCACATGATGCTTGCGAACCATGCCTCATGGGCAAGATGACTAAGACTCTGTTCTCCAGAATAATGGAGCGAGCAACAGACTTATTGGAAATAATACATACTGATGTATGCGGTCCGATGAGTGTTGATGCTCATGGCGGGTATCGTTATTTCTGACCTTCATAGATGATTTGAGAAGATATGGGTGTATCTAGTTAATGAAACATAAGTCTGAAACATTTGAGAAGTTCAAAGAATTTCAGAGTGAAGTGGAAAATCATCGTAACAAGAAAATAAAGTTTCTACGATCTGATCATGGAGGTGAATATTTGAGTTATGAGTTTGCTCTTCATTTGAAACAATGTGGAATAGTTTCACAACTCACGCCACCTGGAACACCACAGGGTAATGGTGTGTCCGAACGTCGTAACCGCACTTTATTAGATATGGTGCGATCTATGATGTCTCTTACTGATTTACCGCTATTGTTTTGGGGTTATGCTTTAGAGATGGCTGCATTCACGTTAAATAGGGCACCATCGAAATCCGTTGAGACGACACCATATGAACTGTGGTTTGGCAAGAAGCCCAAGTTTTCGTTTATTAAAGTTTTGGGGCTACGATGCTTATGTGAAAAAGCTTCAACCTGATAAGCTTGAACCCAAATTGGAGAAATGTGTCTTCATAGGATACCCAAAGGAGACTGTTGGGTACGCCTTCTATCACAGATCCGAAGGCAAGATATTCGTTGCTAAGAATGGATCCTTTCTAGAGAAGGAGTTTCTCTTGAAAGAAGTGAGTGGGAGGGAAGTAGAACTTGATGAGGTTATTGTACCTACTCCCTTATTGGAAAGTAGTTCATCACAGAAATCAGTTCCAGTGATTGCTACACCAATTAGTGAGGAAGCTAATGATGATGATCATGAAACTTCTGATCAAGTTACTACCGAACCTCGTACGTCAACCAAAGTAAGATCTGCACCAGAGTGGTACGGTAATCCTGTTTTGTAGGTCATGTTACTTGACCATGACGAACCTACGAACTATGAGGAAGCGATGATGAGCCCAGATTCCGCAAAATGGCTTGAGGCCACGAAATCTGAGATGGGATCCATGTATGAGAACAAAGTATGGACTTTGGTTGACTTGCTCGATGAATGGCAATCAATAGAGAATAAATGGATCTTCAAGAAGAAGAATGACGTCGACGGTAATGTTACTGTCTAGAAAGCTCGACTTGTTGCGAAAGGTTTTCGACAAGTTCAAGGAGTTGACTACGGTGAGACCTTCTCACCCATAGCGATGCTTAAGTCTGTCTGAATCATGTTAGCAATTGCCGCATTTTATGATTATGAAATTTGGCAAATGGATGTCAAAACTGCATTCCTTAATGGATATCTTAAAGAAGAGTTGTATATGATGCAACCAGAAGGTTTTGTCAATCGAAAAGGTGCTAACAAAGTGTGCAAGCTCCAGCGATCCATTTATCGACTGGTGCAAGCCTCTCGAAGTTGGAATATATGCTTTGATAGTGCGACCAAAGCATATGGTTTTATACAAACTTTTGGAGAAGCTTGTATTTACAAGAAAGTGAGTGGGAGCTCTGTAGCATTTCTAATATTATATGTGGATGACATATTGTTGATCCAAATGATACTGAATTTCTGAATAGCATAAAAGGATACTTGAATAAGAATTTTTCAATGAAAGACCTCGGTGAAGCTACTTATATATTGGGCATCAAGATCTATAGAGATAGATCAAGACGCTTAATTAGACTTTCACAAAGCACATACCTTGATAAAGTTTTGAAGAATTTTAAAATGGACCAGTCAAAGAAAGGGTTCTTGCCTGTGTTAAAATGTGTGAAGTTGAGTTAGACTCAATGCCTGACCACTGCAGAAGATAGAGAGAAAATGAAAGTCATTCCCTATGCCTCAGCCATAGGTTCTATCAAGTATGCAATGTTGTGTACCAGACATGATGTGTGCCTTGCTATTAGTTTAGCAGGGAGGTAGCAAGGTAATCCAGGAGTGGATCACTGGACAGCGGTCAAGAACATCCTGAAATACCTGAAAAGGACTAAGGATACGTTTCTTGTTTATGGAGGTAACAAAGAGCTCATCGTAAACGGTTACGTCGATGCAAGCTTTGACACTGATCGGGATGACTCTATGTCACAATCCGGATACGTATTTTTTATTGAATGGTGGAGCTGTCAATTGGTGCAGTTCTAAGCAGAGCGTCGTGGCGGGATCTACGTGTGAAGCAGAGTACTGATGTCTACTGCACAACCTTCTTCATGTAGACGTTGTTGGGCCTCCAAGTGCAGAGGTTTGTAGGATAGTAGCAAATTTCCCTCAAGTGGATGACCTAAGGTTTATCAATCTGTGGGAGGCGTAGGATCAAGATGGTCTCTCTCAAACAACCCTGCAACCAAATAACAAAGAGTCTCTTGTGTCCCTAACACACATAATACAATGGTAAATTGTATAGGTGCACTAGTTCAGCGAAGAGATGGTGATACAAGTGCAATATGGATGGTAGATAAAGGTTTTTGTAATCTGAAAATATAAAATCAGCAAGGTAACTAATGATAAAAGTGAGCGAAAATGGTATTGCAATGCGTTGAAACAAGGCCTAGGGTTCATACTTTCACTAGTGCAAGTTCTCTCAACAATAATAACATAATTGGATCATATAACTATCCCTCAACGTGCAACTAAGAGTCACTCCAAAGTCACTAATAGCGGAGAACAAACGAAGGGATTATTGTAGGGTATGAAACCACCTCAAAGTTATTCTTTCTGATCGATCTATTCAAGAGTCCGTAGTAAAATAACACGAAGCTATTCTTTCCGTTCAATCTATCCTAGAGTTCATGCTAGAATAACACCTTAAGACCCAAATCAACCAAAACCCTAATGTCACCTAGATACTCCAACGTCACCTCAAGTATCTGTGGGTATGATTATACGATATGCATCACACAATCTCAGATTCATCTATTCAACCAACACAAAGAACTTCAAAGAGTGCCCCAAAGTTTCTACCGGAGTTTCATGACGAAAACGTGTGCCAACCCTTATGCATAAGTTCACGAGGTCACGGAACTCGCAAGTTGATCACCAAAACATACATCAAGTGGATCACGTGAATATCCCATTGCCACCACAGATAAGCACATGCAAGACATACATCAAGGGTTCTCAAATCCTTAAAGACTCAATCCGATAAGATAACTTCAAAGGGAAAACTCAATCCATTACAAGAGAGTAGAGGGGGAGAAACATCATAAGATCCAACTATAATAGCAAAGCTCGCGATACATCAAGATCGTGCCGAATCAAGAACACGAGAGAGAGAGAGAGAGATCAAACACATAGCTACTAGTACATACCCTCAGCCCCGAGGATGAACTACTCCCTCCTCATCATGGAGAGCATCGGGATGACGAGGATGGTCACCGGTGAGGGATCCCCCCTCCAGCAGTGTGCCGGAACAGGGTCCCGATTGGTTTTTGGTGGCTACAGAGGCTTGCAGCGGCAAAACTCCCGATCTAGGTTATTTTTTGGAGGTTTTTGTATTTATAGGAATTTTTGGCATCGGGAACAAGTCAGGGGGTCCCCGAGTCGTCCACGAGATAGGGGAGCGCGCCCAGGGGGTAGGGCGCGCCCTCCACCCTCGTGGATGGCTCGGGACTCTTATGGCCCAACTCTTTTACTCCGAGGGCTTCTTTTGGTCCATAAAAATCATCAAAAATTGGCACGTCAATTGGACTCTGTTTGGTATTCCTTTTCTGTAAAACTCAAAAACAAGGAAAAAACAGAAACTGACACTGGGCTCTAGGTTAATAGGTTAGTCCCAAAAATCATATAAAATACCATATAAATGCATATAAAACATCCTAGATGGATAATATAAAATCATGGAACAAAAAATTTATAGATACGTTGGATACGTATCAAGCATCCCCAAGCTTAATTCCTGCTCGTCCTCGAGTAGGTAAATGATAAAAACAGAATTTTTGATGTGGAATGCTACCTAACGTAATTATCAATGTAATCTTCTCTATTGTGGCAAGAATGTTCAGATCCATAAGATTCAAAACAAAAGTTTAATATTGACATAAAAATAATAATACTTCAAGCATACTAACAAAGTAATCATGTCTTCTCAAAATAACATGGCCAAAGAAAGTTCATCCCTACAAAATCATATAGTTTGGCTATGCTCCATCTTCGTCACACAAAATATTCAGATCATGCACAACCCCGATGACAAGCCAAGCAATTGTTTCATACTTTATTATTCTCAAACTTTTTCAACTTTCACGCAATACATGAGCGTGAGCCATGGACATAGCACTATAGGTGGAATAGAGTGGTGGTTGTGGAGAAGACAAAAAGGACGAAGATGGTCTCACATCAACTAGGCGTATCAATGGGCTATGGAGATGCCCATCAATAGATATCAATGTGAGTGAGTAGGGATTGCCATGCAACGGATGCACTAGAGCTATAAATGTATGAAAGCTCAACAAAAGAAACTAAGTGGGTATGCATCCAACTTGCTTGCTCACGAAGACCTAGGGCATTTGAGGAAGCCCATCGTTGGAATATACAAGCCAAATTCTATAATGAAAAATTCCCACTAGTATATGCAAGTGACAACATATGAGACTCTCTATCATGAAGACCATGGTGCTACTTTGAATCACAATTGTGGTAAAAGGATAGTAGCATTGCCCCTTCTCTCTTTTTCTCTCATTTTTTCTTTTTCTTTTTTTCTTTTTTTGGCATTCTCTTTTTCTGCCTTTCTCTTTTTTCCTCACATGGGACAATGCTCTAATAATGAAGATCATCACGCTTCTATTTATTTACAACTCAAAGATTACAACTCGATACTTAGAACAAAAATATGACTCTATATGCGTGCCTCTGGTGGTGTACCGGGATGTGAAGTGAATTAAGAGTGACATGTATGAAAGAATTATGAACGGTGGCTTTGCCACAAATACAATGTCAACTACATGATCATGCAAAGCAATATGATAATGATGAAGCGTGTCATAATAAACGAGACGGTGGAAAGTTGCATGGCAATATATCTCGGAATGGCTATGGAAATGCCATAATAGGTAGGTATGGTGGTTGTTTTGAGGAAGGTAAATGGTGGGTTTATGGTACCAGCGAAAGTTGCGCGGTACTAGAGAGGCTAGCAATGGTGGAAGGGTGAGAGTGGGTATAATCCATGGACTCAACATTAGTCATAAAGAACTCACATACTTATTGCAAAAATCTACAAGTCATCAAAACCAAGCACTACGAGCATGCTCCTAGGGGGATAGATTGGCAGGAAAAGACCACCGCTCGTCCCCGACCGCCACTCATAAGGTAGACCATCAAAGAAATACCTCATGCTTCAAATTTGTTACACAACGATTACCATACGTGCATGCTACGGGACTTGCAAACCTCAACACAAGTATTTCTCAAATTCACAATTACTCCACTAGCATGACTCTAATATCACCATCTTCATATCTCAAAACAATCATAAAGAATCAAACTTCTCATAGTATTCAATGCACTTTATATGAAAGTTTTTATTCTATCCCTCTTGGATGCCTATCATATTAGGACTAAATTCCTAACCAAAGCAAATTACCATGCTATTTAAGACTCTCAAAATAATATAAGTGAAGCACTAGAGCAAATGACAAACTACTCCAAAAGATATGAGTGAAGATCAATGAGTAGTTGAATAATTATGTAACTATGTGAAGACTCTCTAACATTTAAGAATTTCAGATCTTGGTATTTTATTTAAACAGCAAGCAAAAAAATGACGCTCCAAGAAAAACACATATCATGTGGTGAATAAAAATATAGCTCCAAGTAAAGTTACCGATGAACGAAGATGAAAGAGGGGATGTCATCTGAGGCATCCCCAAGCTTAGGCTCTTGGTTGTCCTTGAATGTTACCTTGGGGTGCCTTGGGCATCCCCAAGCTTAGGCTCTTGCCACTCCTTATTCCATAGTCCATAATCTTTACTGAAAACTTGAAAACTTCACAACACAAAACTCAATAGAAAATTTGTAAGCTCCATTACTATAAGAAAATAAATCACCACTTTTGGTACTGTTGTGAAATCATTCTAAATTCATATTGGTGTAATATCTACGGTATTCCAACTTCTCTATGGTTCATACCCTCCGACACTACTCATAGATGCATCAAAATAAGCAAACAACACATAGAAAACAGAATTTGTCAAAAACAGAACAGTCTGTAGTAATCTAGAGGTTTTGAGTACTTCTATAACTCCAAAAATTCTGAAAAATTAGGAAGACCAGGATCAAAAGTATATTGATCTACTGCAGTTGGAAATGATATTTTATCGTTCTCTGGTAAAAATGTAAATTATTTTCGTGAGTGCATACTTTCTGTTTTTATCAGCAAGATCAAACAATAATCACCCAAGAAGATCCTAAAGGCTTTACTTGGAACTTTATTCAAACAAAGGCTGTAAAACATGATTACTACAGTAGCTTAATAATGTGAACACACAAAAACAATAGGGGTAAATATTGGGTTGTCTCCCAAAAAGCGATTTTCTTTAATGCCTTTATAACTACGCATGATGATTTCATTGATGCTCGCATAAAAGTTAAGAATTGAAACATAAAGAGAGCATCATGAAGAATATGACTAGCACATTTAAGTCTAACCCACTTCCTATGCATAGGGATTTTGTGAGCAAACAACTTATGGGAACAAGAATCAACTTGCATAGGAAGGTAAAGCAAGCAAAACTTGAAGATTTTCAACACATAGAGAGGAAACTTGATATTATTGTAATATGTAGAAGCATATGTTCCTCTCTCATAATAACATCATTCAAAGATTTAGTGCCAAACATTTTAATGCATTCTTCTTCTAACACTTTGGCACAATTATCAGAATCCTTATTCTCACGAAAGACATTAAAAAGATGAAGCATATGAGGCAACCTCAATTCCATTTTTTGTAATTTTCTTTTATAGACAAAAGTAGTGATAAAACAAGAAACAAAAAGATTCGATTGCAAGATCTAAAGATATACATTCAAGCGCTAACCTC
Source organism: Triticum dicoccoides (assembly GCF_002162155.2). Lineage (NCBI taxonomy): Eukaryota > Viridiplantae > Streptophyta > Magnoliopsida > Poales > Poaceae > Triticum > Triticum dicoccoides. The sequence continues at coordinate 225,964,563 of NC_041390.1, forward strand.
CCCGGCAATGGCACTGTCGGTGTACAAAAGTAGGGGCTCTCCTTTGTACCCCTTTACTTGTGCACGGGCAGTCAGAGCCGCGCCCGCGGCCACACTGAGCAAGGCAAAGGAGGGAAGTCGGAGCATGATACATCTCCGTCGTATCTACTTTTCCAAACACTTTTGCCCTTGTTTTGGACTCTAACTTGTATGATTTGAATGGAACTAACCCGGACTGATGCTGTTTTCAGCAGAATTACCATGGTGTTGTTTTATGTGCAGAAAACAAATATTCTCGGAATGACCTGAAACTCCACGGAACATCTTAGAAAAAACCATAAAAAATCCTCGCCAAAGATGAAGACCAGGGGGCCCACACCCTTCTCACGAGGGTGGGGGGCGCGCCCTCCTAGGTCGCGCCCCCCTACCTCGTGGGCCCCCTGTTGCGTCTCCGACTCCAACTCCACCTCCATATATTGAGTTTCGATGAGAAAAAAATCAGGGAGAAGAAATCATCGCATTTTACGATATGGAGCCGCCGCCAAGCCCTAGAACCTCTCGGGAGGGCTGATCTGGAGTCCGTTCGGGGCTCCGAAGAGGGGGATTCGTCGCCGTCATCATCATCAACCATCCTCCATCACCAATTTCATGATGATCACCGCCGTGCGTGAGTAATTGCATCGTAGGCTTGCTGGACGGTGATGGGTTGGATGAGATTTATCATGTAATCGAGTTAGTTTTGTTAGGGTTTGATCCCTAGTATCCATTATGTTCTGAGATTGATGTTGCTATGACTTTGCTATGCTTAATGCTTGTCACTAGGGCCCGAGTGCCATGATTTCAGATCTGAACCTATTATGTTTTCATGAATATATGTGAGTTCTTGATCCTATCTTGCAAGTCTATAGTCACCTACTATGTGTTATGATCCGGCAACCCTGAAGTGACAATAATCGGGACCACTCCCGGTGATGACCATAGTTTGAGGAGTTCATGTATTCACTATGTGCTAATGCTTTGTTCCGGTTCTCTATTAAAAGGAGGCCTTAATATCCCTTAGTTTTCAATAGGACCCCGCTGCCACGGGAGGGTAGGACAAAAGATGTCATGCAAGTTCTTTTCCATAAGCATGTATGACTATATACGGAATACATGCCTACATTACATTGATGAATTGGAGCTAGTTTTGTGTCACCCTATGATATGACTGTTACATGATGAACCGCATCCGGCATAATTATCCATCATTGATCCGGTGCCTATGAGTTTTCCATATACTGGTTTACGCTTATTTACTTTTCCGCTGCTACTGTTACAATCACTACAAATTACCAAAAACATTACTTCTGTTGTCTTTACTTTTGTTGCCGCTACCACCACTATCATATTACTTTGCTACTAAACACTTTGCTGCAGATACTAAGTTTCCAGGTGTGGTTGAATTGACAACTCAGCTGCTAATACTTGAGAATATTCTTTGGCTCCCCTTGTGTCGAATCAATAAATTTGGGTTGAATACTCTACCCTCGAAAGCTGTTGCGATACCCTATACTTGTGGGTTATCAAGACTAATTTCTGGCGTCGTTGCCGGGGAGCATAGCTCTATTCTTTGAGTCACTTGGGATTTATATCTGCTGGATACTATGAAGAACTTGAGAGATCCAAAAACCAAGATATATCCCTCAACTACGAGGGGAGGTAAGGAACTGCTATCTAGCTCTGCGCTTGATTCACCTTCTGTTATGAGTAAGTTTGCGACACCTGCATCTGCTTCTGCTATTCGTTCTAATATGTCACATGTTATTGATGATGCCACTTCTGCTATGCATGATACTTATGATGAAACTGCTTCTATGCCTGATACTACTGTACCCCTTAGCGAATTTCTTGATGAACAAATTGCTAGGGCTAGAGAAAAAGAAATTATTGAATCTGAATACGATGATGATAGTGATGATGAAAATATGCCTGTTATTCCTGAGGGTTATCTTTTTGATATGGAATCTTCTATCGCTATTTCTGCTTGCAAAGATAGATATGAGCTTAAGAGGTTATTAATTAAATGGAACAAAGAATCACTTAGAGATAAAATGAGACCTGACCCTGCTTTTGCTACTTCACCTATATGTGTTCCTGATAAGGATTATGAATTCTCTATTGATCCTGATATAATTACTTTGATTGAATCTGATCCGTTTTATGGCTATGAATCTAAAACTGTTGTGGCACATCTTACTAAGTTAAATGATATAGTTGCCATGTTTACTAATGATGAGAGATCGCGTTACTTTTATATACTCAAAATATTCCCGTTCTCATTAAAGGGTGATGGTAAGATATGGTTTAATTCTCTTGATCCTGGTTGTGTGCGTAGTCCCCAGGATATGATTTATTACTTCTTTGCTAAATATTTCCCTGCTCATAAGAAACAAGCTGCTTTGAGGGAAATATACAACTTTGTGCAAATAAAAGAAGAGAGTCTCCCACAAGCTTGGGGGAGGCTTCTCAAGTTACTTAATGCTTTGCCTGATCATCCTCTCAAGAAACCTGAAATACTTGATATCTTTTATAATGGACTAACTGATGCTTCCAGAGATTACCTGGATAGTTGTGATGGTTCTCTTTTCAGGGAAAGAACACCGGATGAAGCTAAAATTCTATTGAATACTATGTTGACAAATGAAAATAATTGGGCACCTCCCGAGCCAGCTCCTGAGCCAGCTCCTGAGCCAACTCCTGAGCCAACTCCTGAGCCAACTCCTACTCCAATTACTGAGCCTATTCCTAAAACAACTCCGAAGAAGAGGGGTATTCTATTTCTTAGTCCCGAAGATATGCAAGAGGCAAAGAAATCTATGAAAGAAAAAGGTATTAAAGATGAAGACATTAAGAATTTACCTCCTATTGAAGAAATACATGGTCTTAATATACCGCCTGTTGAAGAAACATATTATCTCAATTATTTATTTACTGAAGAACCCCCTGATCCCGATATCCTGACACAGGTAGTAAAGGTAAATTCTCTCTATAGATATGATAAAGCTGAAGTCCCTCCTACTAAAATTGCTAGTCAGTGCTTGGATGAGTTTGATAACTTTATGTTTAAGCAAGATGACTTCAATGCTTATTTTGGTAGACAATTAAAAGAAAATGCTTATATGATTAGACGCTTGTGTGATTATATGGCTGATATTAAAGGTGAACTTAAACTTGTTAGAAAACATGCTTCTATGGTTAGCACTCAAGTAGAACAAGTACTTAAAGCTCAAAAAGAAGTGCTTAATGAAATGAATAGTAAGAAAAATGATTATGCTGTTAGAGTGGCTACTAGAACTGGTAGAATGACTCAGGAACCTTTGTATCCTGAAGGCAACCCTAAGAGAATCGAGCAAGATTCTCAAAGAAATAATATTGATGTTTCTAGTTCTTCTAAAAAGAAGAAGAAGAAAAATGATAGAACTGTGCAAACTTCTAGTGAACCTATTGCTGAACCACCTGATAATCCAAATGATATATCTATGTCTGATGCTGAAACACAATCTGGTAATGAACATGAACCTAGTAAAAATATTAATGATAATGTTCATGATGATGCTCAACCTAGTAATGATAATGATGTTGAAATTGAACCTGCTGTTGATCTTGATAACCCACAATCAAAGAATCAACGTTATGATAAAAGAGACTTTGTTGCTAGGAAACATGGTAAAGAAAGGGAATCTTAGGTTCAGAAACCCATGCCTTTTCCTCCGAAACCATCCAAGAAAAAGGATGATGAGGATTTTGAGCGCTTTGCTGAAATGATTAGGCCTATCTTTTTGCATATGAGATTAACTGATGTGCTCAAAACAAATCCTTATGCTAAATATATGAAGGATAGCATTACTAATAAAAGAAAGATACCGGAAGCTGAAATTTCCACCATGCTTGCTAATTATACTTTTAAGGGTGGAATACCAAAGAAACTTGGAGATCCCAGAGTACCTACTATACCTTGCTCCATTAAAAAGAATTATATTAAAACTGCTTTATGTGATCTTGGAGCCGGTGTTAGTGTTATGCCTCTCTCTTTATATCATAGACTTGACTTGAATAAGCTGACACCTACTGAAATATCTTTGCAAATGGTTGATAAATCAACTGCTATACCTGTCGGTATTTGTGAGGATGTGCTTGTTGTGGTTGCAAACATTACTATTTTAACGGACTTTGTTATACTTGATATTCCCGAGGATGATAGTATATCTATTATTCTTGGAAGACCTTTTCTTAATACTGCAGGGGCTGTTATTGATTACAACAAAGGCAATATCAGTTTTCATGTTAATGGTAATGAGCATATGGTACACTTTCCGAGGAAACAACCTCAAGTTCATAGTATCAATTCTATTGGAAAAATTCCATCGATTATATTTGGAGGTTTTGAATTTCCTCTTCCTACTGTCAAGAAGAAATATGATATTCTTATTATAGGGGATGTGCATATCCCCGTTGAGGTAACTTAGTGCTATTCAAAATTTCTCCAGTTTCATGATTATCGGAATGAGTTTGTTAACAAGACTTGATCAACCTTGTTAGTGGATTCTTTTTGATGAGCATGAGATGGATGAAACTAGAAGCACAAACTTTTGTACCCTCTTTATACTTTCTGTAATTTATATTAAATAAAGTAAAAATAGTATTTTCAGTCTGTTTCCTGACTTATCCATGCAATATAAAAATATCTCAAAAATAAAATTCCTCAGAATGCCATGCCAATTAATATGATTTTTTCGGGAATATTTGAGGATTTACTATGCAAAAATTACCGCGGGAGGAGCTGCCACCTGGCCACGAGGGTGGTGGGCGCCCCCCTATAGGGCGTGCCCCCTGCCTCGTGGGCCCACGGTGGCCCTCCTCCACTTATCCCAGCACCCATCTTCTTCCTCTTTCTCACACAAACCCGAAAAACCAACTCAAGCACGAGTTCCAGCCACTTTTGCTGCGATTTTCAATCTCCTTGCTCAAAGCACCTCTCGCAAAACTACTTGGGGAGATTGTTCCTTGGTATGTGACTCCTCCATTGGTCCAATTAGTTTTTGTTCTAGTGCTTTATTCTTTGCAAATTTGTGCTGCATAGGTGACCATGTTCTTGAGCTTGCATGTCAAATTTATATGGTTCCAAGTAGTTCTAATGCTTGATATAGGCTCTAGGCACTTGTAGGAGTAGTTGCTATCAATATTATTGAGTTTGGTTTACTTTTATTTTGATGTTACTAAAAATTTCAGATTGTTTCAGAAAAATGATGAGGAGATTATTGAGGGGCTCATCGAGCCAAAGCTCGAAGGAAAAGGCACCGAAGCCTAAGTATAATTTGCCGCGCACCACGGAGATTCGGGCATGTGAATGGCCTTCTGATGATTTCTTGAGAGCAGCCGGTATCTATGAAGATTTTCATGAATTGGCTCACAATGCAGGCCTCACCGCTTTCCTCCACGACCAATGCGATTAGTATCTCTTACTCACAAATACCTTTGTGCAAAACTTTCATTTTCATTCTAGGAACTCACCACCTATGGTGGAGTTTCATTTATATGATGAGCATAAGGAGATGTCACTTTATGATTTATGTGAGATTTGTTTAGTTCCTTTTGAGGGCAAGACAGAAGAACCACATCATGATGATGTGGCTGGGTTTATTCATAATATCACTGTAGGAGAAACTAGGAAGGTTTCCGACGCACGAATCACTAGCATACATTTTCCTGTTTTGCGTTACTTTGCATTATTTGCTAGTCGTTGTTTAATTGGATGCGGAAATTCTGGAAACCTTAGTATCCCTGATTTAATTATTCTGCTCCAAGGTTTATACAGTGACAACACTTTTAGTTTGGGCGATATTATTGCTAGACGGTTAAATATGAACCGTACTAAGGGCCCCATCTTTGGAGGCATCTATGCCACACGGCTAGCCGCACATTTTAACATACCTATTAGGCATGCTGAGAAGGAAGAAAAGGTGCTGCCCCGTGTTTATCTAGATCATAAAAGTATGGTGGCACATGATTTTATTGTTAAAAATAGGGCAGGGGAGCTTAAATATTAATTGTTCTTTAATAAACATCATCCTGAGACTATTACCTTGCCTGCTCCTTCTTTGTTTGATTTGACTGCAGGCACGTACCTTGTTCCGTTGACGGCTATTCACGCCTACCGGAACCCTGCACCAGCCCCGGAACAGGAGCCACAAGATGAGCCTCCACGACAATCTGTTTATTCTTGGGATCCAGAGATGACTGTCAGCCAGTGGCAGTCAGAGTCTTCTTCTTCATCACAGTATGATCCCAACTATTCCTCCTCATCACAGTACGACCCCAACAACTATTATTATGGATATCCGCCAGGCCAGCCATGGACATAGACCAACTTAGGCCAAAAGCCTAAGCTTGGGGGAGTACGTATTTCTCACCGACATTACATTTATGCTCACACGCACTCATTGCTAGATGTCGGTGCTCATACTTTTTCATTGTATCATCCATGCTAGTTTATTTTCTTTTTCCTGTTTTCTTCTTGTGTGTTTGTTAAACCTTAAGAAAAAACAAAAAAAATTAGTAGTAGTTTATTTTCTGCTGTAGTAGTAATAATTAAAAAGAAAACCCAAAAATATTTCCCGTTCTTCTTTTGCTTGTTGGGAGCTTTCCCGTGTAAATAGCTTATTTCTTTTCTTTTCTTTGGGGGTCGGTAGGAGAAGACCATAATTAAATTGTTGAAGTGGCTCTTATATGCATTATTGTTGATTTAACCAAGAGCCCATATTGCCTTGTCTTCTCATGTTTATTGAATGCCCGCAGATTCCAGCTTAGTCCAATGCATGTGCACTCTTATTATTATTCACACCGTTCGGGCGTGCAAGTGAAAGGCAATTATGATGATATATGATGGACTGACTGAGATGAGAAAAGCTGGTATGAACTCGACCTCTTTTGTTTTTGTAAATATGATGAGTCCCTCATTCTTGATTCAGCCTATTATGAATAAACATGTTTGCAATGACATTTAGAGATCATAGTTTCTTGTGCCATGCTTGATTAGCTATGAGTTATAATGATTTACCTTGTATGCCAACATGCTATTGAGATGATTATGATGTGGTATGATGGGGTGGTATCCTCTTTTGAATGATTTAAGTGACTTGACTTGGCACATGTTCACGCATGTAGTTGAAACAAATCAACATAGCCTTCACGATATTTATGTTCATGGTGGATTATATCCTACTCATGCTTGCATCCAATGTTTATTAATTTTAATGCATGTACATGGCTGTTGTCGCTCTCTAGTTGGTCGCTTCCTAGTCTTTTGCCAGCCTTCATCTGTACTAAGAGGGAATACTGCTTGTGCATCCAATCCCTTAAACCCCAAAGTTATTCCAGATGAGTCCACTATACCTTCCTATATGCGGTATCTACCTGCCGTTCCAAGTAAATTTGTATGTGCCAAACTCTAAACCTTCAAATTAACATTCTGTTCTGTATGCTCGAATAGCTCATGTATCAACAAAGGTTGTCCTTATCTTCCGTGTTAGGCGGGTTATTCTCAAGAGGCGTGGACTCCGCTCCTCACTCACGAGAAAATGGCTGGTCACCGGGATGCCCAGTCCCATGCTTTATGCAAACTAAATCAAAATTAATTGCAAACAAAACTCCCCCAGGGACCTGATGTATGTTGGAGGCACTCGTTGTTTCGAGCAAGCCATGGATTGATGCTTGTTAGTGGAGGGGGAGTATAAACTTTACCATTCTGTTTGGGAACCGCCTATCATGTGTTTAGCATGGAAGATATCGCTATCTCTTAGTTGTTACGTTGACAATGAAAGTATACCGCTCAAAATACAATTTATCTCTATTGCAAAACTGAGCTCTGGCACCTCTACAAATCCCTGCTTCCCTCTGCGAAGGGCCTATCCATTTACTTTTATGCTGAGTGGTCACCCTCTTATTAAAAAGCACCAGCTGGAGAGCACAGCCGTCATTTGCATTCATCACTGTTAATTTATATTGGGTATGACTATGATTGGATCTCTTTTACCATGAATTACAATGTCTAGTCAGTCCTTGATCTTGAAAGGTGCTCTGCATTTATGTTTTGCGGACTCAGAAAGGGCTAGCGAGATACCATCTTGTTATATCATATTATGATTGTTTTGAGAAAGTGTTGTCATCCGAGATTTATTATTATGACTTGCTAGTTGATTATGCTATTGATATGAGTAATTGTGAGACCTGAGAATTATTGCAAATATGGTTAGTTATGATCTATGCTGAAAACTTGAATGCTAGCTTGACATAGTTACAACAACAAAAGCAAATAGATTTTGTGAAAGTTTTTCTTTTTTTTCTTTCAGTTTGTCAACTGAATTGCTTGAGGACAAGCAAGGGTTTAAGCTTGGGGGAGTTGATACGTCTCTGTCGTATCTACTTTTCCAAACATTTTTGCCCTTGTTTTGGACTCTAACTTGTATGATTTGAATGGAACTAACCCGGACTGACGATGTTTTCAGCAGAATTACCATGGTGTTGTTTTATGTGCAGAAAACAAATATTCTCGGAATGACCTGAAACTCCATGGAACATCTTAGAAAAAACAATAAAAAATCATCACCAAAGATGAAGACCAGGGGGCCCACACCCTTCTCAGGAGGGTGGGGGGCGCGCCCCCTACCTCGTGGGCCCCCTGTTGCGTCTCCGACTCCAACTCCACCTCCATATATTGAGTTTCGATGAGAAAAAAAATCAGGGAGAAGAAATCATCGCGTTTTACGATACGGAGCCGCCGCCAAGCCCTAAAACCTCTCGGGAGGGCTGATCTGGAGTCCGTTCGGGGCTCCGGAGAGGGGGATTCATCGCCGTTGTCATCATCAACCATCCTCCATCACCAATTTCATGATGCTCACCGCCGTGCGTGAGTAATTGCATCGTAGGCTTGCTGGACAGTGATGGGTTGGATGAGATTTATCATGTAATCGAGTTAGTTTTGTTAGGGTTCGATCCCTAGTATCCATTATGTTCTGAGATTGATGTTGCTATGACTTTGCTATGCTTAATGCTTGTCACTAGGGCCCGAGTGCCATGATTTCAGATCTGAACCTATTATGTTTTCATGAATATATGTGAGTTCTTGATCATATCTTGCAAGTCTATAGTCACCTACTATGTGTTATGATCCGGCAACCCCGAAGTGACAATAATCGGGACCACTCCCGGTGATGACCATAGTTTGAGGAGTTCATGTATTCACTATGTGCTAATGCTTTGTTCCGATTCTCTATTAAAAGGAGGCATTAATATCCCTTAGTTTCCAATAGGACCACGCTGCCACGGGAGGGTAGGACAAAAGATGTCATGCAAGTTCTTTTCCATAAGCACGTATGACTATATACGGAATACATGCCTACATTACATTGATGAATTGGAGCTAGTTTTGTGTCACCCTATGTTATGACTATTACATGATGAACCGCATCTGGCATAATTATCCATCACTGATCCGGTGCCTACGAGTTTTCCATATACTGGTTTACGCTTATTTACTTTTCCGCTGCGACTGTTACAATCACTACAAAATACCAAAAACATTACTTTTGCTGTCTCTACTTTTGTTGCCGCTACCACCACTATCATATTACTTTGCTACTAAACACTTTGCTGCAGATACTAAGTTTCCAGGTGTGGTTGAATTGACAACTCAGCTGCTAATACTTGAGAATATTCTTTGGCTCCCCTTGTGTCGAATCAATAAATTTGGGTTGAATACTCTACCCTCGAAAGCTGTTGCGATCCCCTATACTTGTGGGTTATTAGAGCACGAGACAACCGAAGCAACGCCAAGACTAGAGACACAAAGAGCAAGAGGGCGAGGTGGACTCCCCCGACAAAACCCTTGCCGGGGTAGCCTCCGCAACCCTGATACGTCTCCAACGTATCTATAATTTTTGATTGCTCCATGCTATATTATCTACTGTTTTGGACATTATTGGGCTTTATTATCCACTTCTATATTATTTTTGGGACTAACCTATTAACCAGAGGCCCAGCCCAGAATTGCTGTTTTTGCCTGTTTTAGGGTTTCGAAGAACAGGAATATCAAACGGAGTCCAAACAGAATGAAACCTTCGGGAACGTGATTTTCTCAACGAGTAAGACCCAGGGGACTTGGACCCTACGTCAAGGCACGAAAGAGGAGGCCATGAGGTAGGGGGGCGCCTGCCTACCCCAGGCGCGCCCTCCACCCTCATGGGCCCCATATTGCTACACCGACGTACTCCTTCCTCCTATATATATGCACGTACCCCCAAACGATCAAATACGGAGCCAAAACCCTAATTCCACTGTCGTAACTTTCTGTATCCACGAGATCCCATCTTGGGGCCTGTTCCAGAGCTCCGCCAGAGGGGGCATCGATCATGGAGGGCTTCTACATCAGCACCATAGCCTCTCTGATGAAGTGTGAGTAGTTTACCTCAGACCTACGGGCCCATAGTTAGTAGCTAGATGGCTTCTTCTCTCTTTTTGGATCTCAATACAATGTTCTCCCCCTCTCTTGTGGAGATCTATTCAATGTAATCTTCTTTTTGCGGTGTGTTTGTTGAGACCATTGAATTGTGGGTTTATGGTCAAGTCTATCTATGAATAATATTTGAATCTTCTCTGAATTCTTTTATGTATGATTGGTTATCTTTGCAAGTCTCTTTGAATTATCAGTTTGGTTTGGCCTACTAGATTGATCTTTCTTGCAATGGGAGAAGTGCTTAGCTTTGGGTTCAATCTTGCGGTGTCCTTTCCTGGTGACAGTAAGGGCAACAAGGCACGTATTGTATTGTTGCCATCGAGGATAACAAGATGGGGTTTTCTTCATATTGCATGAGTCTATCCCTCTACATCATGTCATCTTGCTTAAGGCGTTACTCTGTTTTTAACTTAATACTCTAGATGCATGTTGGATAGCGGTCGATGAGTGGAGTAATAGTAGTAGATGCAGGCAGGAGTCAGTCTACTTGTCTCGGACGTGATGCCTATATACATGATCATACCTAGATATTCTCATAAGTATGCTCAATTCTGTCAATTGCTCAACAGTAATTTGTTCACCCATCGTAGAATACTTATGCTCTCGAGAGAAGCCACTAGTGATACCTATGGCCCCCGGGTCTATCTTTATCATATTGATCTCCTATTACTTAGTTATTTCCTTTGCTATTTACTTTGCCTTTATTTTAATTTGCATCTTTATCACAAAAATACCAAAAATATTATCTTTATCATATCTATCAGATCTCACTCTCGTAAGTGGCCTTATAGGGATTGACAACCCCTATTTGCATTGGTTGCGAGGATTTATTTGTTTTGTGCAAGTACGAGGGACTCACGCGTAGCCTCCTACTGGATTGATACCTTGGTTCTCAAAAACCGAGGGAAATACTTACACTACTTTGCTGCATCATCCCCTCCTCTTTGGGGAAAACCAACGCAGTGCTCAAGAGGTAGCAAGAAGGATTTCTGGCGCCGTTGCCGAGGAGGTCTTTGCAAAAATCAACATACCAAGTACCCATCACATACCCTTATCTCCCGCATTACATTATTTGCCATTTGCCTCTCGTTTTCCTCCCCCCACATCACCCTTGCCGTTTTATTCGCCCTCTCTCTCTATCCTCCCTCTCTTTCTCTATTTTCCTCTTTTTGCCCGCTTTGTTTGCTTGTGTCTTAGTTTGCTTGCTTGTCGCGATGGCTCAAGATAATACTAAATTGTGTGACTTCACCAATACCAACAACAATGATTTTATTAGCACTCCGATTGCTCCTCTTACCGATGCTGAATCTTGTGAAATTAATACTGCTTTGCTGAATCTTGTCATGAAAGATCCGTTTCCGGCCTTCCTAGTGAAGATGCCGCTACCCATCTAAATAGCTTCGTTGATTTGTGTGACATGCAAAAGAAGAAAGATGTGGATAATGATATTGTTAAATTGAAGCTATTTCCTTTTTCGCTTAGAGATCATGCTAAAGCTTGGTTTTCGTCTTTGCCTAAAAATAGTATTGATTCATGGAACAAGTACAAAGATGCTTTTATCTCTAAGTATTTTCCTCCCGCTAAGATCAACTCTCTTAGAAACGATATTATGAACTTTAAGCAACATGATCATGAACATGTCACAAGCATGCGATAGAAGAAATTAATGTTTTGAGTGGAAAGATGGATGAACTTATGAAATTATTTGCTAATAAGAGTGTTTCTTTTGATCGTAATGATATGCCCTTGTCTACTTTGATTGAAAATAATAATGAATCTATGGATGTGAATTTTGTTGGTAGGAACAATTTTGGTAACAACACGTATAGAGGAAATTTTAATCCTAGGACTTATACTAGTAATCCCTCAAATAATTATCGTAATTCCTACAACAATTCTTATGGAAATTATAATAAGATGCCCTCTGATTTTGAATCTAATATTAAAGAATTTATTACTTCGCAAAAGAATTTTAATGCTATGATTGAAGAAAAATTGCTTAAGATTGATGATTTGGCTAGGAACATTGATAGAATTGCTCTTGATGTTCATTCTTTGAAACTTAGATCTATTCCACCTAAGCATGATATCAATGAGTCTCTCAAAGCCATGAGAATTTCCATTGATGAGTGCAAAGAAAGAACCGCCAGGATGCGTGCTAAGAAAGATGCCTTTATAAGAGCGTGTTCTTCTAGTTGCTATGAAAATAATGATGAAGATCTAAAAGTTATTGATGTGTCCCCTATTAAATCTTTGTTTTGCAATATGAATCTTGATAATGATGGGACTGAATATGATCCACCTTTACCTAGAAGGCGTTCTAAGAATTCGGAATTTGTTGATCTTGATGCTAAAATTGATAAAAGTGGGATTGAAGAAATTAAAACTCTAGATGTTGCTAAACCCACTATTATGGATTTCAAGGAACTTAACTATGAAAATTGCTCTTTGATTTATTGTATTTCCTTTTTGCAATCTGTGCTAAATTCTCCTCATGCTTATAGTCAAAATAAAGCGTTTACTAAACATATCGTTGATGCCTTGATGCAATCTTACGAAGAAAAACTTGAATTGGAAGTTTCTATCCCTAGAAAACTTTATGATGAGTGGGAACCAACTATTAAAATTAAAATTAAATATCGTGAATGTTATGCTTTATGTGATTTGGGTGCTAGTGTTTCCACGATTCCAAAGACTTTGTGTGATTTGTTGGGTTTCCGTGATTTTGATGATTGCTCTCTAAACTTGCACCTTGCGGATTCCACTATTAAGAAACCTATGGGAAGAATTAATGATGTTCTTATTGTTGAAAATAGGAATTATGTGCCCGTAGATTTTATTATTCTTGACATAGATTGCAATCCTTCATGTCCTATTATTCTTGGTAGACCTTTCCTTAGAACGATTGGTGCAATTATTGATATGAAGGAAGGAAATATTAGATTCCAATTTCCATTAAGGAAAGGCATGGAACACTTTCCTAGAAAGAAAATTAAATTACCTTATGAATCTATTATGAGAGCCACTTATGGATTGCCTAACAAAGATGGCAATACCTAGATCTATTCTTGCTTGTTATGCCTAGCTAGGGGCGTTAAACGATAGCGCTTGTTGGGAGGCAACCCAATTTTATTTTTATTCCTTGCCTTTTGCTCCTGTTTAGTAATAAATAATTTATCTAGCCTCTGTTTTGGTTGTGTTTTTTGTGTTTAATTAGTGTTTTTTCCAAGTAGAACCGTTGGGAAGACTTGGGGAAAGTCTTGTTGAACTTGCTGTAAAAAACAGAAACTTTAGCGCTCAGGAGAACTGCTGCCATTTTTATTTGGAAAGTGCTATTTAGTTAATTATTTTTGAAGATGATTAATAGATAAATCCCTCATGTCCAGAAATTTATTTTAGAATTTTTGGGGTTCCAGATCTTGCGCTAGCTTCAGATTACTACAGACTGTTCTGTTTTTGGCAGATTCTGTTTTTCGTGTGTTGTTTGCTTATTTTGATGAATCTATGGCTAGTAAAATAGTTTATAAACCATATAGAAGTTGGAATACAGTAGGTATAACACCAATATAAATAAAGAATGATTTAATTACAGTACCTTGAAGTGGTCTTTTATTTCTTTCGCTAACGGAGCTCACGAGATTTTCTACTTTAAGTTTTGTGTTGTGAAGTTTTCAAGTTTTGGGTAAAGATTTGATGGATTATGGAACAAGGAGTGGCAAGAGCCTAAGCTTGGGGATAACCATGACACCCCCAAGATAATCTAATGACACCTAAAAGCCAAAGCTTGGGGATGCCCCGGAAGGCATCCCCTCTTTCATCTACTTCCATCGGTAACTTTACTTGGAGCTATATTTTTATTCGCCACATGATATGTGTTTTGCTTGGAGCGTCTTGTATTATTTGAGTCTTTGCTTGTTTAACACAATCATCCTTGCTGTACACACCTTTTGAGAGAGCCATATATGATTTGGAATTTGTTAGAATACTCTTTGTGCTTCGCTTATATATTTTGAGTTATATAATTTTGCTCTAGTACTTCACTTATATCTTTTAGAGCACGGTGGTGGATTTGTTTTATAGAGACTATTGATCTCTCATGCTTCACTTAGATTATTTTGAGAGTCTTTAATAGCATGGTAATTTGCTTAAAAAATAATATGCTTGGTACACAAGATTAATAATAAAACTTTCTTATGGGTGTGTTGAATACTATGATAAGTTTGATGCTTGATAATTGTTTTGAGATATGAAGATGGTGATATTAAAGTTGTGCTAGTTGAGTAGTTGTGAATTTGAGAAATACTTGTGTTGAAGCTTGTGATTCCCGTAGCATGCACGTATGGTGAACCCCGTTATGTGATGAAGTCGAAGCATGATTTATTTATTGATTGTCTTCCTTATGAGTGGCGGTTGGGGACGAGCGATGGTCTTTTCCTACCAATCTATCCCCATAGGAGCATGCGCGTAATACTTTGCTTTGATAACTTGTAGATTTTTGCAATAAGTATATGAGTTCTTTATGACCAATGTTGAGTCCATGGATTATACGCACTTTTCTCATCCTTCCACCTTTGCTAGCCTCTCTAATACCGCGCACCTTTTCACCGGTATCATACAACCACCATATACCTTCCTCAAAACAGCCACCATACCTACCTATTATGGAATTTCCATACCCATTCCGAGATATATTGCCATGCAACTCTCCACCATTCCGTTTATTATGACACACTCCATCATTGTCATATTGCTTAGCATGATCATGTAGTCGGCATCGTATTTGTGGCAAAGGCATCGTTCATAATTCTTTCATACATGTCACTCATGAGTCATTGCATATCCCGGTACACCGCTGGAGGCATTCATATAGAGTCATATTTTGTTCTATATCGAGTTGTAATTGTTGAGTTGTAAGAAAAATAAAAATTCATAGTAGAGAGTCTCTCATGTTATCACTTTCATATACTAGTGGGACTTTTCATTGTAGAACTTGGCTTGTATATTCCAATGATGGGCTTCCTCAAATGCCCTAGGTCGTCATGAGCAAGCAAGTTGGATGCACACCCACTTAGTTTCTTTTTCTGAGCTTTCATATACTTATAGCTCTAGTGCATCCGTTGCATGGCAATCCCTACTCACTCACATTGATATCTATTGATGGGCATCTCCATAGCCCGTTGATACGCCTAGTTGATGTGAGACTATTTTCTCCCTTTTTGTCTTCTCCACAACCACCATTCTATTCCACTTATAGTTCTATGTCCATGGCTCACACTCATGTATTGCATGAAAATTGAAAAAGTTTTGAGAATGTCAAAAGTATGAAACAATTGCTTGGCGTGTCATCGGGGTTGTGCATGATTTAAATATTTTGTGTGGTGAAGATAGAGCATAGCCAGACTATATGATTTTGTAGGGATAACTTTCTTTAGCCATGTTATTTTGAGAAGACATAATTGCTTAGCAAGTATGCTTGAAATATTATTATTTTTATGTCAATATGAACTTTTGTCTTGAATCTTTTGGATCTGAATATTCATAACACAATTAAGAAGAATTACATTAAAATTATGCCAAGTAGCACTCTGCATCAAAAATTCCGTTTTATCATTTACCTACTCGAGGACGAGCAGGAATTAAGCTTGGGGATGCTTGATACGTCTCCAACGTACCTATAATTTTTGATTGCTCCATGCTATATTATCTACTATTTTGGACATTATTGAGTTTCTTATCCACTTTTATATTATTTTTGGGACTAACCTATTAACCGGAGGCCCAGCCCAGAATTGTTGTTTTTTTCCTGTTTTAGGGTTTCAAAGAAAAGGAATATCAAACGGAGTCCAAACGGAATGAAACCTTCGGGAACGTGATTTTCTCAACGAATAAGACCCAGGAGACTTAGACCCTACATCAAGGCACGAAAGAGGAGGCCACGAGGTAGGGGGGCCCGCCTGCCTACCCCAGGCGCGCCCTCCACCCTCGTGGGCCCCTTGTTGCTCCACCGACATACTCCTTCCTCCTATATATATCCACGTACCCCCAAACGATCAAATACGGAGCCAAAACCCAAATTCCACCGCCGTAACTTTCTGTATCCATGAGATCCCATCTTGGGGCCTGTTCCGGAGCTCCGCCGGAGGGGGCATCGATCACGGAGGGCTTCTACATCAACACCATAGCCTCTCTGATGAAGTGTGAGTAGTTTACCTCAGGCCTACGGGTCCATAGTTAGTAGCTAGATGGCTTCTTCTCTCTTTTTGGATCTCAATACAATGTTCTCCCCCTCTCTTGTGGAGATCTATTCGATGTAATCTTCTTTTTGTGATGTGTTTGTTGAGACCGATGAATTGTGGGTTTATGATCAAGTCTATCTATGAATAATATTTGAATCTTCTCTGAATTCTTTTATGTATGATTGGTTATCTTTGCAAGTCTCTTTGAATTATCAGTTTGGTTTGGCCTACTAGATTGATCTTTCTTGCAATGGGAGAAGTGCTTAGCTTTGGGTTCAATCTTGCGGTGTCCTTTCCCGGTGACGGTAAGCGCAGCAAGGCACGTATTGTATTGTTGGCATCAAGGATAACAAGATGGGGTTTTCTTCATATTGCATGAGTCTATCCCTCTACATCATGTCATCTTGCTTAAGGCGTTACTTTGTTTTTAACTTAATACTCTAGATGCATGCTGGATAGCGGTCGATGAGTGGAGTAATAGTAGTAGATGCAGGCAGGAGTCAGTCTACTTGTCTCGGACGTGATGCCTATATACATGATCATACCTAGATATTCTCATAACTATGCTCAATTCTGTCAACTGCTCAACAGTAATTTGTTCACCCACCGTAGAATACTTATGCTCTCGAGAGAAGCCACTAGTGAAACCTATGGCCCCCGGGTCTATCTTTATCATATTGATCTCCTATTACTTAGTTATTTCCATTGCTATTTACTTTACCTTTATTTTACTTTGCATATTTATCACAAAAATACCAAAAATATTATCTTTATCATATCTATCAGATCTCACTCTCATAAGTGGCCTTATAGGGATTGACAACCCTTATTTGCGTTGGTTGCGAGGATTTATTTGTTGTGTGCAGGTACGAGGGACTCACGCGTAGCCTCCTACTGGATTGGTACCTTGGTTCTCAAAAACTGAGGGAAATACTTACGCTACTTTGTTGCATCACCCCTTCCTCTTCGGGGAAAACCAACGCAGTGCTCAAGAGGTAGCAAACCCCGACAAGAGCCTTGCCGGGGCAACTTGCCCAATGCCAGCAGAACGCGCCGCCCTTGAGCCAAGGGGT
Organism: Triticum dicoccoides; assembly: GCF_002162155.2. Taxonomy (NCBI): domain Eukaryota; kingdom Viridiplantae; phylum Streptophyta; class Magnoliopsida; order Poales; family Poaceae; genus Triticum; species Triticum dicoccoides. The sequence continues at coordinate 225,982,400 of NC_041390.1, forward strand.
TCCAACGCCATCACCCACATTGGAACCAAGGCTTGGGAGGCACCTCCAGGGTGGCATGCAGATCTTTGTGGAGATCATAAATACACAAGATCAGATGAGGACCATAAGACGACAATCCTTGGCAAGATTCCTGCCAAGGAAATCCACGAGACCCCCGGCAAGATCCTTGCCGGGGACAACCGCGGTGCCATGGCAAGACCCTTGGCGGGCCCCCGGCAAGACCCTTGCCGAGGACATCTGCGGGGCCGCAGCCAGGCCCACAGCAGCCAAGACTCCATCGCCGCTCCCATGCAGCTGCTAGCTCAACCAGCTGGGCAGGCATCTGCGTGGCAGCATGCGGCCTCCACACCGACTCAGCAAGCACCTATGTGGTGGCATGCAGATCTTCGTGAAGACTTCGCCACCACGCCAGCCCAGCAGCCAGCCAACGTGGCGCTACAACGCCTCGTCAGCTCGGACGCGTGTTAGAGCCAGGCGAGGCGGCGATAGCTGGGACGAGCTTCCTTGCCGTCCCCGATAAAGCAAGAGGGGCATGTCGGTAGCACATTACATGTGTTTGTCCGACGGTGAAAGAGGATACACTCAGCCACTATACACCTTTCCACCTCCTGTGTGCCACTGTGGCGACCCCTTTTTGGCTATAAAAGGAGGCCTGAGGTGTACTGGAGGGGGATTCAAATCTTTGGAACTAGAGACACACTGTAGCTAGTTCAAGGACTCGAGAACACTCAAATATACATAAAAGGAGGACTAGGGTATTACGCGTCTCCGCAGACCAAACCTGGGCAAACGATCCTTGTGCTGACCGCCAGACCCGCTCTTTGCACAACCCCGTGCCCGCCAACCGTAGAAGGGATCCAGTGATTCCATAGGTGTCATTCCCACCGACATCTTTGGCGCGCCAAGTAGGGGGCGCAGTTGTGGAAATTTGGTCTGGTTGAAGCAACGGCTTCGTCATGGTCGTCACTCCAAGGAAGAAGATGACCGAACAAGTGGCGTCCTCGGTGGATGCACTGAACACTCATGCAGTGGCAGAAATGCAAGTCATGCAAAACTTTGAGAAATTCCTTTTTATATATAAGGTTATCGTCCTCGATGATCTCGCCATGTGTATGGAAAACCTGCACGCAATGGGGCCCTGCCACTATTGGCAACACCCTCGTTCTGTTTTGAGTCCGCTCAACAGTTCGAGCGGCTGCGTCCAGAACGGCAAGGTGACCTTCTGTGATTGGCAATGCTCTTGTTCTGTCTCGAGTCCGCTTGACAGTTTGAGCGGTCGCGTTAAGAGTAGTGAGGTGGTTTGCCTGGCAGCAAGCACACCCGGCAGGCCATTGGGGATCCGTCCTCAAGGCGTCGCGGCCTGGGTTTCCGTGCTGGCAAGCCTACCCGATTAACGTAGGGTGGACATACAAAGGGAGATCAAACGGGAAAATAACATGCATCGTTTCAAAAGCACTCTAGAGTTATATTACATCAGTTGTTGTTGCGATTCTAACTAAAGATAAAAAATGTCTTGGTCGTGAACCTGCAGCGGCGATAAGAAATGGGCTGCCTAGTCCCAACGCTGGCCTTCTATCCTCCGAACTCCATCGATGCGGCTGATGACGGGCTTGATAGGCTCCTCGAGCGTCACGAGGTCCACGTGCTCCGGCAAGCTCTCCAGCGCAGCGTCGAAGTCGAGGCCGGGGTTGAAGTATGCCACCTTGGTGAGGACTTTGGTCATTGCACCCCGGCAAAGCCTCCGGGCCTCATCGGCCAGAGAGGCCGCCCTGTTGGAGCGGAACTGCTCCAGGGCCCCGAGAACACCCTCGAAGAACAGGGTCAGCCTGGCATTAGGACTCACGTTCGGCTCCGGGACGTACCTCACGTTTGGCATCCCCATGGTAGCGAGCTGCATTGTGATTCTGCCAGCGACGCCGGCAAGGCGGTTGATCCAGAGGTTCTTGCCCTTCACAAAATCCTCATGGTTGGTGGCTTCGTTCTTCCGCAGCTGCCTCTCCTTCTCCAGATTCTTGGTCAGGGTCTCCTCCCAGGCCCCAACCTCCGAGAACGTCCCCTCAAGACCCTCCAGCTTCAACTTCAGGTCTTGGATGGAGTCGTTGGCCTTGGAGAGTAGCTCAGCCTTGCCGAGGATTGTGGTCTGCGCGTCAGCCAAAGCGCCTTTGGCCGCGTCCCTCTCCCTCGTCAGCGCCAGGATCTGCTTCTTCAGCCCATCCCGCTCCACCTCCAGCTCGTTCACCTTGCTGGCATGGACCTGGGCCTAAGCATTGAGTGCCTCTTTGTGCCTCTGCTCTAGTTCCTGGGTCTGCTGCACGACAAGCTTCTTGATATCTTTGTCCTTGCCACAGAGTGTCGCAGCGAGTTTCTTGCTACCTCTTGAGCACTGCGTTGGTTTTTCCTTGAAGAGGAGAGGGTGATGCAGTAAAGCAGCATAAGTATTTCCTCAGTTTTTGAGAACCAAGGTATCAATCCAGTAGGAGACCACACGCGAGTCACCTCGTACCTACACAAACAAATAAGAACCTCGCAACGCGATAAAGGGGTTGTCAATCCCTTCACGGCCACTTACAAGAGTGAGATCTGATAGAGATAATAATAATAATAATAAGATAAATATTTTTGGTATTTTTATGATATAGATTGAAAGTAAATATTGCAAAATAAAGTAGATTGGAAACTTGTATGATGGAGAGTAGACCCGGGGGCCATAGGTTTCACTTGTGGCTTCTCTCAAGATAGCATAAGTATTACGGTGGGTGAACAAATTACTGTCGAGCAATTGATAGAAAAGCGAATAATTATGAGAATATCTTGGTATGATCATGTATATAGGCATAACGACCGTGACAAGTAGACCGACTCCTGCCTACATCTACTACTATTACTCCACACATTGACCGCTATCCAGCATACATCTAGAGTATTAAGTTCATAAGAACAGAGTAACGCCTTAAGTAAGATGACATGATGTAGAGGGATAAACTCATGCAATATGATATAAACCCCATCTTTTTATCCTCGATGGCAACAATACAACACGTGTCGTTTCCCTTTCTGTCACTGGGATCGAGCACCGCAAGATTGAACCCAAAGCTAAGCACTTCTCCCATTGCAAGAAAGATCAATCTAGTAGGACAAACCAAACTGATAATTCGAAGGGACTTGCAAAGATAAACCAATCATACATAAAAGAATTCGGAGAAGATTCAAATATTGTTCATAGATAAACTTGATCATAAACCCACAATTCATCGGATCTCGACAAACACACCGCAAAAGAAGATTACGTCGAATAGATCTCCAAGAGAATTGAGGAGAACTTTGTATTGAGATCCAAAGAGAGAGAATAAGCCATCTAGCGACTAGCTATGGACCCGAAGGTCTGAAGTAAACTACGCACACATCATCGGAGGGGCCATGGAGTTGATGTAGAGGTCCTCCATGATCAATGCCCCCTCCGATGGAGCTTCGGAAAAGGCCCCAAGATGGGATCTCTTGGGTACAGAAGGTTGCGGTGGTGGAAATAGGATTTTGTGGTGCTCCTGGATGTTTGCGGGGTATATGGATATATATAGGAGGAAGAAGTAGGTCGGTGGAGCAACGTGGGGCCCACGAGGGTGGAGGGCACGCCTAGGGGGGTGGGTGCGCCCCCTGCCTCATGGCCTCCTCGATTATTTCTTGACGTCCACTCCAAGTCCCCTGGATCATGTTTGTTCCAAAAATAACGCTCCCGAAGGTATCATTCTGTTTGGACTCTGTTTGATATTCCTTTTCGGGGAAACACTAAAATAGGCAAAAAACAGCAATTTGGGCTGGGCCTTCGGTTAATAGGTTAGTCCCAAAAATAATATAAAAGTGTCAAATAAAGCCCATTAACATCCAAAACAGATAATATAATAGCATGGAACAATCAAAATTATAGATACATTGGAGACGTATCAAGCATCCCCAAGCTTAATTCCTGCTCGTCCTCGAGTAGGTAGATGATAAAACTAGAATTTTTGATATGGAATGATTCCTAACATATTTCTCTATGTAATTTTTCTTTATTGTGGCATGAATGTTCAGATCCAAAAGATTCAAGATAAAAGTTTAATATTGACATAGAAATAATAATACTTAAAGCATACTAACTAAGCAATCATATCTTCTCAAAATAACATGGCCAAAGAAAGTTATCCCTACAAAATCATATAGTCTGGCTATGCTCTATCTTCATCACACAAAATAATAAATCATGCACAACCCCGATGACAAGCCAAGCAAGTGTTTCATACTTTTGATGTTCTCAAACTTTTTCAATCTTTACGCAATATATGAGCGTGAGCCATGGAATAGCACTATGGTGTACTAAAATGGTGGTTGTGGAGAAGACAAAAAAGGAGAAGATAGTCTCACATCAACTAGGCGTATCAATGGGCTATGGAGATGCCCATCAATAGATATCAATGTGAGTGAGTAGGGATTGCCAAGCAACAGATGCACTAGAGCTATAAGTGTATGAAAGCTCGACAAAAGAAACTAAGTGGGTGTGCATCCAACTTGCTTGCTCACGAAGACCTAAGGCAATTTGAGGAAGCCCATCATTGGAATATACAAGCCAAGTTCTATAATGTAAAATTCCCACTAGTTTATGAAAGTGACAACATAAGAGACTCTCGATCATGAAGATCATGGTGCTACTTTGAAGCACAGTGTGGAAAAGGATAGTAACATTGTCCCTTCTCTCTTTTTCTCTCATTTTTTTATTTGGGCCTTCTTTCTTTTTTTCTTTTTGGCCTCTTTTCTTTTTTCCTTTTTTTTATTTTTCGTCTAGAGTCTCATCCTGACTTGTGTGGGAATCATAGTCTCCATCATCCTTTCCTCACTGGTACAATGCTCTAATAATGATGATCATCACACTTCTTTTTACTTACAACTCAAGAATTACAACTCAATACTTAGAATACAATATGACTCTATGTGAATGCCTCCGGCAGTGTACCGTGATATGCAATGAATCAAGAGTGACATGTATGCAAAATTATGAACGGTGGCTTTGCCACAAATACGATGTCAACTACATGATCATGCATGGAAATATGGCAATGATGAAGCGTGTCATAACAAACGAAACAGTGGAAAGTTGCATGCCAATATATCTCGGAATGGCTATGGAAATGCCATACTAGGTAGGTATGGTGGCTGTTTTGAGGAAGGTATATGGTGGGTTTATGGTACCGGAGAAAGTTGCACGGTACTAGAGAGGCTAGCAAATGTGGAAGGGTGAGGGTGCGTATAATCCATGGACCCAACATTAGTCATAAAGAACTCACATACTTATTGCAAAAATCTATTAGTTATCGAAACGAAGTACTACGCGCATGCTCCTAGGGGGATAGATTGGTAGGAAAATACCATCGCTCATCCCCGACCGCCACTCATAAGGAAGGCAATAAATAAATAAATCATGCTCCGACTTCATCACATAACGGTTCACCATACGTGCATGCTACGGGAATCACAAACTTCAACACAAGTATTTCTCAAATTCACAACTAGTCAACTAGCATGACTCTAATATCACCATCTCCATATCTCAAAACAATTATCAAGTATCAAACTTCTCATAGTATTCAATGCACTTATATGAAAGTTTTTATTCTGCCTAAAGCAAATTGCCATGTTGTTCTAAAGGACTCTCAAAATAATATAAGTGAAGCACATAAAGTATTCTAATAAATTCCAATCCATGTGGGTCTCTCTCAAAAGGTGTGTACAGCAAGGATGATTGTGGTAAACTAAAAAGCAAAGACTCAAATCATACAAGACGCTCCAAGCAAAACATATATCATGCGGTGAATAAAAATATAGCTCCAAGTAAAGTTACCGATGAGCGAAGACAAAAGAGGGGATGCCTTCCGGGGCATCCCCAAGCTTAGGCTTTTTGGTGTCCTTGGATTTTACCTTGGGGTGCCTTGGGCATCCCCAAGCTTAGGCTCTTGCCACTCCTTGTTCCATAATCCATCAAATCTTTACCCAAAACTTGAAAACTTCACAACACAAAACGTAACAGAAAATCTCATGAGCTCCGTTAGTGAAAGAAAACAAAGCACCACTTCAAGGTACTGTAATGAACTCATTATTTATTTATATTGGTGTTAAACCTACTGTATTACTATTTCTCTATGGTTTATAAAATCTTTTACTAGCCATAGATTCATCAAAATAAGCAAACAACACACGAAAAACAGAATCTATCAAAAACACAACAGTCTGTAGTAATCTGTAAGTAACGCAAACTTCTGGAACCCCAAAAATTCTAAAATAAATGGCTGGACGCGAGGAATTTATCTATTAATCATGTGAAAATTTAATTAACTAAATAGCACTCTCCAATAAAAAATGGAAGCAATTCTCTTGAGCGCTAAAGTTTCTGTTTTTTACAGCAAGATCAAAAAGACTTTCTCCAAGTCTTCCCAACGGTTCTACTTGGCACAAACACTAATTAAACACAAATACACAACCAAAACAGGGGCTAGATAAATTATTTATTGAATAACAGCAAGGCAAAATATTGGGTTGTCTCCCAACAAGCGCTTTTCTTTAAAGCCTTTTAGCTAGGCAAAAGATTTCAACGATGCTCACATGAAAGACAAGAATTGAAGCACAAAGAGAGCATCATAAAACATGTGAAAAACACATCTAAGTATAACATACATCATATGCATAGGCATCTTATATGCAAACAAATTATCAAGGCAAGCAAAAACTAGCATATGCAAGGAAGCAGAAAGAAACAATAGCAATCTCAACATAACGAGAGGTAATTTAGTAACATGAAAATTTCCAGAACCATATTTTCCTCTCTCATAATAATGACATGTAGGATCATAGCAAATTCAACAATATAGCTATCACAAAACATATTATTAATACGATCCACATGTATGCAAAGTTGACACTCTTCCAAAATAGTGGGATTAACATTAACTAAAGTCATTACCTCTCCAAACCCACTTTTATCAAAAACTTCATAAGATTGAACATTCTCCAAATATGTGGGATCTAAAGTTGACACTCTTCCAAACCCACCTTCAATATTGTTGCAAACATTATAATCAATCTCATATTCATCATGGGGTTTAAATAAATTTTCTAGATCATAAGAAGAATCACCCCAATCATGATAATTGCAACAAGTAGTAGACATAGCAAAACTAGCATCCCCAAGCTTAGGGTTTTGCAAATTATAAGCACACTTGATATTAATAGAATTTATACTATCATCATTGCAATCATGCTTTCTATTCAAAGATCCATCGTGAATCACTCCATAAAGTACTTCATCACAATTTTTAGATTCATGAATTTTAAGCAAAACTTCATAAAGATAATCTAGTGCACAAAACTCACTACAATTGGTTCATCATAATTGGATGTCTTGAAAAGATTAGCAAGCGGATGAGGATCCATAGATCTTAGGTTCTCTGTTTAGCAATAAATAAACAACTATTCCAACCAAACGAGCAAACGAGCCAAGTAATACATCAAAGCAAATGGAAAGACGAACAGAAGAAGGGCGAATAAAATGGCAAGGGTGAAGTGGGGGAGAGGAAAACGAGAGGAAAATGGCAAATAATGTAATGCAAAGGATAAGAGTTGTGATGGGTACTTGGTATGTCTTGACTTTGCGTAGATCTCCCCGGCAATGGCGCCAGAAATCCTTCTTGCTACCTCTTGAGCACTGCGTTGGTTTTCCCTCGAAGAGGAAAGGGTGTTGCAGTAAAGCAGCGTAAGTATTTCCCTCAGTCTTTGACAACCAAGGTATCAATCCAGTAGGAGACCACGTGCGAGTCACCTCGTACCTACACAAACAAATAAGAACCTCGCAACCAACGCGGTAAAGGGGTTGTCAATCCCTTCACGACCACTTGCAAGAGTGAGATCTGATAGAGATAATAATAATAACAAGATAAATATTTTTGGTATTTTTATGATATAGATTGAAAGTAAAGATTGCAAAATAAAGTAGATTGGAAACTTGTATGATGGATAATAGACCTTGGGGCCATAGGTTTAACTAGTGGCTTCCATCAAGATAGCATAAGTATTACGGTGGGTGAACAAATTACTGTTGAGCAATTGATAGAAAAGCGAATAATTATGAGAATATCTAGGTAGGATCATGTATATAGGCATCACGTCCGTGACAAATAGACCGACTCCTGCCTGCATCTACTACTATTACTCCACACATCGACCGCTATCCAACATGCATCTAGAGTATTAAGTTCATAAGAACAGAGTAACGCCTTAAGCAAGATGATATGATGTAGAGGGATAAACTCATGCAATATGATATAAACCCCATCTTTTTATCCTCGATGGCAACAATATAATACGTGTCGTTTCCCTTTCTGTCACTGGGATCGAGCACCTCAAGATTCAACCCAAAGCTAAGCACTTCTCCCATTGCAAGAAAGATCAATCTAGTAGGCCAAACCAAACTGATAATTCGAAGAGACTTGCAAAGATAAACCAATCATACATAAAAGAATTCAGAGAAGATTCAAATATTGTTCATAGATAAACTTGATCATAAACCCACAATTCATCGAATCTCTACAAACGCACCGTAAAAGAAAATTACATCGAATAGATCTCCAAGAGAATCGAGGAGAACTTTGTATTGAGATCCAAAGAGAGAGAAGAAGACATATAGCTACTAGCTATGGACCCGAAGGTCTGAAGTAAACTACTCACACATCATAGGAGGGGCCATGGAGTTGATGTAGAGGCCCTCCGTGATCAATGCCCCCTTCGGCGGAGCTCCAGAAAAGGCCCCAAGGGATCTCTTGGGTACAAAAGGTTGTGGTGGTGGAAAGAGGGTTTCGTGGTGCTCCTGGATGTTTGCGGGGTATATGGATATATATAGGAGGAAGAAGTAGGTTGGTGGAGCAACGAGGGGCCCACGAGGGTGGAGCACACGCCAAGGGGGGTGGGCACGCCCCCTGCCTCATGGCCTCCTCGATTGTTTCTTGACGTCCACTCCAAGTCCCCTGGATCACGTTTGTTCCAAAAATAACGCTCCCAAAGGTTTCATTCCGTTTGGACTCCATTTGATATTCCTTTTTGGTAAAACTCTAAAATAGGCAAAAAAATAGCAATTTGGGCTGGGCCTCCGGTTAATAGGTTAGTCCCAAAAATAATATAAAAGTGTAAAATAAAGCCCATTAACATCCAAAACAGATAATATAATAGCATGGAACAATCAAAAATTATAGATACATTGGAGACATATCATTTCTCCTCGTGAGCGGCAAGGTCCTCCTCCTGGGAGTTCAGCGTGGCCTGGTGCTAGCACCGAGCGGCCTCGTCCTTGGCGGCCTGTTGTCTCGCCGCCTCCTAGGCCTTCTCGATATCTACCTACTTCATGACAAGCTCCAGCTTGCGCTCGGCCAGCAGATCCTGGGCGGTCTTCAGTTCCTCATAGGCCTGGCGGAACCAAGCCCGTGTCTCGGTGACGCGCCCCTCGAGGTCCGCCTCGCCTTGTTCACCGCCGCCATCCTGGACTTGGCCTTGTCCAGGCGGGCACAATGAAGTGCCTGGAGCTTAAGGAAGTTGGCGCTCATGCCCTGGGGGAGCCGCTCTTCCTGGGAACCGCAGCCACCGACGCTTGGTTCGTCAACGACCTCAAGCACTACAAAAAAAAGACACATCCGTGACATTTTGGGCCGAACGAATTTTTTTCCTGTCATACATATGACACTTCTATGACGATAATTGTGACAAAACCCGGTATCATCATAGATGTGGTGGGCTCCTACTTCTATGAAAAAAAATCATGACAAGAAATGGGCTTTTCGTCCTGGGTGGGCCGGAGATGCAGCTGCATGACATTCTTTGGGCCGTCCATGACGGAAAAAACCGTGGTAGAAGCGAGGGGGAGGAAAATTTCGGGGAGTTCCCGGTTACGGTGGGAGGTCGGGGGCCAAGCGATGCACGCTTCTCTCGTACACGTACGCGCGTGTGTGCGAGGCGTTGGCTCTAACTAAACCCGAGTGATTGCACTGCAGGCTACGCATTATTGAACCCGAGCGATCGATCGATGGCTGTTAACTAAACCCAATCGAGCGATTCTTTCGCTACTGCTGCTAACTGAAGCCGATCGATTGGATGAACAGTGAGCGTTGCGGGGGGGGGTGGATGAACAGTGAGCGGTGGCGTTGCCTCTGGATGAACAGGACCCCGTGGTGTGGTGGAGGGCTGGATGAACAGTAGACGGTGGAGGGGTGCCCGTGGAGGGGTGGTTGAACAGGACCCCATGGTGTGGAGGGCTGGATGAACAGTAGACGGTGGAGGGGTGCCCGTGGAGGGGTGGTTGAACAGGACCCCATGGTGTGGAGGGCTGGATGAATAGTAGACGGTGGAGGGGTGCCCGTGGAGGGGTGGTTGAACAGGACCCCGTGGTGTGGAGGGCTGGATGAACAGTAGACGGTGGAGGGGTGGTTGAACAGTAGCCGGTGGAGTAGCGCGCGGTGGAGGCTGGATGAACAGGAGCCCATGGAGGCTGGATGAACAGGAGCCCGTGGAGGCTGGAGGAGGTCGACGGTGGAGATGAACAGTGTCCCGTGGAGTCCCGTTTTGCGGTACACCACACCCCTCGTGATGAACAGGACCCCCGTTTCGACCGTAGCGCTCCAACACAAGTCCGTTTCGTCCGTTTTGCGGTACGCCACACCCCTCCCGATCTACAGGACCCTCGTTTTGACCGTAGGAGGTCTGTTTCCTCCGTTTTGCGGTACGTCAGACCCCTCCCGATGAACAGGATCCCGTTTCGAATGTGGCCGGTCGAACACAAGGCCGTTTCCTCCGTTTTGCGGTACGCCAGGCCTCATTTCCATCGCCTATTCCTTCCAAGCCCTCCTGATGAACACGATGCATTCAGTTGCCTCCCCATGAACATGACGCATTCTGTTTCCTCCCCATGAACACGACGCATTCCGTTGCTTCCCCATGAACACGATGATGACGTTGTTTCTCCGTTCCGACCCAGCCATATACACGAGCCCTGACCGTACGTATGCGCGAGTAGGCATTCGAGACCTCGCCCATATGTACACATATGTGGCCGTATTTTCTTTCTTGCACCCTGGCCGCTGTACGTATGTGTACATGCTACGTGCATGCCTCTACATCGACCAGTATATATGTACGTACACGTTCGCGACCAGAATGACAACGCTACGTACACTTCGACCAGGTGGGTCCAGACTGTCAGGCACTTCCTTGCATGCGAAGATGTAGCTGGTGGGTCCCAGCAGTCAGGGGGTGAAATACGGTGGCCCGTTCGGTGGGTCCCCGCTGTCAGGTGGAGGAATAATTTTTTTGCATGTAATAAGGAGGCACTTCCTTGCTGCGGCCGTGGACCCAGCTGTCAGCCTGTCCACGTACAGTCCATGTCCGATGGAAGCCGTTCCTTGACCACGTTGACCACGCCATGCCGAGAGCACCAGGGCGGTGGATGACGGCAAGGCCTAGGAAGGGGACGACGCGGAGCCGAGGAAGACGCAGCAATGGATGCCCACGTGTAGAGGAGTACGAGGGTTCACTGGTTCGCTGCGGTGTGAGGCTGCCGTCGCCGCAGAATAACAGGGGGTGTGGGTGAGTAGAGGGATGGCCTGGCCAGCGGTGGGAGTAGTAGGGGGTGGTGAGGCCTCTGCCGCATTGCAGCTGGCCACGGGAGGCAGGAGCACGAGGCACGACCGGCGCTGGTTTGGGCGGCTGGAGCAAGAAGACCAGAGGTTGAAGAAGCACTACGACCGTTGGATGGACATCGTACGGTCACTGGAGCTAGAATCGTGCATATTGACTAAGTTGACAAAGCCCTCCGTCCCCGTCAACTTAGTAGGCCCACAAGTCAGCCTCCCACCAAGGTGGGTCCCAACTAGCAGGGGGTATTCATTTTTTTGAGTGTAATAAGGAGGCACTTCCTTGCGTGCGAAGATATAGCTGGTGGGTCCGAGCTGTCAGCAGCGATAACGTTTTTTTCGCGAAATACAGAGGCCCTTTCAGTGGGTCCCTGATGTTAGGTGGAGGAATCATTATTTTGCACGTAACAAGGAGGCATTTCCTTGCGTGCAGCCGTGGACCCAGCTGTCGGCCTCTCCACGTACAGTCCACTTCAGACGCATGTCGATCGTTGACCACGTTGACCAGGCCGCGCCGAGAGCACCAGGGCGGTGGACGGCGAGGCCTAGGAAGGGAACGACACGGAGGCAGGGAAGACTCGGCAGTTGTTTCCCACGCGGAGGGGAGTACGACTGTACGAGGGTTTACTGGTTCGTCTGCCGTCGCAGGAGAATAACAGCAGGTGTGGGTGATTAGAGGGATGGCTAGGCCATCAATGGGAGTACGGTAGGGCGGTGAGGCCTGCGTGGCAGCACAGCCGGCCGTGGGGAGGAGGGAGCAGGCAGTCCCGCCGGCGCTTGTTTGAGCGGCTGGAGCAGGAAGAGCAGAGATTGAAGAAACACGACGGCCGTTCGATGGACATCCAACAGTCACTGCTTGTGCGTCAACCTTTTTTAGGAAAGCCTCAAATCTGTGGAAAACAGCATACAACCCATCTGCCATTATTTCTAATAATTTACAGCACGTTTGCTAATTCTTAAGGTTTTTTTGGAGCCCATATTCTTTTTATTAGCATTACAGCCCATATTGTGGCCACGGTTAAAAAATTAACGAAATTTTGCATATTTCGGTGCGGTCCGAACTGTTTTTAATCCTGAAATTTCGACTCACATTCAAACTGATTTAAAAAAATGTATATCAATATAAAATCCAACAAATTCTCCACGCATAGAAATTAATGTAATTTGGAATCTCGAAATGAAAAAAAAGATATTTTAAACTAATTGCCGGTTTGATGTGTTTTAAAAATGTACAGCCCATTTCTCATTACCGATGGGCCATTTTCTCAGCCAGCTGAATGAAGCTCTGCTCGTCTTGAAAGATTTGCAGCCCAACAGGCCTGACAAAGCGACTTGGCAAATCACAAAAAAACTGGGTTGTGGCCGTGGACCCAGCTGTCAGCCTCTCCACGTACAGTACTCTTCCGATGGAAGTCGGTCGTTGACTACACCGCACCGAGAGCACCAAGGAGGTGGACGATGGCGAGGCCTAGGAAGGGGATGACGCGAAGCTGGGGAAGACGCGGCAATGGATGCCCACGCGGAGAGGAGTAAGAGGGTTCACTGGTTTGGCTGCAGTGTGAGGCTGCCGTCGCTGCAAAATAATAGGGGGTGTGGGTGAGTAGAGGGATAGCATGGGCCAGCGGTGGGAGTAGTAGGGGGCGGTGAGGCCTCCGCGGCATCACAGCCGGCCACGAGAGGTAGGAGCACGCGGCACGACCGGCGCAGCTTTGGGCGGCTGGAACAAGAAGACCAGAGGTTGAAGAAGCACTACGGCCGTTGGATGGACATCGTACGGTCACTGGAGCTAGAATCGTTCATATTGACTAAGTTGACAAAGCCCTCCATCCTTGTCAACTTAGTAGGCCCACAAGTCAGCCTCCCACCATGGTGGGTCCCAGCTAGCAGGGGGATTATTCATTTTTTTGTGCATAATAAGGAGGCACTTCCGGTGGGTCCGAGCTGACAGCGGGGGG